>NC_140964.1:30660942-30760942 GCF_056783735.1 Eptatretus burgeri
TGCAATCCTAGATGGGTCACCACTTCGACCTCAGATACCAACAAGCTGGTACTCATTTTGCCAACCTCAGAAGGATGACAGACTGAGTCAACCCCACCTGGTATTAATTCAATTGCAAGCACCTAGGATCCCAAGCCCCCTACTCTCCCCATTAAGCTAATACCAGGCATATATATGCATATATATATATATATATATATATATATATATATATATATATATATATATATATATATATATTGTTGCGAATTCGCGCCCACCGGCGTGCGAGTGGCCACGTAACTCGAATCGTGGCACGTCGCCCACCGGACGGACAATTCCGTCGTGACCCTCTCGGACTAACGCCGGGAACTAGTCACGGGTGGGCCTTTCGGCCTCACCACGATCGTGCCAATCGGCCCCCCGCGTGGGATAGGGTTGTTCGCCAAATTCGCCCTACCTAAGTACCCACACGGAGGGTAGACCGGGTGATCGCACCTCGCCGCAGGTCGACTTCGGACACGGGCCACTTTAAGCGACCCGTTCCGTACAATCGGGATAACCGAGCGGTGTTATCGTCAACCTCGACGGTTCCGATTAATTATCGGGTGTATTTAGCCCACTACCAACCCTTTACGTGAAGTAACATGGAGATTCAATTAAAGAGAAGACGGAGCGAAACGGGAAAAACAGTTCAACATAAGGCACATTTATTCCGCGGCAAACGGAAAGCACACATATACAATTACAACAATTATGCACCAAAAGCAAATGTAAAAGAAACACAACAATTATGCACCAAAAGCAATTGCAACAAAAGAAACACAATGCAGGTCTACTACCGACTACGCGAGCACACGGCAACACTTACACAGTTCTACTTTACAGACGGTGCCGACAACACATACTCAAAAGCAAAAGAAAAGGGCCACCCTCAAATACAAGGGGGCAGACGTGGTCTGTGGGCGCGAGACCGCGTGGAGCCTACCCATCTTGTGATGAGCCGCAAAATGGCGGCGGCGCCCCGACTCCGCGCTCCTCCGCGAGCCCCGCTGGCACTGCCTGGAATGGGGTGGGAACGGGGCCCCCTTTTCGCACTATCTCAGCGCGGGGGGGAAACAGGGGGGGTTGTTGATGCTCTGGGGAAAGAGGATAGCTGGCTTGCTTGGGTCCCGCGACGAGCGACTCTACTGCGCCCTCGACTGCGTTCCCGGCTTCTCCTCTCTGCAGCTCCCTGACAGACTCCGAACCCCGACAGACCGACTCTCCTCCAGACCCGTCTTGACTGCTGCTGCCACACTTCACCGCCGCCACAACTCGCCCGAGCCCGAGCCCGAAACTCTCTGAATTCGCCCCGCGCTCGGCGCTTTATAGTGCAGCAGGAGAAACCATATGCAGATTTTCGGATCAGGATGGGCTCGGGGGCGGAGCCACGCTCGCCCATTGGACGGAGGAAAAGTGGGCGTGATTCATTCCTGATCCGCGAATTTGCATATATCGATTCTACTCCGACGCGCCTGGAGGCGGGGCCAAATCGCCCCGCGCTTAATGATTGGACGGATCAGAAGTGGGCGTGTATCATTCTTGATCCGACTTCTCGGAAAGGCCGCTTTTTGCACCCGCTGCTCGGCGCGCGCCCTGTACGAGTCCAGGATCGGTGCCCACAAGCGGTGCGGGAAAGGCCGCAGAAGGAGAGGTGAAGGTGGTGGAGGGTTTATTGTGGCGGTGATGGCCATGGCGACGCTTGGAATGGCAGTGATGCGAAGGTTGCTAGAGCGAGTTGTGACGGTAAAGGTCGTGGTTGTTGGCGTTGTTGTTGTGAAGCGGCGTTGCGGTTGGTGGTTGATGTGTGATGGCGGTTGAGACGTGGTTGGTTCAAAATAAAGATAGAACAGAAAAACGGCTATCTTAAAGGGTCGCAGTCCGAATGAATGACATTTATTCCCTCTAAACAACGGGGTTGGGGCTAACTACACATGTACTTACAGAGATATCTCACCTACGGGACCTGAATGGTGGTTTGCGAATCTCCTCAACCACAACAATATATATATATATATATATATATATATATATATATATATATATATATATATACATATATATATATATATATATATATATATATATATATATATATATATATATATATATATATATATATATACTTGTAGAATTCACGCCCGCCCGGCGTGCAAACGACCGTGTCTAACCAATAGCGGTCGCTTCGCCCACCGAACGGACAATCCAGTCGTGACTTTCTGGAACAACGCCAGAAACCAGTCATGGGTGGGTTTTAATCCCATCATGGCCCAGTCCGTATTCTACCCGCGCGAAATAGGGTCAATCGCCGAATATCGATATACCTTAGTACCCGCGCGGGTAACCTACCGAGGGACTGTACCTCAGCGAAGGCCTGCTTGGACACGAACCGCTAAAGCGGTCCGTTCCATTCTGGGATAACCGAGCGGGTATTGCCAGACCTCGCCATACCCGATTCTATTTATCGGATATTTAAAAACCAACTATATTCCGAGTGCAAGATGGGGCAGTTCAATGAGGGAATGGACGCAATGACCAGGTTTACCTTCACACAAGGACATTTATTACAATAAAGCACGTATGCAATTAAACAAGGCAAAACACGTATGCATTATACAAGCAACAAAAACATGACAAAAGAACTACAACCGTCTACTTATTATGTACAGTCACTTGCATTTAACAGCAGTACCTACTTACGAGACGGGCCCACGGACACACGTACGCACACACATACACACCCAAGAAATGGTGGCAGAGGCCTTCAATAACGGGCTCCAGCTCGGAAGACAGGTGAGCTGAAACCCAGAACCTATCTCGAACCTCTCCACCTCGTGTGATCTTCAAGTTGTTAGAACCCGGGCTCCAGCGAGAGTAAGCTGGATCCAATCGCCGAGCCGCGATCCTTCCTGAGCTCCCGAGAATCCTCCCGCGCTTCTCAACACGTGCTGGTGAGACGAGGTGCCGATCCTTCCCGTCGATGTGTCGCTTCCCCGAGGAACCACCTCCATGAAGACGTCGATGAGTCACATCAAGCCGGGAACGAAAATGGAGAACAAAGAGCTCCACGAACCAAGAAGGAGAAGCCACCACTCACAGCTCGAGCCGAGCGACCGGCTCAACTTCCTTCCAAGCAAAGCAGCTCGAAGCAAAAAACTCTCCCGAGCCGAACAGAAGCTGAAGCTCACGGAGACACACGAAGTAAAAAGCTTCTGAAGGCCTCAACCCTAACGCAAACCAAGCAGGACCTGACGGTCCGCTGAACAACTACTCTCAACTGAAGCAAAAAGCTTACTAACCAAGAACAAAGAAAGGATCTCGTCCTTATCCTTCTCCGCCCTTCCCCCGATCCCGGCGTGACTCATGCCCTCGTGTTCCATCATCCCCCCCCCCCCCTGCTCAACCACGGATGGGAGGAAGCTGTTGAGTCATGAGTCACGGGACGGCAGGATCCTTCTTCCTCTTCGCAGAAGAGGGGGAGGGATGTCTCCATTGTTCGTTCCAACTATTAAATCGATCCACAGCGCATCGAGTCGATTTCTGAACATTTAAACAATGGAAGGTGAGCTATCTTGGGAACAAGCACTTATCGACATAGCTGACGAAAGGAACCTGTAAGTTGTGTGCAATCGAATTCCCAAATTCGTAACTATATATATATATATATATATATATATATATATATATATATATATATATATATATATATATATATATATATATATATATATATATATATCTTCTTCTTCTTCTTCTTCTTTCGGCTGCTCCCTTTCGGGGTCGCCACAGCGGATCATCCGTATGATGCGCATAGTGATTTGGCACATGTTTTACGCCGGATGCCCTTCCTGACGCAACCCTGGTCGCCTCTTTCGACACAGGGATATGGTACACCTATTTTAACCGGGTATACACCGGCCCAGTATACTTGTACTCATTTCGCCGACCTCGGAAGGATGACAGGCTGAGTCAACCCCCTGGTGTATTAATTCAGTGGCCCAACGGGGCTTGAACTCAGGACCTTTTGGATCCCAAGCCACTGCCCTAACCACTGCGCCAACACCAGGATATATATATATATATATATATATATATATATATATATATATATATATATGTATATATATATACATATACATATACATATATCTTCATCTTCTTTCAGCTGCTCCTGTTCGGGGTCGCCACAGCGGATCATCCGTATGATCCGCATTGTGATTTGGCACATGTTTTACGCCGGATGCCCTTCCTGACGCAACCCTGGTCGCCTCTTACGGCACAGGGATATGGTACACCTATTTTAAACGGGGTATACACCGGCCCAGTACACTGGTACTCATTTCGCCGACCTCGGAAGGATGACAGGCTGAGTCAACCCTCTGGTGTATTAATTCAGTGGCCCAACGGGGCTTGAACTAGGGACCTTTTGGATCCCAATCCGCTGCCCTAACCACTGCGCCAACACCAGGATATATATATATATATATATATATATATATATATATATATATATATATATATATATATATATATATATATATATATATATATATATATATATATATATATCCTGATGTTGGCACAGTGGATCGACTGATCTGGTATATATATATATATATATATATATATATATATATATATATATATATATATATATATATATATATATATATATATATATATATATACACACATACTTATAAATACATATATATATATATATATATATATATATATATATATATATATATATATACATACTTATAAATACATATATATATATATATATATATATATATATATATATATATATATATTAGGGTGATCCATGATCAATATGAAAAATATAAAGTTGTCTGAATGTTCCCTCAACATGGCTTGGTTTTGTTCACTATGATATACTTATTTGCCTGTGAATTGTTGTGGTCCTACGATAACGTTTCGAGGTCGCTCAAAGATGAGGATTTTTGGCTGATGAGTGAAATTTGCAAAATTTTGAGATGGATTGTTGGTACTCTTGCTTGCCCCCCACCCCATGCCAAACCAGCGGCGTGGTGGTGCTTCCGTTACAGCGATGGAAGGGGGTGGCAGCACGAGCGGGAACGGTGAGGGCGGTTGGTTTTAGACTTGCGTGTCTTGAGCAGCCGCACTCTTCAATAACATATTGTGCTGATCATGTGATATTTTTGGTCCATCATTTCTTTCAATTTCTTTGGCTTCGGTTGAGTGATGGCGTTGAAGCCAGGACTCCATTGTTCTTCCGAAAGCTGGCTACTGGGATCATCGATGTCACAGCTTTCTGCCGGAAGATTGCCACGTGGACTAGATGTTCTACGCCTCTTACAATTCCACCATGTTACCAAGAAAAAGACTTGCTGAGAGCTATAGAATCACGTGCTGTGGAGTGATTGAGGTGTGGAATAAAGCGAGATTGCCGACGCAACTTCCGGATGCATGCGTTCGTAAGCTGAAAAAGCTCCACGAGAGATATCTAAAACTAAAGAAAAATCGCAAAAGGGACAACGACACTGGTGAAATGAACAATGATATATTTCTCTCAGACCTGGAGGAGTTATTCAACATAGCGACAGCCAATGCATTGTCAGAAATAGTGATCACTGCCGACTGTGACTTCCTGGAGCATCAGCGAGAGAGTGTGTTCTCCAGTAGCATGGCTGGAGCTGATTTAGTCACCCACTCCAGAGAGGAAAATAAACGAAAAAGAGACGAAAATGAAGACTTAGCTCGGCAACGTTACGCTGAAAGGGAAAGCCGCAAGCTGAAGGAAACTGAATGTGAACCGCTATCGTCTACGTCAGGTGAATCTGAATCTGAAAGTCCGGAGGATGAATATATAGCTCCCTCAACGTCATCAGAGACCCCTGGCTGCAGTAAAACAGAAGCTCATTCGGCTACTTCACCCAATCCCAAACCAAAGAACATTTTCCGATCTCCGGATGTTGTAGCAGCGCTGGATCGCATGAACTTGCCAGATCGCGGGGCTGTGTTCGTGGCCGGAGCTGTCGCCAAGGCCCTCGGTCATGATATCGGCGACATCACCCTATCACGGAGCTTTGTACGACATTCTCGTAGGGAAGGACGTAGAGAAGCAGCTGCTGCCGAGGAAGATGACTTCTTCCTGAAAGGACCTCTTCTTCTCCACTGGGATGGTAAACTCTTACCAGATATTGACGGCTCAAAGAAAAATGTCGACCGTATGGTGGTGCTGGTTACTGGTAACGGAGAAGAGAAGCTATTGGGTGTCTCAAAAGAAACCAGTGGAACAGGCGAACAGCAAGCAACTGCTTGCATTGATTGCATTGAAAAATGGGGAGTCAAAGATCAGGGTCATGGCATTGTCTTTGATACTACGAGCAGCAATACCAGCCTACATTGAGGCGCTTGCATCAGACTAGAGAACTACATCGAGAGAGAAATCGTGTGGGTTGCATGTAGACACCACATGCATGAAATAGTTCTGTCGCACGCCTATGCCTGCACATTCGGTGGAACTTCTGGCCCCGTGGATCTTCTGTTCAAACGCTTCCAGAAGAAATGGGCAAACTTGGATCATAACCAGTACGACGTATGTACAGTTTTTGATGATCCAGTACTTGCTGAGCTGCGAGTGGAGATTTGGATTATTTACCGAAAGCAATCACCCAACAACAACCGAGGGACGATTACCTGGAATTGCTGAAGATATCTCTTCTATTCCTAGGTGGCGATGCTGATGCCGGATCCTTCAGATTCCGGGCTCCAGGAGCGATGCATCATGCTCGATGGATGGCTAAAGGAGTATACGCTATAAAAATTTGCTTGTTCCGCCATCAATTCAAACTGACAAAAAAGGAAAGCAAGAATATTCTGGACTTTGCCTTGTTTGTGAACCGGTGTACGTAAAATATTGGAACGAGGCACCCATTGGAGTCTGGGCTCCTTATAACGACATCCAGTTAATGAATGTGCTCAAACGTTAACCGGATCGGAAATTATCGGACAAGACAGTTAAAGCGTTCTTCAACCACCTGTGGTACCTGTCGGAACACTTGGTGGGGTTCGCCTTCTTCGACGATTGCGTGACTGAGGAGACAAAGTCTAAGATGGTCAACAATTTGTCCAGACCAAAAGCTGTCGAGTACCATCGACCAATTCCTCCATCAGACATGATTGCGGGGCCTGAACAAATCCCAGGATTGGTTACAGAATGAACGATGACCTTCTTCTCCCTGCTGGGTGAAAAAAGCCACGAAAAGGCCTTTGAATTCCTGAAGGTAGCGCCGAACGAGTGGGAGAGCCATCCCTGCTACACAGAGCTCCAGCAGGCATGTAGGAGGCTGAAAGTCGTAAACAACACTGCCGAGCGCAGTATCCGACTCGTCCAGCAGTACAACGAGACACTCACTAAAGACGAGGAACAGAAAATACCTACTCAGACTTGTTTCGAACCATCGCAAGGCCCTTCCTGAGCCATCAAAGGCCCTTTTGATGAACAAGGCCGAGGACAGGATAACGGACAGAGAAATGTGACATGTGTTATGACAGTGTTGTAGTGCAGAGTGCAGTTTGCTGCATCTTTTTATGTAACTTGTGGAATAATAAAGTGTTTGAAACAAAAAATCCAATATTCTCGAATGTTTTTGATGTTTTGGTCAAAAGTTGACTTTCTGAGCAATCCCAAGTTATACACCTATCGCCATAAAATTTTGTAGAATAAATCCATAGTGGTCGTGGACAAAATCAAGCCTTGTGGACACGGGAAATTCGGAAAAAAATATTTGTGGACCACCCTAATATATATATATATATATATATATATATATATATATATATATATATATATATATATATATACATACACATACACATACACATACATATATATATACACACATATATATATATATATATATATATATATATATATATATATATATACACATATATTTCATATGTAAACGCATATGAAATATGCGTTTAACCACTGATTCCGGGTGACATAAAAAGCTGAAATTTTGCACGCTGATGGATATTGAATCCAGTACACCAGGAAAAATTACAGAACCATCGGAAAGTGTCTGTGAATTAAAATATAAATAAATGAAATATATATATATATATATATATATATATATATATATATATATATATATATATATATATATATATATATATATATATATACATTGAGATTAAACATTGAGAGTTAAAACATCCAGTGTTAAACATTGAGATTCAAATGGGGAATTAAGTTTATAATTGTTGGCAGGGATTTTGTATTAATTATCAGCCAATCAGCCTATTCATGAAGTTATGTCCATTTTTATTTCCATGTACATTTCTGCACTCCTTGTGTGGCAAGAAATTGGTGATACAATGATCTGGATGACAAACCATTTTGTGAGAAAAACAAAGTCCATGGACGGCATCAGTCATATTACAAATCCCATCTAAGTGTAAAGAAACGCACGCATTCAGCCAAATCTGATTAAATATCAGTGTGAGAAGACTGTGCATATGGATACAGCCCTGAGACAAGGGAGTTGATTCTCCCTCATCGTGGTCTACATGCAGTCATGGTTGACCTCACTACTGTCTGTGGAAATAGCTTGGCAATGAGCTGGAAAGTTCTGGAAACAAGGAAAAAGAACCACACCTTTGAAGCTGGATTCGACCTGGAATTATCTCGTGCTGGCAGCATTGGCTTGAGAGAACAAATATGCTATATAACTTCCTGCCAAAGCAAAGCCAGCCATATGGGTTGGGGTTAGATGGGGAGATCGAGCCATATTGAGCAGTGCACAAGAGCATCCAAGCCAAGAATACTGGCAGTGGCCACCCGAAGTTAGGAGTGTGAGCAAGAAGTACTGGGATGAAATCTGCCTGAAATTGAGCCTCACAAGCAATCTCTTTGCTGTGCTATTTCTGCAATGATAGCAAATCATTGCTCCTGCATGCTGGTGGTTGAGTATTGCCTGGCACCGAGACTTCAGTTATACTACACTGGAAAAAAATTTGAGCTCAACTTTCTCCATCCCTCTCTCTCAAATTCTCTGCATTTCTGACATTCATCCCTCATCTGTAACCTGAATCTTGCACTCAAGACCAGGAAAAAAAAAGAAATCAAGAAGGAAATGAACATTCTTATGTCTATCTTATTTTACATGTCCACATATCTTTTGAGGAATTTTGTGGTCAAGGCAGGGCACAAGATTGGTACCATTGGACCTAACCCCTTATTAAAGGGAGGAGGAGCAGAAGAAGATAGTTAAACACTTCCATACCGAGTTATTTCTTAGATCCATGATTACACACATGCAAATATTACAATACATCCATTACATCGGTAACTAGAGAGTTCATAGACGACCTTACCCCATGCAGTGTTCTAGTATATAATTAAATTGAAAAAAGATAATAATTTTAAAGATCATATAAAAAATAATTCTGGAAGTTTACCACAGTTGATGCAGTGGCTTCACACCACCTTATTGAATACGTTACATTAGTTATTCATGCCTGTTGTTTGTGTCCTTTATGACATCCGTAAAATCAATGTTTCCTGTTTAAAATGATTTTAAATGTTCTTTGACTGCCAACGAGGCCGACAGATTAAAAAAAATTACCTTACTCCTCTGTACGCCTGCACGATTGGGACAAATTCAGTGTCAAAGTACTGCTAAACTGCAGGTATATTTTCCGAATCATGTTCCGATTCATGTTCAAAATGAAACGTTCAATTTAAGTAAAGTTGTTCTTCAATCATAAACTGAGGTTTGTGGAAAGACAGACAGACGTGAACCAATTGCTTAACCCCGCCTATAGCTTCACACGCACGGGGTGAAAAAAAACATGTGTGATTTTTAAGCGGTGGTAGATGATTGACTATTGGCCTGGATACAATATATTATCGGGATGAATGTATGTCCATCGTTTATTTATTCTGGGAAATGTATTTATGAGATTAAAATTTCGTAATTCAACTGGCATTGCCATTTACGGTATTCTGTGCATGCCATGGTACAAGATTGACCATCCCACTCAGTCATTTAATTCATACAATTGCATAAGCTAACATGCTTGGCTGTTGTGTTTGGAATAACAGAGTGGGACAATTAGGACCAACCGGCTGAAACATCCTTCAATATTTAATTTTATTTGAGCCAGGAATTGATCCACCATTTGCACTTGTGGGGTGCTTCAGTCTCTCCCCACACACTTTTTGTAAACCAGTAAAAGTAGCTGCCCTAGTTTTTGTGAAATTTCTACTTTAGTAACCTACCATTTCACTTGAAAAGGCAATCATTTATGTTGCTAATTATTTCATTTATGGCAATGTCTGAGGTCAAAATGATTGAAAATAAAAACTGACAACAAATGCAAATAAATATCAAGTAGAAACAAAACAGAACTCCCCATAATGCTCTTTAAGAACAGTTTAGCTCCCAACTCAATTTTATCTTGAATAGACAGTTTAACATTCAGAATCTTGATTTACAAAAAATGTAAATGGTGATGTGGAACTGAATAAGTTGTTACATGGAAGGAGGGCATCCATAGATAGATTGTGTTAAGAATCGTATGGACCATGTGATTGCGTAGGTTAGATTCCCCCCTTTAACAACTATTTGTCCAGAGGTAAGTACCGTATTGTGAAACGTGCACTGAGGAGGCAGTGGATGTTAACTTTAAGATAGTATAGCGTAATATTGTGTTCTGTAAAACCTCCTGTAAAACAGGAGAGACCAGGTGGAGGATTTGTGGTCACGATAGACGTGGCGTAAATTATGATGGCCTTCACCGACATCGCAGCAGCACAACTGCGCCATCATGATGAAGATATACGTTTGTTGCATGAAGTGTTACTTTCATGTCCTCAACCGCCTCGACCATCATTTAAGAGCTCAACACCTCATCCAACCAAGCTCAATGAAAACATTTCATTGGGAGAGTTAAACTCCTGGAGGGTGCAATGGTATGGCTATGCACTCCTCATCTACCTGATGGACATGGAAGTGGAAGAGCAACTTGCCATGCTCAGAAACTGTTTGAGCATCCAAATGAGATTTGAACAAAGAATGCTGTGTAATTTATTGGTGACACTAGTGTTGAGGAAGTGATCACTGCCATCCAGGCATACTTGATGGCACAGAGTCATCAGATTCATGATCTGATGGAGTTTTTGTAGAGCAAGCAAGAGGAAGGTGAGACTTTTGACTCATTCCTATGTGTACTCCAACAAATCACAATTAACTGTGACCTTGATAAGATGAGGGTCAATCGCCATCTGATTATCTGGATTATAACCTGCATTTTTGATCTGGATATCCATCAGAAGCTGCTTGCAAAGCCAGACCTCAACCTTAAAACAGCAATTGTTACATGCTGACAAGAAGGAAGTAAAAAGGTTGACATGATGGTTTCTGGGGCTCGCATTACTAACCTAAAATCTATTGCCAAAACAGTACCCAATTCAGCAAGCCAATAAAACATTGACCTACACATGACAACCGTCACTTTGACAGGTGTGGTGGCAATCCACACTCCAACATGACCAAGTGTCCTGCAAAAGGCAAGAAGTGTCAGAAATGTGGTATTTTTCAACATTCTGGAAAAATGTGCCAGAAACCCAGAGTTACAGGAACAAAAACCAGAGATCTCAAAAAAAAAAAAAAAATTAGTGTTAAAAAAATCCAGAGTTGATCCATTATGGATCACGTCACCTTTCAGACACGGAAATCCAGGTATGATATGATATAACTCGAAGCATTGGCTCTGGCTTGGGCCACATCTAAATGAAGGCAGTATCTCATAGGACTTTCGTCATTCACCCTCGTTGTGGATCATGCACCCTTGATACCCATCTTCAACTCGTATATATTGGACGCCTTTTGAGCACCCTACCTTGCAGTGCATTGTGGGAAATCGACACCATACAACTTCACCACCACTGGCGGAGAGGTTCAGAACACGCACTTTCACGTCATCCAGTAGATAAACCACAATCTCAGTATCTACTCGTATGAATGGACTTTTTCATTTATTACATTGACACCTCTGCTACATGAGAAATTGGCAATCATTCGTCAGGGGATCTTTTTTGAGATCCCATACTTGAGAAGCTTTGGGATGTTGCTTACAATGATATTACATATCACCTTCTCATGCAAACTGTCACAGGCGGTTGGTTACTTCTCCAACAAAGGAGCTGTTGACCATCGTGTTAAGGAATTCCATAGTATTCAGACTGATCTATCAGTGGATGATGGTCTTGTCCTGTATGGAGCCCGCATTGTTGTGCCTTTAGCAGCCTCTTGAGACATGCGCAATCGTTTGTATGCTTCACACCAAGGAATTGAACATATGAAGACACCATCCCGTCAGCTCATGTATTGGCCGACGATAAGGAATAACATCATCAACACCACCCATTGTTGCGCCAAATGCCAGGAGACATCTTTCACAGCAGTTGGAACTTCTGATGAAGGATCCATCACCAACACTTGTGTTTGAGGATGTACCCACCGATTTATTCATGCACTCTGGCATTCATTATCTTGTGTGCACAGATCGCTTGGCTTGGTGGCCTTGTTGCATATCTATTTAACGCAATGCCGCAACATGGTTGCTCATTCACGCTTTACACAAGTTCTTTGTAGACCTCAGTATTCCTATGAGATTGCACACTGATGATGGTCCAAAATTCGCTTCATGGGAATTTGCTAAATCTCTTCACCGTTGTGTTATAGCCCATCATTACAAAATGTCCGAGATTAAACGGACTCGGAGAAGCGGCCGTGAAAGCCATCATAACGTTAATTGTCATGGTGAGCAAAAATGGTGATGATAATGATGATGATGATCATGAGCAAAAATGGTGATGATGATGATTATGAGCAAAAATGGTGATGATGATGATCATGAGCAAAAATGGTGATGATGATGATGATGATGATGATGAGAAAAAATGGTGATGATGATGAGCATGATGATGAGCATGATGATGAGCATGATGAGGATGAGCATGATGAGGATGAGCATGATGAGGATGAGCATGATGAGGATGACCATGATGAGGATGAGCATGATCATGATGAGGATGACCATGATGAGGAGCATGATGAGGATGAGCATGATGAGGATGAGCATGATGAGCATGAGGATGACCATGATGAGGTTGAGGATGAGCATGATGATGAGCATGATGAGGAGCATGATAAGGATGAGCATGAGGATGAGCATGAGCATGATTAGCATGATGAGGATAAGCATGATGAGGATGAGGATGATGAGCATGAGGATGATGAGCACAATGAGGATGAACATGATCATGATGAGGATGAGCATAATGAGGATGAGCATGAGGATGTGCATGAGGATGAGGATGAGCATGATGAGGATGAGCATGAGGATGATGAGCATGATGAGGATGAGCATGAGGATGATGAGCATGATGAGGATGAGCATGAGGATGAGGATGAGCATGAGGATGAGCATGATGAGGATGAGCATGATGAGGATGAGCATGAGGATGAGCATGATGAGGAAGAGCATGATGAGGAGAATGATGAGGAGCATGATGAGGAGCATGATGAGGATGATGAGGATGAGCATGATGAGGAGCATGAAGAGGATGAGCATGAGAATGAGCATGATGAGGATGAGCATGAGGATGAGCATGATGAGGAGCATGATGAGGAGCATGAGGATGAGCATGAGGATGACCATGAGAATGAGCATGATGAGGATGAGCAAGAGGATGAGCATGATGAGGATGAGCATGAGGATGATGAGCATGATGAGGATGAGCATGATGAGGATGACCATAATGAGGATGACCATGATGAGGAGCATGATGAGGAGCATGATGAGGATGAGCATGATGAGGATGAGCATGAGCATGATTAGCACGATGAGGATAAGCATGATGAGGATGAGCATGAGGATGATGAGCATGAGGATGATGAGCATGATGAGCACGATGAGGATGAGAATGATCATGATGAGGATGAGCATAATGAGGATGAGCATAATGAGGATGAGCATGAGGATGAGCATGAGCATGATGAGGATAAGCATGATGAGGATGAGCATGATGAGCAGGAGGAAGAAGAGCATGATCATAATGAGCATGATGAGGATGAACATGATGAGGATCAGCATGAGGATGATGAGCATGATGAGGATGAGCATGATGAGGATGACCATAATGAGGATGACCATGATGAGGAGCATGATGAGGAGCATGATGAGGATGAGCATGATGAGGATGAGCATGAGCATGATTAGCACGATGAGGATAAGCATGATGAGGATGAGCATGAGGATGATGAGCATGAGGATGATGAGCACGATGAGGATGAACATGATCATGATGAGGATGAGCATAATGAGGATGAGCATGAGGATGTGCATGAGGATGAGGATGAGCATGATGAGGATGAGCATGAGGATGATGAGCATGATGAGCATGATGAGGATGAGCATGAGGATGAGGATGAGCATGAGGATGAGCATGATGAGGATGAGCATGAGGATGAGCATGATGAGGAGCATGATGAGGATGATGAGGATGAGCATGATGAGGAGCATGAAGAGGATGAGCATGAGAATGAGCATGATGAGGATGAGCATGAGGATGAGCATGATGAGGAGCATGATGAGGAGCATGAGGATGAGGATGACCATGAGAATGAGCATGATGAGGATGAGCAAGAGGATGAGCATGATGAGGATGAGCATGAGGATGAGCATGATGAAGATGAGCATGAGGAGGATGACCATGAGGATGATGAGCATGAGGATGATGAGCATAATGAGCACGATGAGGATGAGCATGATCATGATGAGGATGAGCATAATGAGGATGAGCATAATGAGCATGAGGATGAGCATGATGAGGATAAGCATGATGAGGATGAGCATGATGAGCAGGAGGAAGAAGAGCATGATCATAATGAGCATGATGAGGATGAACATGATGAGGATCAGCATGAGGATGATGAGCATGATGAGGATGAGCATGAGGATGATGAGCATGATGAGGATGAGCATGAGGATGATGAGCATGATGAGGATGAGCATGATCATAATGAGGATGAGCTTGACAATGATAAGCATGAGCATGATGATGAGCATGAGCATGATGATGAGCATGAGCATGATGAGCATGAGCATGATGAGGATGAGCATGATGATGATGAGGATGACCATGATGATCACAATGATGATCATGATGATGAGCATGATGATGATCATGAAGATGATGAGCATGATGATGATGAGCATGATGATGATGATGATGAGCATGAGCATGATGATGATGAGCATGATGATGATGAGCATGAGCATGAGCATGATGATGATGAGCATGAGCATGAACATGAGCATGAGCATGATGAGCATGAGCATGATGAGCATGATGAGCATGAGCATAATGAGCATGAGCATGTTGAGCATGTGCATGAGCATGATGATGATGAGCATGAGCATGAGCATGATGAGCATGAGCATGAGCCTGATGATGAGCATGAGCGTGATGAGCATGATGAGCATTGGCATGATGAGCATTATGAGCATGATGAGCATGAGCACAATGAGCATGAGCATGATGAGCATGAACATGAGCATGAGCATGATGAGCATGAGCATTATGAGCTTGAGCATGATGAGCATGAGCACCATGAGCATGATGAGCATGATCATAATGAGCATGATCATGTTGAGCATGTGCATGAGCCTGAGCATGATGATGATGAGCATGAGCATGATGAGCTTGAGCATGATGAGCATGAGCACTATGACCATGAGCATGATGACCATGAGCATAATGAGCATGTTGAGCATGTGCAGGAGCCTGAGCATGATGATGATGATGAGCATGAGCATGAGCATGATGATGATGAGAATGAGCATGAGCATGATGAGCATGATGAGCATGATAAGAATGATGAGCATAATCATAAGCATGATGAGCATGAGCATGATGAGGATGAGCTTGACAATGATGAGCATGAGCATGAGCATGATGAGCATGATGATGAGCATGAGCATGATGAGCATGAGCATGAGGAGTATGAGCATAATGAGCATGATGATGAGGAGTACGAGCATAATGAGCATGATGATGATGATGATGAGCATGATGATGAGCGTGAGCATAAGCATCATGAGCATGATCATGATGAGCATGAGCATGATGAGTATGAACATGATTAGCATGATGAGCATGAGCAGGATGAGCATGAGCACGAATATGAGCATGATGAGCATGAGCATGATGAGCATGAGCATGAGGAGCATGAGGAGCATGAGGAGCATGATGAGCATGATGAGCATGAGCACAATGAGCATGAGCATGATGAGCATGAACATGAGCATGAGCATGATGAGCATGAGCATTATGAGCTTGAGCATGATGAGCATGAGCACCATGAGCATGATGAGCATGATCATAATGAGCATGATCATGTTGAGCATGTGCATGAGCCTGAGCATGATGATGATGAGCATGAGCATGATGAGCTTGAGCATGATGAGCATGAGCACTATGACCATGAGCATGATGACCATGAGCATAATGAGCATGTTGAGCATGTGCAGGAGCCTGAGCATGATGATGATGATGAGCATGAGCATGAGCATGATGATGATGAGAATGAGCATGAGCATGATGAGCATGATGAGCATGATAAGAATGATGAGCATAATCATAAGCATGATGAGCATGAGCATGATGAGGATGAGCTTGACAATGATGAGCATGAGCATGAGCATGATGAGCATGATGATGAGCATGAGCATGATGAGCATGAGCATGAGGAGTATGAGCATAATGAGCATGATGATGAGGAGTAGGAGCATAATGAGCATGATGATGATGATGATGAGCATGATGATGAGCATGAGCATGAGCATCATGAGCATGATCATGATGAGCATGAGCATGATGAGTATGAACATGATTAGCATGATGAGCATGAGCAGGATGAGCATGAGCACGAATATGAGCATGATGAGCATGAGCATGATGAGCATGAGCATGAGGAGCATGAGGAGCATGAGGAGCATGATGAGTATGATGAGCATGAGCAGCATGAGCAGCATGAGCATGAGCAGCATGAGCATGAGCAGGAGCAGCATGAGCATGAGCATGAGCATGAGGAGCATGGAGAGAATGAACATGATGAGCATGATGAGCATGATGAGCATGAGCATGAGCAGCATGAGCATGAGCAGCGTGAGCATGAACAGCATGAGATTGATCATGAGCAGCATGAGCATGAGTCGCATGAGCATGAGAACGAGCAGCATGAGCAATGAGCATGAGCAGCATTAGCATGAGCATGAGCGGCATGAGAATGAGCATGAGCAGCATGAGCATGAGCAGCATGAGCATGAGCAGGAGCAGCATGAGGATGAGCATGAGCATGAGGAGTATGGAGAGAATGAGCATGATGAGCATGATGAGCATGAGCATGAGCAGCATGAGCATGAGCAGTGTGAGCATGAACAGCATGAGATTGATCATGAGCAGCATGAGTCGCATGAGCATGAGAACGAGCAGCATGAGCAATGAGCATGAGCAGCATTAGCACGAGCATGAGCGGCATGAGAATGAGAATGAGCATGATGAGCATGATGAGCATTAGCAGCATGAGCATAATGAACATGATGAGCATGAGCATGATGACTATGATGAGCATGAGCCACATGAGCAGCATGAGCATGAGCAGCATGAGCATTAGCATGAGGAGCATGGAGAGAATGAGCATGATGAGCATGATGAGCATGAGCAGCATGAGAATGAGCAGCATGACCATCATGAGCAGCATGAGCATCATGAGCAGCATGAGCATGAGCAGCATGAGCATGAACAGCTTGAGCATGAGCAGCATGAGCAGCATGAGTATGAGCAAGAGGAGCATGATGAGCATGAGCATGATGACGAGGAGCATGATGAGCATGATGAGCATCAGCATGATGAGCATGAACATGAGCATAAGCAGCATGAGCAGCATGAGCATGAGCTGCATGAGCATGAGCAACATGAGCATGAGCATGAGCATTATGACCATGAGCATGATGAGCATGATGATGATTAGCATGAGCATGAATATGATGATTAGCATGATGAGCATGAGCATGACGATGAGCATGAGCATGAGCATGATGATGAGCATGATGATGATGAGCATGAGCATGATGAGCATGTGCATGAGCATGATGAGCATGATGAGTATGAGCATGAGCATGATGAGCATGATGAGCATGATGAGCATGATGAGCATGAGCATGATGAGCATGAGCATGAGCATGATGAGCATCAGCAGGATGAGCATCAGCAGGATGGGCATGAGCATGAGCATGATGAGTATGATGAACATGATGAGAATGATGAGAATGAGCATGATGAGCATGAACATGATGAGCATGAACATGATGAGCATGAGCATGATCATGATGAGCATGAGCATGATCATGATGAGCATGATGAGCATGAGCATGATGAGCATGAGCAGCATGAGCATGAGCATGAGCATCAGGAGCAGCATGAGCATCATGAGCAGCATCAGCATCAAGAGCGGCATGAGCATCATGAGCAGCAGGAGCATCAGGAGCAGCATGAGCAGCATGAGCATGACTTTGAACAGCATGAGCATCATGAGCATGAGCAGTATGAGCAGCATGAGCATGAGCATGATGAGCATGAGCATGAGCAGCATGAGCATCATGAGCAATTGCATGAGCATCATGAGCAGCATGAGCATGAGCATGAGCATCATGAGCAGCATGAGCAGCAGGAGCATTAGGAGCAGCATGAGCAGCATGAGCATGAGCAGCATGAGCATCATGAGCATGAGCAGCATGAACATGAGCATCATGAGCAGCATGAGCATCATGAGCAGCAGGAGCTTCACGAGCAGCATGAGCAGCATGAGCATGAGCAGCATGAGCATGAGCATCATGAGCATGAGCATCATGAGCAGCATGAGAATGAGCATGAGCAGCATGAGCCGCATGAGCATAGTGAGCAGCATGAGCAGCATGAGCATGAGCCGCATGAGCATGAGCCACATGAGCAGCATAAGCAGCATGAGCAGCATGAGCATGAGCCACATAAGCAGCATGAGCAGCATGAGCATGAGCCACATGAGCAGCATGAGCTTGAGCATGAGCTTGAGCTTGAGCACCTTGAGCATGAGCATGAGCAGCATGAGCATTTGCCTGAGGATGAGCAGCAGGCGCATGAGTATGAGCATGAGCAGCACGAGCATGAGCATGAGCAGCATGAGCATGATGAGAATGAGCATGAGCATGATGATGATGACCATGAGCATGATGAGCAACAGCATGATGAGCATGAGCATGATGAGCATGAGCATGATGATGATGAGCATGAGCATGATGAGCACGAGCATGATCAGGATGAGCATGAGCATGAGCATAATGAGCATGAGCATGAGCATGATGAGCATGAGCATAATGAGCATGATGAGCATGAGCATGAGCATGATCATGATGAGCATGAGCATGAGCAGCCTGAGCATGATGAGCATGATTAGCATGAGCATTATGAGCCTGATGAGAATGATGAGCATGAGCATGATGAGCATGAGCAGCATGAGCATGAGCAGGAGCAGCATGAGCTTGAGCATGAGCAGCATGAGCAGCATGAGCATGAGCATGATGAGCATGAGCATGATGAGCATGATGAGCATGAGCATGAGCAGGAGCAGCATGAGCATGAGCAGCATGAGCATGAGCAACATGAGCATGAACGGCATGAGATTGATCATGAGCAGCATGAGCATGAATAGCATGAGCATGAGAATGAGCAGCATGAGCATGATGAGCATGAGCGGCATGAGCATGAGCAGCATGAGCGGCATGAGAATGAGCATGAGCAGCATGAGCAGCATGAGCATGAGCCGCATGAGCATGAGCAGCATGAGCAGCATGAGAATAAGCAGCATGAGCATGAGCCGCATGAGCAGCATGAGAATGAGCAGCTTGAGTATGAGCAGCATGAGCAGCATGAGTATGAGCATGAGGAGCATGATGAGCATGAGCATGATGAACATGAGCATGCTGATGAGGAGCATGATGAGCATCAGCATGATGAGCATGAGCATGAGCATGATGAGCATGATGAGAATGAGCATGAGCATGATGAGCATGAGCATGAGCATGATGAGCATGAGTATGAACATGAGCATGAGCTGCATGAGCTGCATGAGCATGAGGAGCATGATGAGCATGAGCATGATGAGCATAATGATGATGAGCATGAGTATGAACATTAGCATGATGAGCATGAGCATGATTATGATGATGAGCATGATGATGAGCATGAGCATGATGAGCATGAGCAGCATGAGCATGAGCAGCATGAGCATGATGAGCATGAGCAGCATGAGATGCATGAGCAGCATGAGCAGCATGACCAGCATGACCTTCAGCATGAGCAACATGAGCATGAGCATGAGGAGCATGATGAGCATGAGCATGATGAGCATGAGCATGATGAGCATGAGCATGAGCATGATGAGCATGAGCATGAGCATGATGAGCATGATGAGCATGAGCATGAGCAAGAGCATGAGCAGGAGCAGGATCAGCATGAGCAGCATGAGCATGAGCATGAGCAGCATGAGCATGAGCAGCATGAGCATGAACAGCATGAGATTGATCATGAGCAGCATGAGCATGAGTAGCATGAGCATGAAAATGAGCAGCATGAGCAATGAGCATGGGCATGAACATGATGAGTATGAGCAGCATGAGCATGAGCAGCCTGATCATGAGCATGAGCAGCATGAGCAGTATGAGCATGAGCATGAGCAGGAGCATGAGCAATATGAGCATGAGCATGAGCATGAGCAGCATGAGCATGAGCCACATGAGCAGCATTAGCATGAGCAGCATGAGCAGCATGAGCATGAGCAGCATGAGCAGCTTGAGCATGAGCAGCATGAGCAGTGTGAGTATGAGCATGAGGAGCATGATGAGCATGAGCATGAGCATGATGACGAGGAGCATGATGAGAATGATGAGCATGAGCATGATGAGCATGAGCATGATGAGCAACAGCATGATGAGCATGAGCATGATGAACATGAGCATGAACATGAGCAGCATGAGCATGAGCTGCATGAGCTGCATGAGCAGCTTGAGCATGAGCAGCTTGAGCATGAGCATGAGGTGCATGATGAGCATGAGCATGATGAGCATCAGCATTATGACCATGAGCATGATGATGATGAGCATGAGCATTAGCATGATGAGCATGAGCATGAGCATGATTATGATGATGAGCATGATGATGATGAGCATGATGATGATTAGCATGATGATCATTAGCATGATGATGAGCATGAGCATGACGATGTGCATGAGCATGAGCATGAGCACCACGAGCATGAGCAGCATGAGCATGAGCCGCATGAGCAGCATGAGCATCATGAGCAGCATGAGCATGAGCATGAGCAAGAACATGAGCATGAGCAGCATGAGCATGATGAGCATGTGCATGATGAGCATGAGTAAGATGAGCACGAGCATGATGAGCAACAGCATGATGAGCATGAGCATGATGATGATGAGCACGAGCATAATGAGCATGAGCATAATGAGCATGAGCATTAGCATGATTAGCATGAGCAGCATGAGCATGAGTATCATCATAATGAGCATGAGCATGAGCAGCCTGAGCATGATGATCATGATTAGCATGATGAGCATGAGCATTATGAGCATGATGAGTATGAGCCTGATGAGCATGAGCATGATGAGCATGAGCAGCATGAGCATGAGCATGAGCATGAGCATGAGCATCATGAACATGAGCAGCATGAGCATCATGAGCAGCAGGAGCTTCACGAGCAGCATGAGCAGCATGAGCATGAGCAGCATGAGCATGAGCATCATGAGCATGAGCATCATGAGCAGCATGAGAATGAGCATGAGCAGCATGAGCCGCATGAGCATAGTGAGCAGCATGAGCAGCATGAGCATGAGCCGCATGAGCATGAGCCACATGAGCAGCATAAGCAGCATGAGCAGCATGAGCATGAGCCACATAAGCAGCATGAGCAGCATGAGCATGAGCCACATGAGCAGCATGAGCTTGAGCATGAGCTTGAGCTTGAGCACCTTGAGCATGAGCATGAGCAGCATGAGCATTTGCCTGAGGATGAGCAGCAGGCGCATGAGTATGAGCATGAGCAGCACGAGCATGAGCATGAGCAGCATGAGCATGATGAGAATGAGCATGAGCATGATGATGATGACCATGAGCATGATGAGCAACAGCATGATGAGCATGAGCATGATGAGCATGAGCATGATGATGATGAGCATGAGCATGATGAGCACGAGCATGATCAGGATGAGCATGAGCATGAGCATAATGAGCATGAGCATGAGCATGATGAGCATGAGCATAATGAGCATGATGAGCATGAGCATGAGCATGATCATGATGAGCATGAGCATGAGCAGCCTGAGCATGATGAGCATGATTAGCATGAGCATTATGAGCCTGATGAGAATGATGAGCATGAGCATGATGAGCATGAGCAGCATGAGCATGAGCAGGAGCAGCATGAGCTTGAGCATGAGCAGCATGAGCAGCATGAGCATGAGCATGATGAGCATGAGCATGATGAGCATGATGAGCATGAGCATGAGCAGGAGCAGCATGAGCATGAGCAGCATGAGCATGAGCAACATGAGCATGAACGGCATGAGATTGATCATGAGCAGCATGAGCATGAATAGCATGAGCATGAGAATGAGCAGCATGAGCATGATGAGCATGAGCGGCATGAGCATGAGCAGCATGAGCGGCATGAGAATGAGCATGAGCAGCATGAGCAGCATGAGCATGAGCCGCATGAGCATGAGCAGCATGAGCAGCATGAGAATAAGCAGCATGAGCATGAGCCGCATGAGCAGCATGAGAATGAGCAGCTTGAGTATGAGCAGCATGAGCAGCATGAGTATGAGCATGAGGAGCATGATGAGCATGAGCATGATGAACATGAGCATGCTGATGAGGAGCATGATGAGCATCAGCATGATGAGCATGAGCATGAGCATGATGAGCATGATGAGAATGAGCATGAGCATGATGAGCATGAGCATGAGCATGATGAGCATGAGTATGAACATGAGCATGAGCTGCATGAGCTGCATGAGCATGAGGAGCATGATGAGCATGAGCATGATGAGCATAATGATGATGAGCATGAGCATGAACATTAGCATGATGAGCATGAGCATGATTATGATGATGAGCATGATGATGAGCATGAGCATGATGAGCATGAGCAGCATGAGCATGAGCAGCATGAGCATGATGAGCATGAGCAGCATGAGATGCATGAGCAGCATGAGCAGCATGACCAGCATGACCTTCAGCATGAGCAACATGAGCATGAGCATGAGGAGCATGATGAGCATGAGCATGATGAGCATGAGCATGATGAGCATGAGCATGAGCATGATGAGCATGAGCATGAGCATGATGAGCATGATGAGCATGAGCATGAGCAAGAGCATGAGCAGGAGCAGGATCAGCATGAGCAGCATGAGCATGAGCATGAGCAGCATGAGCATGAGCAGCATGAGCATGAACAGCATGAGATTGATCATGAGCAGCATGAGCATGAGTAGCATGAGCATGAAAATGAGCAGCATGAGCAATGAGCATGGGCATGAACATGATGAGTATGAGCAGCATGAGCATGAGCAGCCTGATCATGAGCATGAGCAGCATGAGCAGTATGAGCATGAGCATGAGCAGGAGCATGAGCAATATGAGCATGAGCATGAGCATGAGCAGCATGAGCATGAGCCACATGAGCAGCATTAGCATGAGCAGCATGAGCAGCATGAGCATGAGCAGCATGAGCAGCTTGAGCATGAGCAGCATGAGCAGTGTGAGTATGAGCATGAGGAGCATGATGAGCATGAGCATGAGCATGATGACGAGGAGCATGATGAGAATGATGAGCATGAGCATGATGAGCATGAGCATGATGAGCAACAGCATGATGAGCATGAGCATGATGAACATGAGCATGAACATGAGCAGCATGAGCATGAGCTGCATGAGCTGCATGAGCAGCTTGAGCATGAGCAGCTTGAGCATGAGCATGAGGTGCATGATGAGCATGAGCATGATGAGCATCAGCATTATGACCATGAGCATGATGATGATGAGCATGAGCATTAGCATGATGAGCATGAGCATGAGCATGATTATGATGATGAGCATGATGATGATGAGCATGATGATGATTAGCATGATGATCATTAGCATGATGATGAGCATGAGCATGACGATGTGCATGAGCATGAGCATGAGCACCACGAGCATGAGCAGCATGAGCATGAGCCGCATGAGCAGCATGAGCATCATGAGCAGCATGAGCATGAGCATGAGCAAGAACATGAGCATGAGCAGCATGAGCATGATGAGCATGTGCATGATGAGCATGAGTAAGATGAGCACGAGCATGATGAGCAACAGCATGATGAGCATGAGCATGATGATGATGAGCACGAGCATAATGAGCATGAGCATAATGAGCATGAGCATTAGCATGATTAGCATGAGCAGCATGAGCATGAGTATCATCATAATGAGCATGAGCATGAGCAGCCTGAGCATGATGATCATGATTAGCATGATGAGCATGAGCATTATGAGCATGATGAGTATGAGCCTGATGAGCATGAGCATGATGAGCATGAGCAGCATGAGCATGAGCATGAGCATGAGCATGAGCATCATGAACATGAGCAGCATGAGCAGCATGAGCATGAGCCGCATGAGCAGCATGAGCATGAGCAGCATGAGAATGAGCAGCATGAGCATGAGCAGCATGAGCAGCATGCGAATGAGCAGCTTGAGCATGAGCAGCATGAGTATGAGCATGAGGAGCATGATGAGCATGATGAGCATCAGCATGATGAGCATCAGCATGATGAGCATGAGCATGATGAGCATGAGCATGATGAGCATGAGCATGATGAACATGAGCATGAACATGAGCTGCATGAGCTGCATGAGCAGCATGAGCAGCATGAGCATGAGCAGCTTGAGCATGAGCAGCTTGAGCATGAGCATGAGCAGCATGAGCATGAGGTGCATGATGAGCATGAGCATGAACATGATGAGCATGGGCATTATGACCATGAGCATGATGATGATGAGCATGAGCATTAGCATGATGAGCATGAGAATGAGCATGATTATGATAATGAGCATGATGATGATGAGCATGATGATGATTAGCATGAGCATGAGTATGATGATCATTAGCATGATGAGCATGAGCATGATGATGAGCATGAGCATGAGCATTAGCATGATGAGCATGAGCAAGAGCATGATGAGTATGAGCATGATGAGCATCAGCAGGATGAGCATGAGCATGATGAGCATGATGAATATGAGCATGAGCATGATGAGCATAATGAGCATGAGCAGGAGCATGATGAGCATGAGCATGAGCATGATGATGAGCATGAGCATGATGATGATGGGCATGAGCATGAGCATGAGAATAAGCATGAGCATGACGAGCATGAGCATGAGCATGATGAGCATGCCAAGTATGATGAGCATGAGCAGCATGAGCATGAGCCGCATGAGCAGCATGAGCATGAGACGGAGCAGCATGAACTTGAGCATGAGCAGCATAAGCATGAGCATTAGCATGAGGAGCACGATGAGCATGAGCATGATGAGCATGATGAGCATGAGGAGCATGATGAGAATGAGCATGATGAGCATGAGCAAGATGAACATGATGAGCATGAGCATAATGAGCACGATGATGAGCATGAGCATGATGAGCATGAGCATGATGAGCATGAGCATGAGCATGATGAAGATGAGCATGAGCATAAGCATGATGATGATGAGCATGATGAACATGAGCATGATGAGCATGAGCATGAAGATGTGCATGAGCATGAGCATGAGCATGAGCATGATGATGTGCAAGAGCATGAGCATGAGCATGAGCATGAGCATGAGCATGATGATGATGAGCATGAGCATGATGAGCATGAGCATGAGCATGATCAGCAGGATGAGCATGAGCATGATGAGTATGAGCATGATGAGCATGAGCATGATCATGATGAGCATGAAAATGATCATGATGAGCATGATCATGAACATGAAAATGAGCATGAGCATGATGATGATGAGCATAAGCATGATGAGCATGAGCATGAGCATGAGCTGCATGATGAGCATGAGCTGCATGATGAGCATGAGCATGAGCATGATGAGCATGAGCATGAGCATGAGCATGATGAGCATGAACATGACGAGCATGAGCATCATGAGGACGATCATGAGCATGATGAGCATGAGCTTGATGAGCATGAGCATGATGAAGATGAGCATGAGCATAAGCATGATGATGATGAGCATGATGAACATGAGCATGATGAGCATGAGCATGAAGATGTGCATGAGCATGAGCATGAGCATGATGATGTGCAAGAGCATGAGCATGAGCATGATGATGATGAGCATGAGCATGATGATGTGCATGAGCATGATGATGAGCATGAGCATGATGAGCATGAGCATGAGCATGATCAGCAGGATGAGCATGAGCATGATGAGTATGAGCATGATGAGCATGATGAGCATGAGCATGAACATGATGAGCATGATGAGCGTGAGCATGAGCATGAGCATGATGAGCATGAGCATGATCATGATGAGCATGAAAATGATCATGATGAGCATGATCATGAACATGAGCATGATGATGATGAGCATGAGCATGATGAGCATGAGCATGAGCTGCATGATGAGCATGAGCATGAGCATGATGAGCATGATGAGCATGAGCTGCATGATGAGCATGAGCATGAGCATGATGAGCATGATGAGCATGAGCATGAGCATGAGCATGATGAGCATGAGCAGCATGAGCATGAGCATCATGAGCAGCATGAGCATAAGCAGCATTAGCTTGAGCAGCAGGAGCATCATGAGCAGCATGAGCAGCATGAGCATAAGCAACATGAGCCTGAGCATCATGAGCATGAGCAGTATGAGCAGCATGAGCATCATGAGCAGCATGAGCATGAGCATGAGCAGCATGAGCATGAGCATGAGCATCATGAGCAGCATGAGCATGAGCCGCATGAGCAGCATGAGCATCATGAGCAGCATAAGGATGAGCCGCATGAGCATGAGCCGCATGAGCAGCATGAGCATCATAAGCAGCATGAGCATGAGCAGCATGAACATGAGCAGCATGAGAATGAGCATGAGCAGCATGAGCTTGAGCACGAGCAGCATGAGCAGCATGAGCATGAGCTTGAGCACCATGAGCATGAGCATGAGCATCATGAGTATGAGAATTAGCAGCATGAGCATTTGCATGAGGATGAGCAGCAGGAGCATGAGCAGCATGAGCATGAGCAGCACGAGAATGAGCATGAGCAGCATGAGCATGAGCCGCATGAGCAGCATGAGCATCATGAGCAGCATGAGCATGAGCCGCATGAGCATGAGCCGGATGAGCAGCATGAGCAGCATGAGCATGAGCAGCATGAGCATTTGCATGAGGATGAGCAGCAGGAGCATGAGCAGCATGAGCATGAGCAGCACGAGAATGAGCATGAGCAGCATGGGCATGAGCCGCATGAGTATGAGCCGCATAAGCAGCATGAGCAGCATGAGCATGAGCAGCATGATTATTTGGATGAGGATGAGCAGCAGGAGCATGAGCAGCAGGAGCATGAGCAGCATGAGCATGAGCAGCACGAGAATGAGCATGAGCAGCATGAGCATGAGCCGCATGAGCAGCATGAGCAGCATGAGCAGCATGAGCAGCATGAGCCGCATGAGCATCATGAACAGCATGAGTATGAGCAGCATGAGCAGCATGAGGATGAGCAGCATGAGCATGAGCATCATGAGCAGGAGCAGCATGAGCAGCATGAGCTGCATGAGCATGAACATGAGCAGCATTAGCATGAGGAGCATGAGCATGAGGAGGAGGAGCGTGAGTAGCCGAGCAGTCGAGCAGCCGAGGTGGTGGTGTGGTGTGGTGTGGTGATGATGATGATGATGATGATGATGATGATGATGATGATGATGATGATGATGATGATGATGATGATGATGATATATGTCTCAGACTGCTCGGGTGGCATAACACTCCACATGTTGGTGGCCGTTCACCCCCTACATTGTATTTGGTAAACCTATATATATGCTTGGTGTTGGCTTCATGGTTCGGGTGGCAGGCTTTGTCTCCTATGGTCCTGAATTCAAATCCCGCTTCGCTGTTGAATTAATACCAGGTGGGGTTAACTCGGCCTGTCATCCTTCCGACGTCGTCAAAATGAGTGCCAGCATGCTGGTATACTGTGTTGGAGTGGTGACCCATCCAGGATTGTGCCCAATAGCCAAGGAGACTGCTTTGGCAGCACCAACACTCTGCACAGAGTATGGGCCCAATATCCTAAATATGTACTGCTGTACTTGGAAAGCCCCGAGTGGCAGATATTTTCGGATGAGGCCGAACACACAACATCAATAATCCGTGAGCAGGCTTTGTGACATTATTATTAACACGCTCAGCTTTTGGCACCCATCTCTATTAGTTCGGAGATCATTGTTTAAAATCCCGTCAATAGGAATTGGAATTCTGTCGGGAAAGTTGAAGGCAATGGGGCATACCGGGCATGATTACCTCATAAAAACTGCTTCCGGTCGAGTTATGTGCAGGAACCGATATTTTTCTCTGCATTTATTGCCCATCTGCTTATGTTGACCAAGAAGATGGTCCACCTCCTGACGTAAACGGAGATGTTACCCCACAATCGAGACAGAATGGGTGGTGAAGAAAAATGCCACGTTGATTAGAATTGTGAAGTCGTACTCCACATTCCAATAACCAACAAGAAAGAGCAATTCCAAATCCTCGCCAGGACTTCTTTTGTTTGGTGTTTGTGTCGTTTTGTCAAGTGTATTTTGTGTGGTGTTTGTGTCCTGGTGTGTAATGTACAGGAGGAACCTGATCATCAGGAGGAACGTGGGTAGGATTTCGGTTTCAGCTGTGACTCCACTACCCTCAAACCCATCCAGGCGGAGCCAAGTGAGCCTTATTCAAAATAAAATAAAATAAAATAACCTAGATTCAAAAAATTAAATAATTCTAGCTGTCATACCATGTTTCCGATGAGGTTGAAATTCACAACTTATATTCCCCATCACTGGATCATAATTGTGACGTTTCACTTTGATTTATGAAGTGATTCAAGAGAAATAATTTTTTGAAAGATTTTTGTTCAATTCAATACGGCTGCCAGACAATGTGACCTATGAATCGTTTGTGGCCACCCTGGCATCCACAAGGCTTGGGGAAAACATTTGTGAAGTTTCCCCTCGATCTGTCAAGCCGTTCTGGAGAAGAAGATTTTTAAGGCTTATTCCTCAAAAAGTCTTAGCTGCAAAACCCTGTGATCTATGACATCATAGGTGGGGAACTTTTTGTTCCTCATGGATTGGCAATCATACCTGTATAGTTTTGCCTCAATCTGTTCAACCATTTCGGAGAATAACATTTTTGAAGGTTAAAAAAAAAAGATTGCTACCGAACCACGTGACCGATGACGTCATCATATTTTTCTGTTGCCAAATTTATCCCAAGATGATCCTCAAAAATTTTCATTCTGATCAGATGTAACATTCCACGTATGCGATTATCATACATGGTAATTTGGAGGTGATGAAAAATGGGTTGGTCGGAATGGAAAGCTGGTTATTTATTTATTTATTTAATAGACGTGAGTGGAAGTGATACTGCATGTGGAATCCTGGAGTGTGGTGACGTGGCCTTTGGTGAGAGAAAGCTCATGACGTCACACAGCCATTTAATTAACTAAACTCACTATGGGGATACATTGCGTATCGACTACAGGTCATGCCAGGGGTGTGTGTGTATGTGTGTGTGAGTGTGTGTGTGTGAGTGTGTGTGTGTTCCATTAGCAAGCTGCTAGCTTGCGCTTGTCAAGCCAGCCATTCTTTATCAACAGTTTCTGATGGAGTGCTTGCTTGAGTGCTTAAGCCACTTGACGAGCACTCTACAAGAAACTTGGTAACTGAACACAGCAACACACACCCAAGTTCTATCAATCTGTGTCCATCCTTGCAAGTGGGATTGAAGGGAAACATTGCATTTTAAAAATTGATCATATTTTCCATCCAATACAGGTTTTGATGACACTCGAGCAGGTTTTCAGAAACAAAGTGGGTCAAACCCATGAAATGCAGGTTAGTTACCATGTGTAGATTATGACGTCATAACGACGGCACCTATGATATCATAAAAAAATCACATTTATTCCCCATGCAGAGTACTTGCCATGTGCCAAGTTTCAATTTTTTCCTTCGTGCGGTTTCAGAGATACAAAGGTCCAAAGTTTTCCCTTTTTCCTAACATGGCTGCCATGATACGTGATCTATGACATCATAATTATCATTGAAACATTCTAAATGAGTAGTCGCTCCTTTGGTGAAAATTGTGTCAAATCGACAAGCGGTTACAGAAAAAAAAAAACTATACTCACGGACAAACAAATAAACAAGAAAGATGTCGTGCATAGCACGATACTTGTGAGATCCATAAAACAAATATGACCTAAAAAATAATTGGTGGCTGAATTCAATGACCAAATACACAAATCCTTTTCAAATTTCAAGCCAATCGGATGAAAATTGATAATTTTAGAAATCTGGCCTATGTTGACCTTTTGGCCTATGTTGACCATAAAAAAAACTTGTTCATTGAATTCAGTGACCTGATATGCAAATCCTCTTCAAATTTCAAGTCAATGGAATGAAAATTGAGAATTTTAGAAATCTCACCGAAGTTGTTGACCTTTGGCCTATGTTGACCTTTTAGCCAATGTTAAACTCAAAAATAATTGGTTGAATTCAATGAACAACTATGCAACTCCTCTTTAAATTTCAAGTCAATTCGATGAAAATTTACAATTTTCGAAATTCGGCCCACCTTGACCTTTGGCCTATGTTGACCTATGACCTCAAAAACAGTAGCGTTCTTGCTTACGGTGAACTCTACCATGTGGTGAAGTTTCCTGAAGATTGGTTTAAAATTGTGACCTGCAGGCGATTGACAGACACACACACACAGACACAGAATAACGCACAAGACCAACCCATATACTTTTAAAAATCTTCGATTTTCGGAAGTAACAGACAAATGGACCTAAATGCCTCTGATGAGGGTGATTACATCATATGTAATATGGCGAAAGGGAGGTGTAATTGTGCACTAAACCCTAATTGTGAACGAAGTATAAACCCACCTATGGTTAGAATAGGTCAAGTTGTGTTTCTTTTTCTTCCTCCTTTCTTCTTCTTCTTCTTCTTCTTCTTCTTCTTCTTCTTCTTCTTCTTCTTCTTCTTCTTCTTCTTCTTCTTCTTCTTCTTCTTCTTCTTCTTCTTCTTCTTCTTCTTCTTCTTCTTCTTCTTCTTCTTCTTCTTCTTCTTCTTCTTCTTCTTCTTCTGCTTAAGCATGTACCGCACTGTGCAAGTGGAAATAAACGACCTCCGGTTTATGTCCTGCCACCACTTACAAACATAACTTGAATCAAGTGATATTGGAGAGTTTTCATTTTCTTTGTTGGTTTGCCAAAACTCCACTGGAACATGATGAACTTGATGAACTTCATCGAAGAACACGAAAAAGAATGTAGTGTACTCGTCATTGGTGTCAACTTGTTCGTACTTTTCCATCATGAACTTTGTTGCATTTACTTGCCCAACCAATGACAGTCGTGCAGGCATGGTTTTTATTTTGGTTTCTAACCAATCATTTTAACTGACACTACTTCTGGGTTCTAGTACCTCCCCCATCAAGGGACAAGTGGAGAGGAATGCTTTAACATGAGTGCGAGGATGCTTTCCTGCCTGGTACCTCGCTATTTACGCCATCATGGAAATGACTCACGGACTTGAGTTTCACTGGAGTTAAACAAAAGTTCACTGCAGTTCACTGGAGTTAAACGCATTTGCAGCCCTATCTTCAGTGACGTGTTTCCTCGACTGACTCACGGAGTTTCGTACCACGTACCTGTCCGTGACCCTTTCCTCAGCAGTGCTTTGCTCTTTGCACCTGCAGAGCTTAGTACAGGTGTCTTGTTCATGGCCATATCTTCAGTGCGTTTTCACTCCTTTCAACCGCAGGACAACTATCATTAAACCCCTTTTAGTGAGCAGCTGATTCTCATGGGCACTGGCCTTTTATGACACCCGAGACACCGAGTGAAAATATTATTTCGTGGACATGACGCCGAATTGGCCCACTGGTGATATGCCATTTCTTGCTTCTTTTAGAATTTGTGACAGTATTCACCCATACTCAAGCTTAACAGGTTATGGGACACTGTTTAGACTGGACTGTCATCAACCTTTAGTGGTGAGTCGAAGTCGATAACTCTATTTTCTGTCAGAACTTCATAAAAAAAGAACTTGATGAACTTCATCGCACATATTTATAAACTTCAATTATATTACATCATCAGTCTCAAAAGCTGTGATTTTGAGATGACAGAATACATTCGAGATAGAGACAAAACGAATTTGGAAAACCAACATATAACTTATAAACAGGTAAGTATGCCTCCCAGGCAGTCAACTTTTGGATTTATTTCCCACTTTTGCTTCACTTTCAAAATGCAGATAAAGAGTCCATAACCTCCAATTCAGAATATCTGCTTATTTGCTCTCACAAGCACCTCACTCCCAACTAGTATGATCTTCCCAGTTAGTAGTTTCATCAATTTACGCAAACACTGAATGCTACTTATGTCACCCATATGGAATTGTGTAGCCTGTTTATATTCGTATCACACATTCATATCCAAATAAGTCAAAGTGCTCTCGTGAGATGGCGCATCTATACTTTACCGACTGGGTCATTATCCAGCTTCCCAACTCGGTGCATCCAGGGGCTACTAGGGTTGACTTCTTGGCTCAGGTGGCAAAAGGAAATGTCATTGTCACGTTCCCAACTTTCCTCGCAGGCTGCCAAGGAGTGTTTCTGTGGCTGCAAGCCATGAAATGGAATTGTCTTTTCATCTTGCCTTCAAATATGTGTTGATGACTATCCCCCTTTGCACACCCCTTTATTATGTCTTCAATGTCAGGTCTAGTTCATCATTGCAACACAGAATTTCAAGGGAACATGAGCGGTAAGCTAGCTTCTTCTTCTTCCTCCTTGTCATCTTCTTCTTTTAAGTCTTGTTCTTCCTTCCTGTCATTCAACGTTTTGACCTGTGTTGTAGAGTGGAAGCTGAAGGAAGCTGACATCATCAATGCTAATAAGCTGTCATGAATGTTTATGAGCTGACTTGCTGAGATGTGCGCATGCGTGAATAAAGCATCACGGTTATGGCCTCCATACTTTTAAGTTGGCGTTCGTCCATGCGATTATCCAGACGAGAATAATAAAACAAGAAAAAGACATCGTGCAGAGCATGCTACTTGCAAGATCCACTCCCCTCGCCAAAGGTTTCCATGGATACATCAAATTGTCCATTTCATAAAGATTCAAATTGACAATCTTAATCAAAGTTCAGGTCAATTGGATGAAAATTGATTATTTTTCAGATTGAAATTCATGATTTTAGAAGTTTGACCTTGAGTTGACCTTTGACCATTTGACCTCAAAAATAGTTGGTTTCCATATCATTAATGCACTGTGCAGTTGCTGCTTAATTTTCAGGTTAATTGGTTGAAAATTGACGATTTTTCAGATGAAATTCATGATTTTAGAAGTTTGACCTTGAGTTGACCTTTGACCATTTGACCTCAAAAATAGTTGCTTTCCAAATTCAGTGATGGACTTTTCAAATCCTGTTCAACTTTCAAGTCAATAGGATGCAAGTTGATGATTTTTCAGTTGAAAATTGATTTCAGAAGTTTGACCTTGAGTTGATGGTTGACCTCAAAAATAGTTGGTTACCGAATTCAGTGATGCAATATGCAAATCCTGTTCAAATTTCACGTCAATCTGAGGAAAAATGACGATTTTAGAAATCTGACCTCAAGATGACCTTTGACCTCAAAATCAATCGGCTTCTCAGTTGAGACTACCTCTACAACTTGTTAAAGTTTCATGCCGATTGGTTTAGAATTGTGACCTGTAGGTGATAAACAGACAAACAAACAAACAGACAGACAAACAGGCAGACAAAATAAAAAGCAGTCATAGACTGGTACTTACGAAATTGTCAACTTGACCTCTGACCTTGTCTCATAAAAGCTGTCTCTTGAGAAGATAGTGAGGCAAACCAGAAGTTTCTACGATGATTCTGTACCAAACCTCTCATAAAGCATCCGATTTTTACCAGAATTTCAACAACCGAGTGTTAAGCATACTCAACCAGTACCAAAATTGAAGACAGGATTGAAATAGACTTTTAAACGAGCGCGTAATGCCGTGTGGTACAATCCCCCTCATTAGCATAATCTTCAGTGAAGCCTCAGATATGACATAAATCTCATAAAACATCTGATTTTTACCAGAATTTCGACAACCGAGTATTAAGCATACTTAGCCATTACCAAAAGTGAAAACAGGATTGAAATTGACTTTAAAACGAGCGCGTAATGCCGTGTGTTACAATCCCCCTCATTAGCATAATCTTCAGTAAAGCCTCAGACACGACACCCGACATAAATCTCATAAAACATCCGATTTTTACCAGAATTTCGACAACCGAGTGTAAAGCATACTTAACCGTTACAAAAAGTGAAAACAGAATTGCGATCCGCGTTAAAACGAACTCGTAATGTTGAGCGAAGCAAAAATCTCCATTTCTCCATGCAATTATTTAATATAATTTTATAAAAGTCACAAAACCGTAATATTCAGCCATCCACCAACAATCTTTACATATTCCGATGGCTTAGCGAGTCAGGCATGCGAGGATAACCTTTATTGGGATAAAAAATGACTTTTAAACACCATCTTTATCGAAAACACCGTCAGCGCGCACACGCAAAACCTTTACGTGACTCAACACCGCGTCTGCTCGAGCGCGCTGCACCACGTGACGAGCCGTGAGGTGGCGAGTGAAATATTTTTTATACAATCTAAAAACGTCTCCAAAACATCCGATTTTTACCAGAATTTCGACAAGCCAGTGTTAAGCGTCCTAAGCGATCGCAAAAACCGAAGACAAAATTAAAATCGAAGTTAAAACGAACTCGTAATGTCGACCGAAGCAAAAATACTCCATTTCTCCACATGAATTTACGGAATTATGCTTGACCTCACTGTGACCTTGACCTTTGACCGATTTTGACCAAAATCTAATCAGCGCTAGCCATCACCTTCCTGAATCACTTGGTGTAATTTGACATTGGTAGCTTCTTCTGTTCTTGAGTTATCGTGTCTACAAACAAACACACAAACAGAGGAAGGAAGTCATCAATATACTTACGAAATCTAAGTAACAAAATCGACTAACCAATATACTTGAAAAATCTTCGATTTTGCAAGTAACAAAGCCACCACTTGCTGCAGAAAGACTTCAATGATGGGCATTGTTGTTGTCAGCGTATACTTTCCAGATCGAGTACCGTACCTCTGAGCAAAATACCAACACAGATATGTTGAGTAGATAACTGGTAGATGATCCAGATACTGCAGAACCCGAGGAAAACTGCAGTAGATTCACTACCCACTACCGCAAAATGAATTGAAGATTGTCCTCGCAAGACGCGATCTTGACCAAAGTGTACAAGTACACTATGTTGGGTTGGCCTAATCACAGTACGGACAAGGCCATCCAACCATATTGGTGGTGCAGATACTAATTGTCTGTAAACGACGGATGTCTGTTATGGGGAAAATGTGTAGTTACACCATCCCCACTGCAAGAACACATGCTTGCAGAATTACATGAAAACCACCCTTATAGCCAAGTGATTTGTTTGGTGGCCAGGGCTGGATATGCATGCAGAGGACATGGTTCGGCTTTGTCTTGATTCTGCGGAGACTCAAAGGTCCCCGAAAACTGTTCTGCTTTTATTGTGGCTGTAGGCTTCGGAACTGTGGCAACGGATCCATATAGATTTTGCGGAAGTTAAAAGTTAATTTTTTTTATTTTTTTGATAGTTGTAGACAATTATTCAAAATGGCTTGAAGTTTTCCCTCTATCAGTACAACAGCTAAATGTTGCTATTGTTGTGCTAAGATCATTGTTTGCTAGTTATGGTTTTCTGCAACACATCATATCCGATAACGGACCACACTTCATTGCAGATGAATTCACAACGTTTTTGAAATAGATCACACCTTATGTCCACCCAATCCTAAGAGTAATGGCTTGGCCGAGAAAAATGTTCAGACATTCAAGACAATGTTTGAGAAATCTGACAAGTCGTTGACTGCAGTCAGTATCACAAAGTTGCAAATGCGCTTTTGCATTACAGGAACACTCCTCATACAACAATGGGTATAACGCTGGCAGAATTGTTTTCCAAAAGAACCCCCAGAAGTCGTTTGTCTCTGGTCAAACGTTGTTTTCAAAGAAAGGAAGAAAATAAACAAAACGCTTCTGAAGTTCACCGGGATGGTCCGAACCATAAAATGAGATCATTTGACTTGTATTAACCCATCCATATCAGAAATGCGAAGGGAGGAAAGGAAAAGTGGATTCCAGGTACGATAGGTACTATTAAAGGTCCACTTACTTAAATGGTGAGGGTTCAGGGAAATAACTGGAGATATGTGTGTGCTGACCATCTGAGAGCTGATGATTCAGGTAGACATGAAAATGCTCATGGTAGACAACGGCAAAGTTTACCTGAGTACGAACCAATGTCATGCTTGGTGTTGACTTAATGGCGAGGGTGGTGGCGTGGGATCCAATACATCCTGAGTTCAAATCCCACTTTCTGTTGAGTTAATACCTGGTGGGGTTGACTCTGTCTGTCATCCTTCTGAGGTTTGCAAAACGAGTGTCAGCATGCTGGTGAACTGTGTCAGAGTGGTGACCTGTCCAGGATTGTGTCCAATAGCCAAGGAGACTGCTTTGGCAGCACCAATACTCTGCACAGAGTATGATCCTGATGGATGGATGGAACCAATGTCCATACTTCGAGCTGTGTTTTACTCACGTTGGTTATGCAGACTGGAATAATTCAGTGTATTCACCTGTCTAGGATATAACAATGTGTTTGTGCTCTTTGGGTCTGAATCCGCCTCCTTTTATCCTCCGCCAATCTGTGAACCTGTTCCGCTTCTGTCGTTTTACTCATGAGCTGAGACTTGTGTGTTAAAAAATTCATTATAACCAAAGCTTTTTCTTTTGTGTAACTATTTTTGCTGAAAAAAAAAACTTTATGACCAATCGAAAATACTTTCTTTTCAAATCGCTCAAACTTTGTTCGAGCATGATAGTCTCATGAGATAAACAAGAATTGTTTTGTGTGATGTATAATTCCTTGAAACAAGCTCATATGGGTGCATATTTTTCTGAAGGCATTACTTGGGTGGTATCATTAGTGGTCATTCTGGATGGATCAACTTGGACCTTAAGACTGCCCTATAATTCAGTTTATCAAGTCTGTCTGTGAGCACGGTATCTCAAAAAGTTATGGACGGATTCAGACGAAACTTGGTGGAAAGGTTGGGTGTGCAACAAGGACAAATTGATAACATTTTGCTGAAGATCCGGATCTGGATCCGGACACGAGTCTTTTTCCAATTATTTAAGTGATTCTTCACCATTAAGAGAGAGGACCAAACATGATTTATAGCATGATGTCTCAAAAAGTTGTGGACGAATTCGAATGAAACTTATTGGTCAGGTTAACTGTGTGATAAGTAATAAGTGATTCGATTTTGTTGAAGATCTGGATCCGGATACGAGCATTTTCTAACTTAAGTGGTTCTTCACCGTTGAGAGATGGGGCCAAAAACTATATATAGCAAGATATTTCAATAAGATTTGTGGACGAGTTATGACAAAACTTGGTGGATAACTTCGGTAGGTGACAAGAACAAGCTGATTCGATTTTGGTGTGTGAAAACAACGAATGGTCCCGATGCAGATCCGGCCTATCAGTGGGATACAAAATGTGAACTGTTCAGCCTGGCAGAGGTATGCGCTCTGCCAATTGTCGTTCTAGTTTATTTAGTTATTTAAGTTATCTTCTTGGACACAGGTCTGATGAGTCCTTTATGCCCATATTCAATGACTTCCTCAATGTATTGGGAGAATAAGATTTTTTTATTAAATGCTGTTTTACTAATATTTTTGGCCCAAATTGTTGCTTTAATCGTAAAATTACTCATAGAATCAAAGTACCGCAATGTATTTGCTCCCCCTTCTCCATTATCCATAATTTGCTTCCCCCCTTCCTCATCCCTCCTCCACTGCCTCCACAACCAACTGATTTTTTTAGCCCCCTCCACTCCCCCAATTTCATGACTCCATGTTTGATTTAACCCCAATACCTGTGATACTAGTCTCTTGCCTCCACAATTTGGAGCCTCTGAATTTGGAGTATAAAATTCATGGAGACCATCAATTATATTTCATCTGTGGAGAACTGCAGGGGGCTGAGGAGGTCAGTGGAGAGCGACTTCAATTCAAATTGCATTCTTATGTCGATGTTGTTAAAAAGGCTAATGCTTTTGTTCTTCAGTCCTCACAAAGTTTTGCTTTATCTGATTCTTCACCAGGAATTTTACTATTTTTAATTTCGCATATTTACAAAATTTACCTTACTAGACAAGAACAAGCCGATTCGATTTTGGTTCAGGTCCAGATCCAGGTCCGGCTGATCAGTGGGATACAAAACGTAAACTGTTCAACCTTGGCGGAGGTGTGCGCTCCACCGAGTGCCATTCAAGTTTTCTTTTTATTCCTCCGATGAGGAAGTCGCTGGTGGCATTATGTTTTCGGGTTGACCATCCATCTGTATGTACGTCCGTGCTAATTTTCTCTGTTTTCTCTGCAGTCGCTTATCTGATTGACACAAGATTTTCAGCAGAATTGTGAAGACTCATGTGGAATATTTCAATGAAAATTATGACGTCAAGGTCACGTGGTGTGGCAGCCATGTTGGAAAAAAGGAAAAAAATATGACTTCTGTATCTCCGAAACCATTCCATGGAAAAAATTGAAACTTGGCACAGGTGAAGTACTCCCCATGAGAAACAGTACTGTTTTGATGATGTCATAGGTGGCTTCGTTATGACATCATGATTGCATACTTCGAATGCTTTATACGACTGATATGAAAATTTTTGACGGTCATCTACACTACCGGTCGAAAGTTTTAGAACACCCCCATTTTTCCAGTTTTTGCTGAAATTTAAGCCGTTTAATGTTTCATTGTACTCTGAAGTTAAAGCATAGAACAAATAAACAATTGCAGATAAAAAAGAAATCATGGAATCCTTTTGTTGAACAAAATTTAATCTAAATGTTTGACTCATCAAAGTAGCCACCTTTTTCAGATATAACAGCCGAACATACTCGTGGCATTCTTTCCACAATGGAAATCAAATATTGTTCGGAAAGTTCTTCCCAACACTCTTACAGACGTTCCCACAAATGCTTTGTAGTTGTAGGTTGCTTTGCTTTCACCCTTCTGCCCAGGTCATCCCAAACCAGCTCAATAGAGTTTAAGTCTGGAGACTGTGCTGGCGTAGGCCAGACTGGAGAGGCGTAGGCCAGAGGGTATTGCATGGCGCTGCAAAATGCTGTGGTAGCCCTTTTGGTTCAGGGTGCCAGTCACTCCTTGCAAGTCGCCGACTCTGGCTCCAGCAAAAGAGCCCCAGATCATTACGCTTCCTCCTCCATGTTTGACAGTTGGTATCACACACTGAGGAACCATCCTTTCACCAACTCGATAGCATACAAAAACTCTGTGTGATGAAGTGAAGTTTTCAAATTTTGATTCATCGGTCCATAAGACCTTCGTCCAGTTTTCAGTCGTCCACTGGCGGTACTTTATGGCCCAGGCAAGCCTCTTTTTCTTATTTTACCATCTTAGCAATGGCTTTCTTACTGCCACTCGACCTGTCAAACCTGCAGCTTGAAGTCTTCTCTTCACAGTTGAAACTGACACTTCCTTACTTTGAGCAATGTTAAGCTGTGCTTGAAGCTGCTGTCCTGTGAGCCGCCTATCACGCAAGCTGTTGACTCTCATAAACTTGTCTTCTGATTGTGTTGTGGCTTTGGGTCTGCCAGAACTCTTCCTGTCAGTGTTTCCTCCAGTTTTCAAGTGCCTTTTGATGGTGTAGGAAACTGTACTCACTGACACCTTGGCTTTTTTTCCAATTTCTCTAAAGGAAAGACCTGCACTTTTAAGGGTTATAATGGTCTGTCTGTCTTCCTTTTTTAATTGTCTTTTTCTAGCCACGATGATAGCAATATACTACTTCCTGCAATGCAATATTGTCCAAATAATGCTTCAGAGGGTGTAGCAACACAGTCTGTTCCAACACTGCTTTGCTACAGACAGAGGGTTTGTAACTCATCAACAAAAGTTGGGACACCTGTCGGAATTGTTTACATCACCTTTCAAGGCTTAATTTACGTCCATTGCTTCAGAACAGCTGCAGTTGCTAACCCATTACTTTTTCCCTGAAAAGGGTCTTTTTCAACAACTCTGACATTTACATTATTTTTCAGTTTTTGATGACCTAAACTTTTTTTTTAACCTCCGGCAGTTTTCGGCTAACTTTGTACCATTTCAGGTTATTCACTGGACTTGAATTGCTTAAATTTCAGTAAAAACTGAAAAATGGGGGTGTTCTAAAACTTTCGACTGGTAGTGTAGGGCTAAATTGTATGGGGGAAAAAAACAATTGATGATTTCACTGGTCACATGTTTCAGCAGCCATATTGTTTTAAACATAAAAACCTTCAAAAATCTTCTTCTCCGAAATGGCTGAACAACTCGAGGCGGAACTTTACAGGTATGATCGCCTATCCATGAGGCACAAAAAATTCTCCACCTCTGACATCATAGGTCACATTGTTTGGCATCCATGTTTAATTTACCCCAAAATCTTTAAAAAAAATAATCTTCTCCAGAACGGCAGAACAGATCGAAGTGAAATTTCATCCACATGCTCCACAAGTCTTGGGAATACCAGGGTGTTCAGGAATACTTAATGTCACATGGTCTAGCAGTCATATTGCATCGAATGAAAATCTTTTTAAAATCCTCTTTAACTGCTTCATCAGTCGACATGAAACGTCAAAATTATGATCTATTCATCATGGAGAATATACCTTTTAAATTTCAATCTGATCGGACACATGGTCTGGCAGGCAGATTTAGTTAATATTTTGAATCTGGGTTAGGGCTTTAAATCAAATTTGGTACAAGTATGTATAATGATGTAATAATGTGGGGAGAGGCATATCTCTCAATATCGGGACGTCGAAGTGTGCCCTCCTCGTTATTTATTTTTTGTTACGTGATCCAGTTTCATAGAATAGAGAAGTGATAGGGTATGAACTGACTGTGGGGTCATGGGGCAGCAGTTGAACACAATAGACAAGGGAATGAGAAGACAGGAGGAGAGGATGGGAGGAAACACTGCAAACTACATATAAAATAGTTGGTGTTCGCAAATTCAATGGGGTAAAAAGGATTGTGGGTAAGAATAGGGGGTGATCGATGACAAAGCATCACCTGCTTGAAATCGGAGAGGAATGAATGGGATAGAACAGCCTCAGGAAGGTGATTCAACAAACTGAAGAAATGAGGGACAAAATAATTTAGGTGTGCAGTCACACAGGAATTCGGATGGTTAACCAGGAGGGGGCTACTGGAAGAACGTGTGCATACTGGAGTTTCTGGGAAGAGTCAGAGAGGCTGGGAGAGCAGAGTGAGCTACGCCAGAGGTGATATGGTTAAAATAAAAATTATTAGAGGCCACCAACGTGCCTCCAATGTGAGAGCAACAGGATTTGTGCCTTTGCGTCATTGTGAGAAATGCCAATATGTTGAAGCATTATACGTATTCAACAGACATCTAGAGCAGCAGATGTGATGCTGGGATACAATAATAAAGGTAAGACCACTATTCCATTGAGCGATGGGCAAAGGTCTTGTAGACTGAGAGTAGTTCTCATTTTTCAAGGAGACTTGGAACAATGGAAGATGCCCAGCCTGTGGCTGGTCAGCCCAGGAGAGGCAAGCATTGCTCGATGGTCAGCCCAGGAGAGGTCACAGCTGATGGTGAGGCATAGACATTAAAGAGGCTGCCCATGGAAATTGGTATGTGTGTATGTTTGACATTCCTTCTGGAGTGACAGGATGCAACTGTGAGATTTGTGAGGATTGAAAGACATGTTCGATTTGTCAGACCACCATCTAATCAATTTCAGATCAGCAGAGAGTGCTGCAGATGCTGTCTGGTTAGCAGAGGGCCATGTTACTGAATGCCACAATGTGAAGTCATCTGCAAAAGAGGAAGAAAGGGGATTTCAGAAAATCGGAGAGGTCATTTATATGGATGAGGACATGAGTGGGCCAAAGACGCTGCCCTGGGGCACTCCAGCCTCAAATGGGAGAGAAGCATTGCGTTGAAGTGCTCGTGTTTCGCTTTGTCAACAATGTTTTTTTTTTTTTTCTTCGAAACTTTCTTTTCAAGTAAAAGTGCCCTTTTATTGAGAAACAGCGATCTCCAGAACTATATTGTTGATAAAAATTTACGAAAAGCAATTGCACATTGCCTGACCCCCTTTTGGGTGGTGGCCCCATGGACCCTCTTTTTGCTCCCTGAAAAAAATTGCAATCAACGTGGCCTAGATGTACAGCTAATACACGGCGTCTACACAAAAATCAAGCAAATGTTCAGTGGAACAAAAGTGGATATTGCACTGTTCGCTAAAGCAATTGTCCATACCTTTCTCTGCCCAGGTCAAAAAACCAGTAAAGACCAGTAGCTTACTGGTCAACTGGTACCAGTTGAAAACCAGTAGCCAACTGGTACCAGTAAAGCCAGTTGGTTTCTTACTGGTTTTAATATGGAAATTGGAATAGAGTGATATATTACCAGTTGAAATACATGTATTTAACTAACTGGTATCAACTGGGACCAGTACATTGTAACTGGTATCAACTGGGAGACCAGTACATTGCAACTGGTATCAACTGGGACCAGTACATTGCAACTGGTATCAACTGGAACCAGTAAGACTTTAACTGGTACAAATATGAGCTACTGGTTTTTTCAACTAGGAAATTGGAATTCTGACTGAATTTAACTGGTACCAGTTGAAACCAATAGAGACCAGTTAAAGACCAATTAGAACGAATAGAGACCAGTTGAAAATGTGTACTGGTTTTAACTGGTTTTTCGACCTGGGTGTGTACCAGCATCTCTTTACAAGCATTTGCATTTCTGCATCTTACACTTTTCATGGCATTTTAACGGTGCAACCAAAGAAAATGAACCTTTCAGACGACTTAAATTGTGTATGTGCTTGCATCTGCGAGCTGATTTTCCACCGAAACTGCGTGTCCAAAGGCAAAAGCGCCAGCAATAAATTACCTCTTCGCTCCGCTCACGGCTTACGCTGGAAGCGCCGGATGAAGCGTGTTGTCTTCGCTGAAGTTGTGTTTGACATATGCAAAAAGCTAATACATATGCAAAAGCAGTAAGTGAAAATCATATTGAAATTTTTGTGCCATTTTCATGCCATCACACCCCTATCAAATTTTCTCCCAACGGGCACTGCATTTTTCACAGAAGGAGGTTCAAGAAGTCGCCACAATTTACTAACAAAGCAGGACAGAAAAGCTTGTTTGGCAGAAATATGGTGTGTTCCCTGACGGGCACCTAGGGATTCGAAGTGCGGGCCAGCCTTGTGAATGGCAAATGGAATGCTCTGCTTGTGCACAAAGCAATCCGTTTTTGTATCTTTTTTTTTTGCCTCGCATTCAAAGTGCCTCCATTGCCATGCAAGGATGGAGATTTCATTCTGATGCTTTTTCAAAAGGGTTTCTTCCAAAAAGGTAGATTTTAGCAATTGTCATGATAAGATTAATATGTATTGTATATCTAAAATCTTCATAACGCAACATTCTCTCTTTTTTAATATACTGTAATGGTAACCCACCTTATATGTTAGAAAATGGTGAAGCAAGCTTTGAAGATATTGTTGTGGGTTTGCAAAACTGTCACTCCTCAAGGCAATGGTAGACAACATATAGCGGTCTCGAGAGAGCCATTTCATAAGTATCCATTTTAGATAGCCCTTCCCTCTTATGTCTAGTGGGTTTACGGGACAAAATACGTTGTGAGGGCTTTTAGAGAGGTATTATCCCCATTCTTTATTCTTTTATCTATTTTACTTGACTCCACACACAACCCTCCATCACACAAGCATGCATGCCACAAACTAGCAACAGCAGCACCTCATTGGCATAATTTATGCCACCACAACCTCATTCAAACCTCGCACCATTCGCAAACTGATGCTCACCGCAGACCTTCGCCATACTCTATCCCCAATGCTACAACATTTCTACAACCATCGCAATGCCTTCATAATAATTACCACATCATAAGATCACAGCTCAAACTTGCCTTCTCTCACCATTGGTGCCACAATCTCGACCATGACCACCATCACCATCACAAACTCATCACACCATTATCACAATGCGACACCACCATTGCCATTGCTCAGCAACTGTCACCACCAACGACCACCATGTACTTCCCTATGGACCGGCAGAAGATAAAGGAACAGCCTGTACCCTTATAGATACTCGGCGCAGGACATTCTGGCATCTACCTTGGGGTACTAGTGTGCGTCGGGTGCAGTTCAACGTTGTGGGGATAGCATTCCACTCAACTGCGGCTTCCATTTGATGTCTAGTGCATGTTTGTGGCCGGAGAGCACCACCTGATGCGCTTGCATCATGTGATTCTAGGATCTCCATCACTTGATGGAGTTCGAAGCAAATGACACCATTTCCAGTGAGAAATCCTTATTGGGGCAGGGCCAACATTGTGGTTCGATTCCACACACCAATGAGGGCACAGGGAAGCACCCATTCCTCCACCTGTTCCGCTCTCAAGTGCCACCCCCCACCCCCACTGGGGAGGTATAAAAGAAAACTCCGATCTGGCCCACCCTCATTTCTCTTACCCACCTGCCTCTCTCTTCTGTGGCCTGCCTGCCTATCTCATCTCTGGCCCACCCACCTCTCTCGTCTGGCCCGCCTGGCTCTCTCATCTCTGACCCGCCCACCTCTCTCATCTCTGGCCCACCCACCTCTTTCATCTGGCCTGCCTGCCTCTCTCATCTCTGGCCCACCCACCTCTCTCATCTGGCCTGCCTGCCTCTCTCATCTCTGGCCCACCCACCTCTCTCATCTGGCCTGCCTGCCTCTCATCTCTGGCCCACCCACCTCTCTCATCTGGCCTGCCTGCCTCTCATCTCTGGCCCACCCACCTCTTTCATCTGGCCTGCCTGCCTCTCTCATCTCTGGCCCACCCACCTCTCTCATCTGGCCCGCCTGCCTCTCTCATCTCTGGCCCGCCCACCTCTCTCATCTGGCCTGCCGGCCTCTCTCATCTCTGGCCCACCCACCTCTCTCATCTGGCCCGCCCACTATTCTTCGACCCGTTTTCTCCCGTCTGGCCCACCTGCTCTCTTGTCTTCTGGTCCTCCCCTTTGTTCTTGAAGTCACTGAGTGGTGGAACAGAACAGAGTGCCAGACACCAGACCGAGTGCTGCCTAAGCCCAGAAACATTTACACGTACAAACCCCTTCACAGTCGCATTCAGAAGATTCCTCTCACATGTTCTTTCTTTTGTTTCCAAAACCCCCTGACCTACATCTTTACACCTTCCTCTCTATATTACAACTCATCTGCCAATCATCCCAACTCCTACGACCATGCAGAGTAGACTCCTCAATTTTTCCTTTCCCGTTCTCCCTCCTCAATGACTGAGCTGCGTTGGTTCATTGACCACGCAAGGTAACAAAAGAGGTCGCAAACACCTCATACTTTCTCTCTCCAACTTTGCTCTCTAGCTTTCCTCGGGGTATGTGCCTGATGGTGCCTGCAATGTTTATAGCATAATTAAGATTGTCGAAGTTTAGTATCAAGTTACCTCTGCAATGTGTTCTCTTTCGTAAATATTTGCATTCCCTTGTTAATAATAAACCTGTGTTATAAATGTACACAGCTCATAGCGTCTTTTCCCTATTGGTCCAGCACAGTCTGCATGCAGTGTAGCCAGGAAGTTTTGCCCCACATAATTTGCTCTGATGAGCCGGTGTGTACTCGCGGCTCAGCTCGGCTGCACCTGATCAGGTCAGTAATTAGAGTACGCATTGAGGGCATGAGAGACCCTCACCTCCCCCCCCCCCACAATGGTATGGCCGTTTTCATAAGGTATCATTCGAAGTAGTGTAACCCTGCAGGATTGGTAGGACCAGAAGGCACTTATGGTTGCTTAGAAACCCATCCGAATACGAACTTATTCGTGCCTGGTGGCCTCAAGACCGGGTGTTAGGGAGGAATCCTACCACACACAGTGGACACCTTAGTTTTCCTCCCCCTTTCCCCTCCGCAGTGACTGCTCTGCATTGGTCCATCGACCACGCAAGGTAACAAAAGAGGTATCAAGAGGTCGCACTGTCTGTCTCTCTCTCACTGCTCTTTAACTTTCCTTGGGGTATTGTCTGATGGGCACTGTCATGTTTATAGCATAAGTAAGATTGCAAAAGTTTAGTTTCCGGTTAGCTCTGCACTGTGTCCTCTTTTGTAAATATTTGCTTTCGCTTGTGAATAATAAACCTGTGTTATAAATGTCCCAATGGATGGATGGAAACAACAGGCAGGAATAATTAATTAATGTAACATGTTAAATAAGGCAATGTAAAACTATGGTGCATCAATGGCAGTAAACTTCCAATTTTGTTTTTTTCTACAAACCTTTAAAATATTTATTTTATTTTAATTTAGTTAAATACTTGAAGACTGTAGAACACACATTACCTTATTGGCACTTTCAAAACCATTTCATTCAGCAGTACTTGGACAAGATATTACGGCATTTTACATCATCTCAACCAATCAAGTTTGCTCGCAGACCCCGCCCATGTCTATTTTTCTCAAGACTGGGCAGGGTGAGGTGTTCTATAAACTGTCTGATACTATAATTGTTCCTGGATAGTCGTACTGACTGACTGCTGGGAAGGCAAGGGTAAACCACCCAACAGGACCTTCACCCTAACACTTTCCCAGGTGCTGTTTCAGCAGCACCCTGGCTCTTTAAAGACATTGGGATGATGATGATGATTGTACTGAAAAACACGTAAAACGTTGGTGTGTCTTTGCATGACTGTCAATATCCTGTTCTGATAACTTTTTGAACCCCATTGGTTTTTAAAATGTATTTTGCCAGTGTTTTCTTATGGGTTTTTTTTCCAAGCATCCATTCCTGTTGAAACACCCTTGGCGGTGTTTGACGGATGGACACATCCATCCTGAAAGTGACCCCAAACCCCATATAGTGAAACAAGTGTATAGAAAACCAATTTATCGACTTCTACACACCACTAAAGGTTTATGACTTCGTCTAGTCTGAGTAATGTCCCATAATGAGGGTGAATACTGTCACAAGTTCAACAAGAAGCAAGAAATGGCGTATCACCAGTGGACAATTCAGCATCGTGTCCACAAAATATGATCCACCCGATGACGTGGATATCATTATGTTCTGTACCCATGGGACTAAGCTGCTCCCAAAAAAGGGTACAATGATAGAAGTCCCACGGATAAAAGGAGTGAAAACCCACTGAAGATAGCAATGTGACACCGGTACGAATCTGTGTTAATAGAGGAAATGCTCGCTGAAGATGGAGCTGCAAATGTGGTTTAACTCCAATAAACTCCAGTGAACTAGACTGTGAACTTCTGTTAAACTTCAGTGAATCATTTCCACGATGGTGTAAATAGCGAGCTGCTAATCAAGAAAGTGTCGTCACCCTTCCCATCAACCTTTTCCTCCATGCTCGTCCCTCGAGAGGGAGGTCTTGTAGTCCGGTAGTCGTGTCAGGCAAAATGGTTGGTTAGAAACCAGATAAAAACCATGTCTACAGGACTGCCATTGGTTTGACAAGTAAATGGAACGAAGTTCACGACGTAAAAGTACGAACAAATTGGCACAAGTGAAAAGTACACTGCAAGTGTTTGGTGACATGACACACAGCAATCTGAAAAAAAATACCTGAACTTCCTTCAATTCACTTTGAGTGCACAATTGAGTGGAAATAGTAAGTTATCTGATACTTTCGTTCTGCATATATTTTCCAACTTGACACTTCCGCGTTGAATGCTCTGCAAATAAATTCTGCATTTTGACGACATCCCGTGCCACGACGGTTTGCTTATCGTGGAATAAGTACGTACTTCGGACTCGTACATCAGCATGGAATGCTTGCCGAGTGCACACGGAAACCTAAACCAAGCCGTAATGATCATTCAGGGACCTCTTGCAGCAATTTGAAGTACACAAGTAAACTATAATAAACGAGGCTGCATGGTGGAGTGTGATGACTGAACGACGTGTTGTCAGCGATAGTTAAAGGAATCACACATCACGGGCAATACAACGAAAACTTCGGGCAAAGACATAGCTTGCTAAAGCACATGTGTTTTTTGAATGCAAACATTATTTTATAAATCGCATGTTTGTCATGTGGCGTGAAATGTATTGCATGGAGTAGCCTGCGGTAGCACTCCAAATGTAGGGATGGAACTGGAACAAAATGGCCACCCCATCAAATGGATACAAAAATAGAAGGGCACTCGGTAGAGCGCATACCTCCACCATGTAATGCCTGATCCATGAGAACATATCGGGCCATTTACATTTTTGAAATATAATGCCATACAATACTATATCGTTTTTGGCTCTATCTCTCAATGGTGAAGAATCATTTTAAAATTAAATAATTCTCATATCCAGATCTGGATTTGGATCTTCATCAAAATCGAAGCAATTCGTCCTTGCCACACACCCAAAATGCCCACCAAGTTTCACCCGAATCCATCCACAACTTTTTGAGATATCGTGCTATATATAGTTTTTGCTCCTTCTCTCAATGGTGAAAAATCACTTTTAAAATTTTAGTAGCTGGATCCGGATCTGGATCTTCACCAAAATCTAATCAGTTCATCCTTCTCACACACCAAACCTGTCCACAAAATTCCATCCGGATCCGTAAACAACTTTTTGAGATATCCTGCACAGTCAAAGAAACAAACAAACAAACAAACAAACAAGCAGTCATAGACTGGTACTTACTAAATCGTCAACTTGACCTCTGACCTTGTCTAATAAAAGCTGCCTCGAGAGAAGGTAGCGACGCAAACCAGAAGTTTCTACGATAATTCTGTACCAAACCATCAAAAATCGAATGTTTTGGATGTTTGACCTCACTGTGACCTTGACCTTTGACCGATTTTGACCAAAATCGAATCAGCGCTAGCCACCACCCTCCTGAATCACGTGGTGTAATTTGACATTGGTAGCTTCTTCCCTTCTCGAGTTATCTGTACCAAACCATCAAAAATCGAATATTTGACCTCACCGTGACCTTTGACCGATTTTGACCAAAATCTAATAAGCACGAGCCATCACCCTCCTGAATCACGTGGTGTAATTTGACATTGGTAGCTTCTTCCGTTCTCGAATTATCATGCCTACAAACAAACAAACAAACAAGCAAACAGAAATTTTATACTTACGAAATCTTTAGATTTCGTAAGTAACAAGATGTCAGTCAGAGCAGGATACTTGCAAAATCTATAAAACAAATTTGACGACAAAAATATAATTGTTGGTTGCATTCAATGACCAAATGAGGCCCCGCAAGGAGGAGTGATGTAAGCGACATTTTTTAATGATATGATGATGATAGGCTCGGATGATAGGGGAAGGGTTAAAATAGTGCAATATGGCATCAACTCCAAAATGGCCGATGTGGTCCTTACATCACTCCTTCTCGCGGCACCTCAAATATACAACTCCTCTTCAAATTTCTATAGAATTGGATGAAAATTGACAATTTTAGAAATTCGCCCTATGTTGATCTTTTGGTCAATGTGGACCTCAAAATTAATTGGCTGGTTTAAATCAGTGTCCTGAAATATATATATATATATATATATATATATATATATATATATATATATATATATATATATATATATATATATATATATATATATATATATATATATACACACACACACACACACACACACACACACACACACACACACACACACACACACACACACACACACACACACACACACACACTTCAAATTTCAAGTCAATCGGATGAAAATTGAGGATTTTAGAAATACCACCTTAGTTGTTTTTCTTGCGCCGATGTTGACCTTTTGGTCGATGCAGACCTCAAAAACAATTGGCAGGTTGTATTCAGTGTCCTAAAATATAAATCCTCTTCAAATTTCAAGTCAATCAGATGAAAATTGAGGATTTTAGAAATCGCATCGAAGTTGTTGACCTTTGGCCTATGTTGACCTTTTGACAAGCTCTACCATGTGGTGAATTTTCGTACAGATCGGTTTAAAATTGTGACCTGTAGGCGGCAGACAGACAGAATAACAAGAAAAAGACCGTGCAGAGCGCGATACTTGCAAAATCCACCCCCTCTCCAAAGTTTGCCATGGATACATGAAATTGTCAATTTCATTATAATTAAAATTCACAATATTAATCAAAGTTCAGGTCAATGGGATGAAAATTGATTATTTTTCAGATTAAAATTGATGATTTTGGAAGTTTGACCTTGAGTTGACCTTTGACGTTTTGACCTCAAAATAGTTGGTTTCCAAATTCAGTAATTTACTCTGCAATTGTTCTTTAATTTTCAAGTCAATTGGATGAAAATTGATGTTTCAGATTAAAATTGATGATTATTTAGGAGTTTCACCTTGAGTTGACCTTTGACTTTATGACCTGAAAAATAGTTGGGTTCCCAATTCATTGACGCAATATGAAAATGCTGTTCACATTTCAAGTCAATCAGATGAAAATTGACGATTTTTCAAATAAAATTTGATGATTTTATGAGTTTGACCTTGAGTTGACGTTTGACCTCAAAAATAGTTGCTTTCCCAATTCAGTGATGGACTTTGCAAATCCTTTTCAACTTTCAAGTCAATAGGATGTAAATTGACGATTTTTCAGTTGAAAATAGATGTCAGAACTACCTGCACAACTTGGTAACGTTTCATGACGATCAGTTTAGAATTGTGACCCGTCGGCGACAAACAGACAGACAGACAGACAGACAGACAGGCAGAGAGACAAACAGACAGACAGAATAACAAAACGGACTGTCCAATATACTTGAAAAATCTTCGATTTTGCAGGTCACAAACAGACGGAAAGGTGTGAAAACAGAACCTCATTCACCTTCGGTGGTGGAGGCAATTCGATGACAAAGTGGATAATTATTAAATTTTCTTTCTTTGATGTTCACTCTCATCAATCATCATCAACAGCCTTTGTCAATGCACTGCTGGATGAAGGCCGCCTCAAGAATCCTCCACAAACAACTGTTTTTGACACGTCTCGTCCAACTGGCCACTGCAAACTGCTTGATTTCAACTTGCCATTGATACCAAGAGGTCTTCTTGGTCGTTTGTTTTTGTTTTATTGTTGTTGTTTGGTCCTTAGGATCCAATCCAGTACATCCTTTGTTCAACGATGATCCATTCCTCTCCATGACCAGCCCTTGGCCATTTTAGAATCCTTTCCTTTTTGGATGATGTCACATACCCTTGTTTGTGCTCTAACCCCGTTCCTTTCTTTTCCAGGCTCTTCTTGTGATTCCAAACATAATCTTTCCATGTTTGTTTGAGTCGTCTGTTGCTTCCTTATCATTTTGGCACTGAGGGTCCAGGTTGTCTGTTTGTCAAAAGAGAACTGAGAATTTAGTCTTGCTGGTGAAGACGAGTGTCAGCGGACAGGTATAACAATGGAAGAAATCAACAGAACATTGATTGACGTTTGCTAACTGGCATGGGAAGCATGGAGAAGCTGACATTTTGGGCATTAACTTTTCGTCAGAGCAAAAGAGAAAGAGACGGGATATAGGGGCAAGGGTTGATATAGGATGTGAGTGGGTCAGAGGTGCATGCGTGTGCCAGAGCGGGGTTAGAGAGCACATGGAGGTGAGAGTGACTGATTTTGACAGGGGGTGTCAGGGTTCAAGGGTTAAAAGTCACGGGAACTAGGACTGGGAGAAAAGTGTAAAAATGAGGAAAAGTGACAGGATTCGATAAACAAAAGCAACTACATAAACTAGAGTGGCACTCGTAGAACACATAGTCTCACCTCATGCGCTCATTCTGAATAAATATACCATTGTTAACCGAACACGCTACTGTTATTATCCACTCTTATCTTGGCCCATTTACTCATATCATCCATGCACCCTATTTTGTCACATACATTGCCATTATCTGTAACTTTATTGAATAATTATTGATAAAATTTCAAACTACTGGTATTCCCCATGGGATTTCAAAATCCTCCCTATTCACCAATGGCTTGATTTCCGATCATCAATTTGGTTTCAGACCAGGTCACTCTACCTTGGATATGCTTCTTCTGCTCTCCCAACAATGGATGGAGGTCCTCAATGCCGGACATGAAATCAGAGCTATATCCTGAGACATATCGCGTGCTTTTGACACGGTCTGGAATCCTGCCCTGCTCAACAAACTCTCTTCCTATGGGATCCAAGGTCATTTCCACTCATGGCTCGTAGACTGACTTTCCTGTCAAAGTCAACGTGTGGCCCTAAATGGAGTTATTTCAACCCCTCTTCTTGTCCAGGCTGGAGTTCCTCAAGGTAGCGTTCTGGGCCCTGTTCTTTTTCTGGTTTTCATCAACGATCTCTCCGACTCTGGAAAATCCTCCTAATCTCTTTGCTGATGACTTCACCCTCTGCCATACCATTTGTCATCCCTCAGACCGGCAAGCAGCAGCTTCTTCGCTCACTGCAGATCTGGGTAAAATCACAAACTGGTCCAACACGTGGAACATGTCTTTCAATCCGGACAAATCTCACTCTCACTATGTCTCTCCGAAAGGACTGTTTGGAACCCCCCTCCCCCCATCCACTTTCTCAACAATCCTCTGGAAGAGCTTCTTTCTTTCAAGCTGCTGGGTCTCACTATCAGCCATAATCTTTCCTGGGAAAGCCACATTTCCAACCTGGCCTCCAAAGCCAGTCGCCGACTGGGAATCATCCATCGTGCAAAGTCCTTCCTCGGCCCACCTGAGCTCCTGACCGCATACAAAGCTTTCATCCGCAGCCTCATGGAGCACTGTTCTCTCCTCTTGGTTGGTGCGCCTGCCTCCAACCTTTCTCAGCTTCACACTGTGGAAACAAAGGAATTTTGGAACATTTGCATCGCCCACGTGAGGCTGTCTTTGGGCCTCTCACTCTCTCACCGCAGGCAGGTCGGTGATCTTTCTGTCTTCTACTGTCCCCTCTCCAGTCTCGCTCCCCAGTCTCGCCTCCAGTCTCATTTTCTTGAGAAAATGAGATACATGTCAATTTTCCTTGGTGCAGATTTGACCCACCATATTTCCGCAGGGCGCTCAAGGTCCGCCAACAACCCCCTTCTGGTAAAACTACCAAACTCACGAATCACTGCTTACCTTCACTCTTTCATTCCTGTTTTTCCCCCCTTTGGAATAAACTCCCTCACTCTGTTCAATCCCACTCTTCCCTCCAGGCCTTCAAAACAGCTGTTCACCACCACCTCTTATCATCCCCCATCCAAATCCTTGATCTTTTCTACCCCCATTAATCCACCCCAAACCCACCTGCTTTTCTTCAAATGCCCTGCTTTTCTTCCTGAAAGTCCCTGTAATGTCCATCTTGTATACCCCGTGTTCCCCGCCCAGTCCCTATCCCTTCCCCAGATCTCCTAATATCTCTGTTCCCCACTGTTTTGTCCTTCCCACTCTCACCCGTCTTGTCTCATGCCCCCCCTTTCTGGGAATTGTGTGTTAGCTCTCATATGAGCCTCGACAAGGTATACAACAAAAAAGGGCTAATCGATCATGTATGAGGCTTTTCATTGATCATTAAGGGGTTCTGGAGATGAAAATATCTTTACGTTATTATTTTCAATCCAATGTGGCCACCAGACCATGTGACCGAAGAACGTCATAAATTTCATTATTCACTCACATCGGGTCATACATCAGATATATGAAGTTTAAGATTTTTTTTGGATAAGGATTTTGGTTCAATTAATTATGGCTGGAATACCACTTCACTGATGACATCATCGTTATCAATATATATATATATATATATATATATATATATATATATATATATATATATATATATATATATATATATATATATATATATATATATATATATATATATATATATATATATATATATATATATATATATGGTTGACTCAGCCTGTCATCCTTCCGAGGTCGGCGAAATGAGTACCAGTATACTGGGCCGGTGTATACCCCGGTTAAAATAGGTGTACCATATCCCTGTGTCGTAAGAGGCGACCAGGGTTGCGTCAGGAAGGGCATCCGGCGTAAAACATGTGCCAAATCACTATGCGGATCATACGAATGATCCGCTGTGGCGACCCCTAACGGGAGCAGCCGAAAGAAGAAGATATATATATATATATATATATATATATATATATATATATATATATATATATATATATATATATATATATATATATATATATATATCCCATGGGGAGTTGATAATATCTGCCATTTCAATTTTTTTCCTTGAACAATTTGAGAAAAAGATGTCCAATTTTTTTCCCTTTAATCCAATATGTCTGGCAGACCATGTGACTTATGATGTCAGTTATCAATAAAATATTTTCCATGGGGAGTCCCTCCTATGTTTAAAGCTTTGCATCGATCGGACAAGCGGTTGCAGAGAAAACCATTTTTAAAGCAAAAATATATTGACATGGTCACACAGACAAACACACACACACACACACACACACACACACACACACACACACACACACACACACACACACACACACACACACACACACACACACACACACACACACACACACACGGGCACAGACATTAGTTTCAAAAGTCCCGCATCCCCTTCGCGGCAAGACAAATAAGTGCTGGGGATGGTCATCCAACTAACGTTATACAAACAAGAAAAAGGGCAATCGGAGATTGCAGACCCTCGCCAGGACTTCTTTTAAGTGGTGCATTTTTATAGGTTTCAGGATAAATCCAATATGGCTGCCAAACCATGTAACCTGTGATATTATATGTGTGATCATTTTGTTCCTCATGGATAGGCGGTCATATGTGTAAAGGTTCGCCTCGATCTTTTCAGCCATTTCAGAGAAGATGTTTGAAGGGTTTTTTTTGAAAAAAAGACAATATGGCTGCTGAATCACATGTCCGATGAAATCATCAAAAAAAATTGTGGACCATTTTTTCCCTATATGACTCGTACATTTTCATACTGATTGAATATTAAATTCTACATATGCAATTTGAAGTCATAACGAAGGAACCTATGATGTCATAGAAATATCACCTTCATTCCTCATGAGGAGTACTTGCTACGTGCCAAGTTTCAATTTTTTCCTTGGTGCAGTTTGAGATACAGAGGTCCAAAGTTTTTCTATTTTTCCAACATGGCTGCCACATCACGTGACCTATCATATCATAATTATCATTAAAACACTCTTCATGAGTAGTCACACCAGTGGTGAAATTTTCGTCTCAATCTGACAAGCGGTTGCATAGAAAAATATGAAAGTTTTGTGTGGACAAACAGACAAACAAATGGACCCATATGCAATCCCCTCTCATTCAACGAGGGTAATAAATACAATAATGAAACAGTAAATTAAAATGAAAAAAAGTTAATAATTTAAATAAAGAGCAAGCGGAAAATGAAAGAAGGAAAAAGAAAAGAGGAAAAGAAGGGAGGAGAGAAAAAGTGAAGGACAGTAAGAGTGGGAAGATAGATAAAGTAATATAAAATGAGGAAAATAGAGAGAAGGAAAGGATTGAAAAGTTGTAAGAGACTGGAGTTCAAAACAAATGAAAAGTGCTTGATGTTTCTTTGAGGAGCCAATGTTCCGATCCTGAAGAGATAAGGTTTTGTTTGCTCTTTGCCGTTTTCGACTGGACTATCAGGTCAGGTCAGGTCAGGTCAGGGAACATGCACCAGAGCAGCGCGTCTCTGCATCCATTTTCCTGTACTCCAGGGGCCTCCATCTGGCCAACCCCCCAGGCAGATGCCTGGCCCATCCCCATCTACTTGAGATGCTGATCAACCTGCCGCAACAATGAGGCACGTGGTCGGCCCATTGGCCTCCTCCACTCACGAAGCTCCCTCGCTGAGAGAATCTGGTGAGCAGGATCAGTCTCAGGAAAATGAGACATGTCCATACAGCCGCAGCTGACGCTCACGGACTATGCAGGTAACAAATCTCATTTGAGTCTCTCCCAGCAACCACTCATTGGACACAAAGTCCGACCAGTGATAGCCAAGGATTCTCCGAAGACACCTGGACTGTCCATAATGATGAAATGGACAAAATACCAGAGACTGCCACGTGACTGAACGAATATCTGGGAATATTACAGTGTCGAGCAATTAGCTTGGAGATGCCCGTGTTGTTGGTTTGTACGTCAAGCAAGTGTTCATGGAAGCGATTGTCCAGACATCCCCCGTTTGACCGATGTAGATCTTGCAGAAAGTGCACATGATGCCATAGATCACAATTGTGGAGGTGGAGTCAAAGATTTCCTTGGCTTTCTTTCTGCTTCTGGATTCTGAGAGTGAAGTGGTCTTCTTGAAGAAAGAGCAGGTGTGACAACAATTTCATGAACACTTGAAAATTTGTAGTCGGAGGTCAGAGGATAATGGTCCTCACATCAGAGAGTTTCAGAAATTTGTCTCCACCTGAATGAGATGAGAGGCGGTTGAAGGAAAAATCAAGGTGATTTCAGGATCATTTGGTGAAATATTAAAATGTTATTGACTTGAAGGTTGATGGTATGGTCAATCTATTTTGAATGGGATTCTTTCTTTGATTTTGTCTGCTTTGATCTGTCTAGGATATCTCAAAAAGTTGTGGATGGATCCGGACGAAATTTGGTGAGCAGGTTGCATGTGTGACAAGGACGAGCTAATGAGATTTTGGTGAAGATCTGGATTTGACTACTAGAATTTTTAAAGTGATTCTTCACCATTGAGAGACAGGGCCAAAACTATATATAGCACGATATCTCAAAATGTTGTGGATGGATTTGAACGAAACTTGGTGGATACATTGGGTGTGACAAGGAAGACGATTAAATTATGGTGAAAATCCGAATCCGGATCTGGATCTGATAATTATCCTCGCCAGAGGATAAGGATAACATTTGGGTTATACGTACATCTGTTTGTCTGTCCGTACAGAACTTTCGTGTTTTTCTCCGCAACCGCTTCAATACTTATGTAGAATGTTGCCCTGATAAATATGACGTCATAGGTCACGTGGGGTGGCAGCCATATTGTAAAAACGGGAAAAATTTGGACCTCTGTCTCTGAAATCACACCAAGAAAAAAACTGAAACTTGGCACATGGCAAGTACTCCTCATGGGAATCGAGTGCAATTTTTATGATGTCATACATGCCCTCGTTATGACGTCAAAATTGCATATGTAGAACACCACATCCGATAAGTATGAAAATTTTTGAAGGTCATCTTGGGATAAAATGGTCCACAGAAAAAGGTTGATGACATCATCGGTCACTTGATTCGGCAGCCATATTGTTTTTTTTTTTTTTAACCTTCAAAAATCTTCTCTGAAGTGGCAGAACAGATCGAGGTGAAGCTTTACACATTTGACCACCTGTCCATGAGGAACAAAAGGTTCACACATATGATATTGTTACGAATTCTGGCCCGCCAGGTGTGCGAGCGATTGCGTAACTCCAATCGCAACCACGTCGCCCACCGGACGGACAATTCAGTCGTGACCCTCCTGGAACTACCGCCAGGAGCCAGTCATGGGTGGGGGTTTAACCTCACCACGATCGTGCAAATTACCCACCCACGCAGTATAGGGTTGCTCGCCAAATTAGACCTACCTAAGTACCTGCGAGAGTGGTCGACCAGGCGATCGTACCGCGCCGCAGGTCGGCCGTGGACACGAACCGCTTAAGTGGTCCGTTCCGTGCTACAGTGATAACCGAGCGGTGTTATTGCCGACCTCGACGGATCAGATTCTCTTCTTTACCCGGGTGTTCAAAACCCACTACTCATTTCACGATTCAAGATGGCACTTCCAATGGGGAAAGAGACGATGAACGGATACAATTCACACAAGGACATTTATTACAAAGCACATATTGCACACACAACACAAGCAAGGCATCATGCAATATACAAGAAAAGCATTACCACCGAATACGAGCAATGTACAGTCACTTACACAGGTCTAACTTATAGGGACACGGCGCCACAGCAGTCATACAAAAACAAAGAAAGACCTCCCTCACAGGCAAGGGGGTAGACGGGATCCGTAGACCTTTATGGTCGTGGGCCGTGGATGACCGAAAAGGCCCACGAGACCGAAGGGTCTTACCCGCACCTTTGTGGTGCGACGGTGGGCAGGTCGTGACGTCTCGTCCCCACGGCAACTCACGTAGCTGCGCCTGATCTCGGGCCTTGCAACGGTGGGTAGGTCGTGACACCTTCTCCCCACGGCCACTAGGACAGCCGTGCCTGATCTCGGGCCTTACAACGGTGGGCAGGTCGTGATGCCTTCTCCCCACGGCCACGAGGACAAGACTTCCACCCGACTGCCCCAAGTCTGTCTGCGACGAAGACTTGGACCACGACAGACTTGGACCAAAACCACTACGCCCAAGACTTCCACATGACTACCCCAAGTCTCTGCTATCCACGCTCTCTCAGGTGCTCCTCGTGCCCTTTTATTCCTCCTGCGCCCGCCCCGCCCTTCACGGCGCGTGGGTGGGGGGAGGAACATTCCAGAGAAATTGGGGTGGGGCTGGTTTCCAACCATCAAACTTGTTTACGGAGGAGAAATTGGGGTGGGGCTGGTTTCGTTGCTCCTTTGTGGTATTTCGGTGTGGATGGCATGGTTGTTTAGATGGTGTGGTTGTTCCAAAATAATGACAGGTAAAGAAAAATGGCTATCTCAAAGGATCGCAGCCCGGTGAACACGGAGAATCCCTCTAAACAACGGTGGGGAAATCTAACTACACACATACTTATCTTCATAACTGATCTAAGGACCCTTTATGGTGTATTGCGAATTTCCACAGCCGTAACAATATCATAGGACACATGGTCTGGCAGCCATATTGGATTTATCCTAAAACCCACAAAAATACACCACTCAAAAGAAGTACTGGCGAGGGTATGCAATCTCCGATTGCACTTTTTCTTGCTTTTTTAAGTGATTCTTCATCATTGTGAGATAGGGTTAAAGTAAGGTATAGCACGTTATCTCAAAAAGTTCTGGACAGGTTGGTGTGTGACCACGCCGAATTGATTTGATTTTGGTGAAGATTCGAATCCAGATGTGGATTCGAGAATTATTTAATATTTAAAGTGATTTTTCACCATTGAGAGATAGGGCCAAAAACGACATGGAGCATGATATTTCCAAAATGTAATGGGCCCGATATGTTCTCGTGGATCAGGCATTACGTAGCGGAGGTATGCGCTCCACCGAGTGCCCTTCTAGTTACAGTCTGTTACATTGTGAAACAAAGTATGCATTGGTATTCTCAGTCTATTTAATTTCGTACCACACTACATAAAGGAACTTCCTCTGCAACTAATAAGCTTCGAAGTCGAACATCAATATTGGTTTCTGATAACAGAGCAGGAAATAATATTTATAGTTTAATGAAAAAAATCAACATATTATTTTTATTACTTTTTCCACAGTGCATGAGGATCACGGAGGAGCTTGTACATTGTATGTAGAACAAGCACGGTATTTGATTTACATCCCTTGATTTACTTGAAATGGACGTTCGTGTATTGTGAGAATGTGAACACACATAGTTTGTGGGATTTCAACCTGGGTTCCATCAAGAGCCTTGTTGGGAATCAGATGGAAACTCTAGTCGGTGCACTTTCATTCGATAGGTACAGAGTTATATTGCTATACAGTGAGCACGAGTCACAGTGGTATTGTGAGTACGCGTAGCAATGAAATGGTGAGCATGCATCATGAGGGGATTGCGAGCACACACAATAGGATTGTGAGCACGTGTCACATTGGGATTGCGAGCATGTGTCACAATGGGTATGTAGGCATGTGCAGAAATGATATCATGAGCACGCATCATGATGAGATTGCGAGAGTGTCACAATGGGATTGCGAGAGTGTCACAATAGGATTGCGAGAAGCATCACAATGGGATTGTGAGGATGCATAGCAATAATATTGTGAGCACGCACCATGATGAGACTGCGAGAATACTTAACAATGGGATTGCGAGCACACGTCATAATTGGATTACGAGGATGCACAGCAATGATATTGTGAGCATGCATCATGATGGGACTTTGAGCATGCTTCACAATGGCATTGGAAACACACGTTGCGATGGGATTGCGAGCATGCGTCACAATGAGATTGTGAGGATGCATAGCAATGATATTGTGAGCATGCATCATGAGGGGACTGCAAACACGCTTCACAATGGGATTGCAAGCATGCGTCACAATTGGATTACAAACATGCGTCACAATGGGATTGCAAACATGCGTCACAATGGGATTGTGAGCAAGCATATGCATTCTAACTATGCACTCCTTTTATCATTCCATTGTTTTATTTTTTCGTTCCAAACCGAGGCGTCATGCCCTCCCATAAACAGCAATGCTAAATCGCACAAGAGGTGCACGCTAATTGCGTGCGTAATTGTCTGTGCTACATTTGCCATAATTTGCTCCTCACAATCCCCATGTATTACTCTGTCTTTGAACTCTCAAGTCGAGCCACTGTGACACGTCCCCCGTCGCCCCTTCTTTGAGAGGTGCTAAAGCAGGTCTCGCCAGGTGTCATCTTTCGGTTTCGTCCCATCGTGTAACCACCTGCTGCCGCACAGTCACGCGGGAACATCGCTCCGCACTTTGGCCGCCAACGCATTGCGAAGCATTCCCAGGGTTGTTTAAATATGCCTTGATAGCAGGGCAGCGGCTCCTCGAGGCACCCGCTGGGAGTGGTTCGATGGTGGTGGTGGTGATTGGGGGTGGGGGGGGGAGAGGTGGTTGAGCGGTTTCATTAATTTGTTGATATTTCAGATGACCGCAACTGGGCCCACCCAAAGCAATCTGTTTTTCTCGAGCTGTCTGGAATAAATAAATGACGATTGGTCAAATGAGTTGTGGTCGCTAAGTCTCCTGGTTAGTCATATGTGGACAAACAGCACTGACCACCATGGCAGCACCGATCTTGTCTTGTTTTGTGCACCGATACACAACCCACTTCAAAAAGCACTTTCATTACACAGTCTTTTCACCAAGTTACCTTCTTGTCAAAAGGCAAACGGTGGGCGAGTTTGTGAACAAGCAATTAAGCGGAGGAATCAACTAATTGATTATTTAATTTATTCCGCAAAACTGCTGATACGGTTGATACAACAAAGGTTTTAATAACCACATCACGTAACCGATTTTTTACCTGTCGCTTGTGAATTCCGATGTAAGATGCACACACAGTGTTTTGCCCGATCGACATCGAAACTTGTCCTCTGACCTGACAAAGGGCTAACGCTCGAAACGTCAACCGCACCTGGTTTCCCATGGCAGTGAAACATATAATTATCAACTTTTAATGAATGAAATCCATTCGGAATCGCAAGTGTGCACCGAGCACGGTTTATGGGCGGAGAGGTGCGTGGCTGATTCGTTTGTGACGTCAAACAAAGGCTCGCATCAAGACCGCAGCTCATGCAAGCGAATTGTCTTCGTCCTACTTGTTGGGCTATTCGTTGGGAAACTTTCCCCCCCAAGAAACTTTATTTCAACGAGGAAGAGTGTCCAGAGTGAGCTGCGCGAAGTAATCAACTTCAATGGGGGGGGGGGGGGGAGGAATTGATCATCAATGTATCGTGAATTAATCAACAAAAACGAGAAGAGCACTTGGTAGAGCGCATACCTCCGCCACGTAATGCTTGATCCACGAGAACATATCGGGCCCAATACATTTTTTAGATAAGAAAAATCGATGCGAAATGTCGTTTTTGGCCCAATCTCTCAATGGTGAAGAATCACTTTAAAAATTAAATAATTCTTGTATCCAGATCCGGATCCGGATCTTCACCCAAATTGAAGCAATGCTTCCTTGTCACACACCCAACGTGTCCACCAAGTTTCATCTGAATCCGCCCACAACTTTTTGAGATATCGTGCTATATATCGGTTTTGGCCCTATCTCTCAATGGTGAAGAATCACTGAAAAAAATTCTAGTAGTCGGATCCGCATCCGGATCTCCACCAAAAGCGAATCAGTTCGTCCTTGTCACAAACCGAACCTGTCGACAAAATTTCATCCGGATCCGTCCACAACTTTTTGAGATATCCTGTACACAGACAAACAGACAGAAAGGGGTGAAAACATCACCTCCTTCACCTTCGGTGGCGGAGGTAACAATGTACAGTATACTTGCTGCATCGGGTTTGTTCTCTCATATTAACTATACTTTAAATACTCAGCCAAATGAAGGGGCCTGTAGGTTGGGGTGTATCACATATTCCACCACAACTACGACTACGACTGCGACTACGACTACTACTACTACTATTGACGACTATTTTAAGGACCCTGATTATCACGCCCTTGTGGGGTCGGCAGAAGAATGTTTCAAGGCCAAGTCTTTCACGAACCGGCTGGCAAGGCCTGACGTTTGACTGAAAGTCGACGTTCGACGAGGCGATAACTCACGTACTCTTCACGAAAGACATCATGAGATCTTTAACGTCCACCAGCAGACGAGACACCCAGTTTAACGTCCATCTGAGGGACGGCGCACACATTGATGCCTCGTCCTGCCTGTGAAACACCAGGATGATAGTTTATATCTCGGTCAACAGTCAAACCCAAGCTGGACAGTTCATAGGCGAGTGTACATACCTATATAATGGGACGTTCTGCCAACCAAAGGTGCATTGCTTAATTGTATTAATTCAAAAGAATATGTATAAGGCACTAGGCCACAGTTATTACTGGGGTGACTTGAATATGTACTTGAACCTATACTTTCCGCTCATCCTTAATTTATAAGTATAATGCATAGCCACTGTCAAAAGGGAAGTTAATCTGGCTCAACCCCCTCCTTTGTCCCCCTTTTCTCTCATCTGTAGAAGTAAATTGCCTTCCAGAGTTTGCCCTTTCATGTTCTACCATCAAGACCGTCAAGACAGCAGCTTATTGTCATCTCACGTTGCTTCCCATACCCATCCATGAGCTTTTCAATCATCGCTAACACTACCCCCCTCTATTTTTCTGCAGCTCCATCGACCCATTCTGATGTTACTTCTCTGTGTCTTATTTCTTGCCTGTTTCCCTGTACCCCCATTGTCAGTTCATTGACCATCCACCGGCCCTGCAAGTCATCCAGCTTTTTAATGAGCCTCGACCTTTGGTTGTATGCTTATCGTCTTTTCTGTAGATTGAGCACAGAACAATTCACCATCACATGTCATATTGGGATATTTTCTGGTTTGTAATGATCACGGGCTTTTGCAGTGGCATTCCAAAAGGCAAATTAATGAATTAATTTCCCTGCATTATTGTTGGCTCATGGAAGCTTTTCATTTCTCCGAGCACTCAATATTCATGTAAAGTGCATAATTATCTTAATCGCTGTCATTTTGAAAGACATGAGCTTGAGAGGATGGGATCCACATCGAGCTACATCATCAAATCGTCGCACACGGTCTGCCAGTGATCCTCTTCTTGTTAAACTCCCAAAGTCAAAGTCCACCTCCACTTATTTGTTCCTCTTTTCTCCCTCCTGTGGAACCAACTTCCCCAGTGTGTTCAGTTCCATTATTCCCTCTCGGGCTTAAAGACAGCTATAGATCATCCCCCATCCACACTCATGACCTCCTCTACCCCAAATTATCCCATTCCCAAGTACTCAATTTTCCAGGTTATTGTGATCCCCTCTTTCTTCACCTGTTTTCATTATGTTAGTTGGCGGATGATTTGTTCCTTTTCTGTTTCATCCCCACTTCCCCCCTTCCTCTTCTTGCTGTATTTCATTCAGCTTGTGTGCAGCATGTTCACTCCCATGTGTCCTTCTCCCCATCTCCTTCATCGTACTCTTACTCTCTCCTCTACTCTTCTCTGCTGTTGGTGTTTCCCCCTTTCCATTCTGTTCTAACTCTTCCACGAGCCTCAACCAAAAAATTTAAACCCTCCAACCTATCCGTGGAATTTGGACTTATAATGACAGCAAAAATGTGCCAAATTTAACCCAACATTATTTTCTCTTCCTCGTAGCAGAAGGGGGTTACGGGTAGCTATGATATCCCTTCAGCTGTGATGCCATGTAATAACCATTCGAGTTTTGCGTCTAAACATAACCCTAAGCCAAACTCTAACCCAACAATACATACCGAGTGATGCGCAATAGGCCGGCCCTACGAGTTACACACCACATTGGCATTCAAGCAACGGGACATTCTGCTTCGTTGTTAGCATCGACTCCCTTGGTACCCTGGGGCCCATAGAGCGCGGGCAAAATTTGTTTGCACTCGGGCATGCAACGGTACAGCACAGGCAATCAGTGGTTAAGGCGAACGGTGGCCCGCGGGGAGCCGTTGGCAGCTGTGCCGCGTGTAGCGTAACAAAGGACCGGGCTAGCTTCTGATCCTCAACCATGTTGCTGCCCTTTCGTTCCCCTCTCTCCAGTGTTCCCCCATCAAAAGCTCGAGGTGCTGGCATCCCGACGTGGAGATGAGGTTCTGTGTTGATATGTACACGAGAAGCAGTACTTTGGACCTCCATGACATCAAATGACACCAAGGGTATGTGCTGAACTGGGAGCCTGGTATGATGATGATGCCTGGTTACATGATGATGCCTTGACTGAACCAAAGTGCCACCAGAGATGGGGCTATTTTGACACCCTTTCTGGGATTTATAAGGTCTACAATAAGTGAACGGCACAAAATGAAAATGCGAATGGTTTACCATTGGTGATGCACGACGAGGCTGTGAGAGGAGAACAATTTCAAACAGTTTTCCATAATTGGGAAGAGGCCAAAAGAAAGTTGGAGCATTTGTAAGATGTGTGAATGGTTGCAGATTGAGCCAGTACAAGTGTAAGCAGAATAGACTACTTATGTCGTTAGATTCTTCAAAAGATTGGCAACGATGAGGCAACAGTGAGACAATAATTGGGTGCGGATGCAGGGATACACAAAATACCTTCAGCCAGAAAAACGCTCTTGAAGGGTGGAAAACCACAAGGAGGGATAATCAGAGATGCAGAACTGCTGGCTGGAAGGCTGAGATGTATGCACACGCCCTGAGCCATCTATCCTGGGTTTGAATCTCAACTCATCTGTAAACTGTCATCCCGGTGTTTCACAGGCACGGTGATTCATCAATGTGTGTGTGTGCTGTCCCTCGGCTGAACGTTAAACTGGGCGTCCCATCTGCCGGTATTAGTTGGTGGTCGTTTAAAACCCCATGGTGTCCTTCCTGAAGAGTAGGGGAGGTGTCGTCGGCACCATGAACAAATTCCCAATTCCTGCCCTAACCTTCAGAGGATGTTGCATCAGCGGTACAGCCACACCCTCAGCCAATGATGTTACTCACAGCCATGTGCTGGATATGAAAATAATAAGAGGAGATGCAGAAATTAACGATGGATTCAAGAACTTTCAAGGAGCCTGTTAAGTTCGCTCAACATGAACCATCAAGTCAAATGACAAACAAATTCAGCAAAGGATAGTCAAAACTCTTCTGCACACTAGTGCAATCCTGCAACAAACTGGTTACTGCTGCAGTTGGATAAAATTGCTTGAACAGAGTTGTAGCTTAGATGCGAACAAGAAAGTCTGATGGCAATGGTTAGAGCAGTTCTGTTCGTATGTATGGCAGCTTGGTTGCTGGGTAGCTATCATTTCTTGGAAGCACAGCTGTTCCACTGATGTGTGCTGTCAACCTCAGAAGGATGACAGGCTGAGTCAATCCCACCTAGTTTTAATTCAGCAGCCAACGGGGCTCAAACTCAGGACCCTCAGCCAGCCACCCTAGCTGCTATGCCAACACCAGACTTGTTGGAGCGGTAAAGAGGTCCGATAAGCATCTATGTGAAGCAAACTGTTCTGACACTCCTGGTTCTTGAGCAACTCTACAAGGCTAAAATAATGTCTCTCTCTTGATACACTCTCTTAAGAGAAACACACTCTGCACTTAATCAGTGTGTTCAAGAAGTTATACGACAGAGAGACTCATCAATAATCCAAGAAATGCCAACGTTGTTTCTTTTTAAATATAATTAATTGTAAGAATACACAATATATAATTTATTACGATTATACTTACACAGACATGACAGAAGTAAATAGACACCATGGTTTTTAAATAATTTATTAACTGAACATTTGAAGTTCATACATGCACTCGCATTTGACTGGGCGTAGTGGTGTGCACCTGTAATCCGGCTACTCGGAGGCTTGGGTTGGAGGATCGCTTGAGGACGGGTGCTCTGTGCTGGGCTGCGCTATGAGAGGGTGTAGAGCAGCCCGGAATCATGGCGAAACCCAATCCTTATTCCCTGAGTCGTAAGAAGCGACCAGGATTGTGTCAGGAAGGGCATCTGGCATAAAACCTGTGCCAAATCAGTATGCGGATCATAACGGATGATCTGCTGTGGTGACCCCTCACGGGAGCAGCCAAAAGACGAACATGCACTAGCATTTGGTAGACCTGTCATTTTGCAGATTTCAATGCTTTTACTCTTTCAGGCATAGAACTAACAAGTTCCGAAATTTTCTCTTCTGGGATTTCTGCACAGGCTTCCCACAAAAGGTTTAGCAATTCTTCACATGATGTTGGTTTCCTGAATTTTTTTCCACACAGCTCGATCCATATGGCCCAGAGCTGTTCAATGGGATTCATCTCAAGAGACTGACTTGGTAATAAAAGTCGCTTGATCTCATTTTATCCTGCCATTCGTTGGTCTTTTTCGCAGTCTGGGATGGAGCGCCATCTTCCATGAACAGTGTTGTGTTTGACCATCTGACCAGTGGAGAAGACAGGGTGATGTCCATCCTCAAGGATAGAAATGTGTATCGTCGAGTTGATGTTGCCAACAAACTCCACAAGCTCTGACCGACCAGTGCTCAAGATTGCTCCCCACACCATCACTGAAAAACCACTGTGTTTGACAGTTGGCTGCAATCGGTTCAAAGAAAACTCTTGACTGGGAAGTCTCCAGACCATATGCGTCCACAGTCAGAAAATTCATTAAAATGGGACTCATCTGAAAAAAACTGACAGTTTGTCAAAACCCCAAGTGTCTGGTAGCCATCTCGTCAGCCTACTTCTTTCTGCTCTGAATGTTGGTTGGTCTAAGAAGAGGTTTTCTCATAACTGCTCTCCCATCGTAGCCCAGTTGATGAAGGTACTGCATGGCAGTTCTTGAGCTCACCCGGACCTCCTCTGCAACATCTTCTGCCTTGCAATGGGGAGTTTTTTCAATGGACCACTTGATAGCTCGAAGACACCTTTTTGAGGGCTCGGGTCGACCAGAATGGTAAGCTGTGGATTCCTTGCCTTCACTGGTGAATTGGACAATCATCCGATTGATCGAAGAAAGCGGAATGCCAAGGTTCTGTGGTATCTGATGCTGGCTGACTCCACCTTCCAAATGGCCAACAATTCATCCTCTTTGAAAATCGAAAGGTTCGTGTGCTCCCTCTGTCCGAGGCATAGTTAATTGTCGAACAAGACCCTGGAACTCGTTTCTGCAAAGAATTCGTCGAATATTCATTAAAAAATCACTGAGTAAAACTGCGTTATACAGATGAAATGATGTTAACGTGTCTATTTACTTCTGTCATGTCTCTGTACAATACTTATATATTGGAAAATAGGAAGTTGGCCTTTGTTGGACAATATCCAACTTTCAAAATGACGTAATCTGCACCCAAAATGCTCGGTACACATGCACAGAAACACCAGGAAGCTGATGAGTTTGAGGCGAAATAGAATAGTGTTGCGGTTCTGTGAAGCGTTTTTCTGTGAAGCAAACCGTATGCCATTCCCCAATGGACACTTTGTTTCAACCTTCTCCGAAATCAAACTACAATGCTACAACCTTCATTCGACCACCACAACACCTTCCTAAAAATCCCCACGAAAACCTACGCTAACCCACCTGACCACAAACACTTCAACCATATTACTACGACTGCCACAATGCTTCAACCACCGCAACACAACGGCTACGGATGCCGCAACCACACTCAACACCCTGGATGCTCACCACTGTCCTTTGAGGATAGTGGAGAACTATGAACGCCACCTACCATAGCAGATGCCTGTGTTCGGAATATTTTAGCATGTAGTTTGAATCACAAGTATGCGCTGGAATACGTTCAACATTGTCTGATTCACGAGCTCTGCCGCTCTGCTGATTCACGACCCCCATTTGGTACTCAGCACACGTTCATGGCCAGAAAGCGCTGCCAGAAACTGAGATTAGCTTGGAGAAAGAAACTCCGTGTTAACCTCAATGTCCCGTCGCATGGCCATGTTTGGGATGAATGAGGCCATTTTCGAGTTTGGAGCCTCGCAGGGGCAAGGCCGCTTCCGCTTCTTGGCAAAGCGTCCGTGCACCAATAGGGGCGCTGGGAAACACCTACCAATTGTCCTGCTCCGACTTTGGGCTCCTCACTTGCCAGATGTCTATAAAATACCCTGCAAAGTCGCAGAAGAGGAAGTTAAGAAGTGGTTGAGTAGCGAAAGGTAGGTTGAGCGTCAGAGGTAGATGCTGAGGTATGGGTGCTATGTGCTGAATGAATAGGAGGGAGTTCTGGCTCGATCAGCGGCATGAGGAGGAGGTGGAGCAGAGCGCTGGGTTGGCGAGTGGGCAGAATGCCAGACCGATCATAGACCACGAGCATTTACATTTACAGACCTCCTCACATGTCATTATTAAACCTCCCTCTTACACGTTCTGTCTCATATCTTCTGTCTCATCTGCTGTGGACACACAAAATCTAAAAGATCAACCCGATAAATACGCAACTCTTCTCATTTTTCCATATAATCACATATGTATAATCATGATTCATGTACATATACAATCACGACCATCCATAAATGTGTGTGTATAATTACGGTGTGTGTGTGTGTATGTGTGTGTGTGTGTGTGTGTGTGTGTGCGTGTTTCGTCTGCTGCCACCAGTTGTCATCTCCTCACACAGCCCTAAGACTGAATGGAGCCTTCCCTGTTCTCTAAGCACTCATCTCCAACCCAGAAAGAAACCACAACTCATGGACAAAGCTGTCTCCTCATTCATGCTCCATTTCCCCCTCCATCTCTGGGAGTTTACCCAATCCAACCCAACGACATCCACGCCCACCCAGACATGGCGCACCACTGCCACCAGTTGCCATCTCCATCCACATGCGGTCCTGCCAAAGCTCGGTTCCATCCATCCACGGTGGGAGTAGATTGGCAAAAGGGAGTCATCCTTGGCAAGAGGGAGTTGCCAAACTTAGATGTACACACGACGTGTGTGTGTGTGTGTGTGTGTGTGTGTGTGTGTGTGTGTGTGTGTGTGTGTGTGTGTGTGTGTGTGTCGTTCGTTGTTATCTCCAATATTTGGATTTTAGAAGGAGAAATGGAGTCCTCACAGGACTCGAGATATCCACCTTCGATTCGGTGAAGGATCGTGATTACTGGTGAAGTAGTGAAGTTTTGTTCATCTCAGAGTTTTGTTACGTGGGCTCTTTTCAGGATCACCACTGAGCCCCAGACAGCCTCCAACTATAGTTTGTTTGTGGCAATGTTCCCAGGGATGGTTTGTACGATCTTTGTGATGTTCTTTTTTATCATTTCCATTGCTCCAATCATCGCCGATACAATTTTCGTGCTCTTCACTTCCAGGATCTTTTCACTTCATTCTTGCAGTCTTGATATTTTGTAATTTTATTGATTTCTGCATTATTTCGAGCAAATTAAGATGATGATGATAATGATGATGATGATGATGATGATGATAATGATGATGTCCCCAACAATTACCCATGAAGGGTGTAGGGAGTAGTTCATTGCTTAATGAAATGAGGATGCATTGCACACTCTTTCACAACACTTTATGTTCAAATTTTCTTCTTTTTTTTGTCTCTGCAAGGGAAAGGAAGGAGACTTTGAAGGAGAAAGAGATGAAAAATAATTCTCAATTTCTATACCAAATATGTAGTTGGTCCTCACTGAGGAGAGCTGTAAAATGTGCGTGTTTAGGTGGAAATGAGACCACTCTATAATTCCATCATAAACACCACTGGTCATCGATTTGAAATGAGACACGCGTAAAGGAAATAAAATACCAAACGGAGTCAACACCAAACGTTTCATGTGATTAAATTATTTATATTGGAATCAGCTTTCTGGATTTATTTTCGATTATATACCAGGAAGTTAATATTAATAATCGATGCGAATTCTGATAGCAACCTGTGCGCATCTCGTTGGCAAGCAGAAATGATGCATTTCATCATACGTGTACAACCGCATTGGGAAACACGGACTTTCGAGATTCTCTGTTGGGATATAAAACTTCATTATATTACATGGAAATATTCTTTCACCTCGAATCACCTTTCTCCTCACTCTCATTATTCCTTAAAAAAAGATCAAAATAGATTGAATAAACAGGCAGCAAAGTTGGTTCACCCTGCAACATCATCGGAAATATGCTGCAATGGTCCCGAAGAAGCTCTGGGAGGTAAATTTGATGGAATGAATGTCATCAATCCAATGGAATGAAAGCTATTTTTGTTCTGTTTTTATTAGAACTTTGTTGCTGTTTGGATTACTTACATTGATTATACTGCAGATGTGCAGACCTCCAATTAGTCCACACATTTGTTTCTGGCAACATACTGATGCTTGTTCATCCAATTCACACCCACAGCCATTCTACCTGTTGTGGTGAGTCAGTGCATGCAGTGGAGGCTTCTGCTGGTTCGGGATAATCAGTGACTTTACAGTGGTGGAAATGCTTTTCCTTAAATGGAACACTCGTGAAATTTCAAAAATTTATAATTATTACATCTCATTATCTTATATTTTACTTAAAATCGTTGTATGCACAAATGTACTGTTATACAGTCAATAACATTATGGGTTAGAGTATCCTCTCCGAGTCCAGCAGGGTGGTGGTTCAATTCTAACACTGGCTGAGTCATGAAACGCTTAAAACTATGATACATGCTGCTTTATCGCTTGATAGTCATAATTTAGAAGACAGAGCATGGGCAAAACCCATGGGTTAGCATCTCATGGGGAAGGCAATGGGGGTGGGGAGAGGGGGTGGGGGATATTTATTCATAAAATGCCACACTGACTGCTGAGAGAAAATAAACTTCACATAGGTGGTGTATATATATATATATTTATATATATATATATATATATATATATCTATATATATATATATATATATATATATATATATATATATATATATATATCTTCTTCCTCTTTCGGCTTGCTCCCGTTAGGGGTCGCCACAGCGGACCAACTGTCTCCATATATATATATATATATATATATATATATACATATACATATATATATATATATATATATATATATATATATATATATATATATATATATATATATATATATATATATATATATATATATATATATATATATATATATGAAGACCACAAGGGGAAAACCAGAGATGTCACTTTTTATAAATTTCAGGGTTATTGCACCTGCCAATAGTTGGCAACATAAGGTTTCCTCTCACAATATTGCTTTAACAAATAACCAGGGGTGTCACATAATTTATATGGTATAAAGTTTAGCCGTGCAATGAAAAAACAAGTGTTGTCAAAGCTGAACAAGTAGAAACCCAGAGTTGTCAGTACTGTACTCCTGGTTATCTCCTTTTCATTCATGTTAACTGTTCCACCATAATATTCATTGTTGAGAAACTAAAAAATGAAAGGTTGTGAAATTTTCACAGCATAAACTCTGAGCACTACAATAACCTATTTGGTTATATCATGGGCTCCGTAGTTGGTGCATATCATGATTCAAGCCTGGTCAAACCTTTATTGTAACTTTTATGGGACCCACGCCGTGGCTTAATGGTTAGCGCGTCTGAGTACCCATCCTCATTCGATGTACCCACCGCCCAATCAACCTGCTTAGGTATATGAGGGAGTCACATGAGGTGACTTCGGCTATCGTGGGGGTGGTTTATCCTTGGTTTCCTCCCGGTTTTCCATCATCTTAAGTAGTACGGAGTAAGGAATGGAGAATCCGTCATCATATAAGCGAAATACCCTTGAGTATGGCGTTGAACACCAATCAAACAAAAAAACAATGACCGTTTAATGTTGAAAAAAATAATTATAATCTGTGATCACCAAAGTCATGTAATGTATGCTAATAACCAACAAGTATGAATTTGCTACACATCCTGGGTTAAAATTGCATGGCAATTATTAAACAAGGGAATAACCAGTGATGTCAGTTTGCAACATTGATTCGTTTTTTGCTCTTAAATTAAATAACACAGAAGCTTGGCAAATGCTACATGCTTCATTTGATCGGCCAATGATCACTCTTCCTTTGACTGGAAAAGAAATCTATATGACAGTTATTAAACAGTTCACCAAAGTCTTGAAACTTTGATTTTAAGTTTCTTCAAAATTGACTTATCCTGACATCTCTGGTGTTCCCCTTCTGGTATATATATATATATATATATATATATATATATATATATATATATATATATATATATATATATATATATATATGTGTATATGTATATGTATGTATGTATATATATGTGTATATGTATATATATGTATATGTATATATATATGTATATGTGTGTATATATGTATATAGCCTGGTGTGTTGGCGCAGTGGTTAGGGCAGCGGCTTGGGATCCAAAAGGTCCTGAGTTCAAGCCCTGTTGGGCCACTGAATTAATACACCAGGGGGTTGACTCAGCCTGTCATCCTTCCGAGGTCGGTGAAGTGAGTACCAGTGTACTGGGCCGGTGTATACCCCGGTTAAAATAGGTGTGCCATATCCCTGTGTCGTAAGAGGCGACCAGGGTTGCGTCAGGAAGGGCATCCGGCGTAAAACATGTGCCAAATCACTATGCGGATCATATGGATGATCCGCTGTGGCGACCCCTAACGGGAACAGCCGAAAGAAGAAGAAGAAGAGATATATATATATATATATATATATATATATATATATATATATATATATATATATATATATATATATATATATATATATATAGTGTTACGACTGTGGAAATTCGCAGAACACCATAAAGGTCCGTAGTTCAGTTAGATCGATAAGTCTGTGTTCAGTTAGATTTCCCCACAGTTGTTTGACGGGATATATTCGTGTTCACCGGCTGTGATCCTTTGAGGTAGGTTTTTCTTTTTCTGTCGTTATTTTGAACCAACCACATCACCACCATTACAACAAACAACATTGCTCCCCTTAACCACAACACCAACCACAACCACACCTGCCTCTCAACAACCACGCCATCCTCACCACTCCGCCAGCAACCGTCAACATCTCCACGCCACAAGCATCGCCTCACTCATCGCCTCACATCTCCACAAGGAACCTTCGTTCCCGAAATGATGCCATCTTTGCACCAGCAGTGGCGGGATCCGATCAAACGGCATCGCTGCAGGGAGAGGCAAGGGTTCTCTTACCGTGCAACGCAAGTCCTGGTGATTTCTACCACGTCCGCTTTGTGTGGAAGCTTCACCTCGAAAAATGGATCACAGGAGAGAAAGGGGCGGGGCCTGTGGGAGTCAAAGGGTGTTGATTTCTACCACCTCCGCTTTGTGTGGAAGCTTCGTCTCAGAGAATCGGATCCAGAGGGCCGGTGATTTCTACCACGTCTGCTTTCCGCCCAGGGTCAAGGGTCAGAGAGCAAAGGCCAAATCTCGTCCCCCGGCCCTATATAAGGCCGAGCAGAATGGAGCTTCGCGCAGTTTTCAGTCTGGAGGGGTCGGAGAGCCGAGTGGAGCCCGAAGTCTGGAGAGAGTCAGTTGGAGAGCCGAGTAGAGCCCGAAGTCGAGAGAGAGAGAGTCAGTCAGAGAAAGCCAAGGAGCTGCGTGGAGACCACAGCCGGGGAGAGCTTGCCAGCGTCAAGGCAGTCCGAGGTGATCGGACCTCGGCGCGGTTCGCGCATCGCTGAGGAATGGACGAGGTCTTGGAGCATTTGACTCTTAGAGAGCATCAACTCTTATAGAGCATCAACTCTGACAGAGCACTAAAAGACCCGTTCGTTCCTCTCAACCGTGTTGCCGGCCGGGGCCGGATCACCTCGCCGTCGCAAGGCTGCAATCAGGCACGGCTGTCCTCGTGGCTGTGGGGAAACGGACATCACGACCTGCCCATCGTCGCAAGGCCGCAATCAGGTGCGGCTGTCCTGGTGGCCGTGGGGAGCAGACGTCGCGACCTGCCCATCATCGCACCACAAGGGTGCGGGTAAGCCGCATCGGTCTCGCGAGCCCATTCGGTCAACCAAGGCTCATGCACAATAAAGGTCCACGGACCCTGTCTGCCACTCTCGTCAATGAGAGTGGCCCTTTCCTTCCTTTTGAGTGAATCTTGTGGTGCCGTGTCCTGACAAGTAAAAACTGCCGAAGTGACTGTACATTTATAAATTATATTCGGTCGTAGTGCTTTTCCTTTGCATACGTCACGTGATTGCTTCTGTTTTCCTGCATGATTGACTGTATATGTGTACGTGTAAAATAAATGTGCTTTGTTTGAATGTATCCTGTTCGTAGCGTCCTCTTTCCCCTATTTGAAAATGCCATCTTGCATCGCGGAATAAATAGTGGGGTTTCAAACACCCGTTAAATTGAATCGGATCCGGCGAGGTCGGCGATAATACCCGCTCGGTTATCACTGCAGAACGGAATGGACCACTTAAGCGGTTCGTGTCCCAAGCCGACCTGCGTCGAGGTATGGCTGCCCGGTCGGCTCCCCTTGCAGGTACTTAGGTATATCGAATTCGGCGAGTGACCCTATCTTGAGCGGGTAGACAATTGGCATGGCCGTGGTGGGGTTGAAGACCCACCCGTGCCAGGGTTCCGGCGTTAGCTCCGGAAAGTCACGATTGAATTGTCTGTCCGGTGGGTGACGCGGTTGCGATTAGAGGCACGCAGCCGATCGCTCGCCGGCGGGTGTGAATTCGTAACAATGTATATATATATATATATATATATATATATATATATATATATATATATATATATATATATATATATATATATATATATATCCCTGTGTCGTAAGAGGCGACCAGGGTTGCGTCAGGAAGGGCATCTGGCGTAAAACATGTGCCAAATCACTATGCGGATCATATGGATGATCCGCTGTGGCGACCCCTAACGGGAGCAGCCGAAAGAAGAAGAAGAAGAAGATATATATATATATATATATATATATATATATATATATATATATATATATATATATATATATATATATCCAAGACCTGTGTTGTCCTGTATCTTTGTCTGCATGTGTGTGACAGTTCTTCCATGAGCCTGAGACCCTATTAGTCCGGGAGCCAGCCGATCAAAATTAAAAAAAAATTGCCCGGTCTGCTATAAAATTTTTGTGTTGATTTTCATAAAGAGACACCCTTTGAGTATATGAAAACCAATGTTGGCAATGGTGAAACTCTTGCGCAACAACACAGTCAACACTTTTGCGAGCCCCCTCTGATGACAAAATGTTGGCAAAAGCGAAGATGTAGGATGGGGGTATGGGTAATTCATATTGTCCTAAAATCATAACCACTAAACCTATATACACAAATGACCCCTCAGATTCAAGAGGAGTTAATTTCCTATATCACAATTGGTGTAGATTTAACCTACCTACAATTGACAAGGTTATATGTCAAACAACAAAAGATTTATGCAACTCAGAAATGCTTGACTATCAATGGGGTCAGGAACAAGAACATACTTTTACATGCCATGGTTTTAAGGAAGATAAAATTAGAAATGGATTAACACAATATTGTGACATGAAACATCCTCTTCAGAGGAAGAGTCACTCTCTGAAACAACTCCACCACATGAACCTCTCTGACCAAGGCATATGCATGTCACTCAGCAAGGCACAGCAGCCTTTTTGCATGAACATCGTTTCAGACATTTGGATAATTTGCACATGCAAGACACAGTTTTGTCTATGTTTGGCTTGGCTGGCTTAGACATGAGAATTGGGACCAGTTTTCCATTGATAAGGGTTCTGCCAAATGTTGTGGCTGGGGGAAGTGCTCGGTCACTGAGATGTGCACGTCTATACAGAAGCAATTGATACAATGCTCTTAAAACAAGGAAGTAAAACGCATCTTCTGTTGCTGGCAGTGACCTAAGGTCTAATTTTGAAGAGACAAACATATGCTGCCTGAGGGTATCCAAACAGCTGAACCCTTTTTGGCCATGCAGAGCAGTCCAGTATACTCTGGCCTCATCAATGACACATTCTGTTGCTGCCATTTCACTATCTCTTCCAAAATCAACAAGGTGGGGAAGGTTTCCTATCAGTCCCAGAGAAACCTGTGCCGCTCTTCTTTTCACAGGAACACAGGCATCATCCCAACTGACTGGAAGAGGGGCCTTGTTGTCCCTCTCTGGAAAGGGAAGGGTGATCGCCAAGACTGCAACAACTACCGAGGGGTGACGCTGCTCTCAGTGCCGGGCAAGGTCTTTGCTCGGATAATTCTTGATAGGGTTCGCCACCATCTGCTTGAGCACCAGCGTCCAGAACAGTCAGGCTTTACACCAAAGAGGTCAACGATTGACCGTATCCTTGCACTTCGTGTCCTCACCGAACGCAGACGAGAGTTTCGGCAGGGGCTGCTTGCAGCCTATGTTGATCTCTGTAAAGCGTTCGATTCAGTGAATCGGGATGTCCTCTGGAGAATTCTTGGTCTTCGTGGGGTGCCACCGAAACTGATCGATCTGATGTCTGAACTCTACTCTGGTACTGAGAGTGCTGTGGAGTGTGGTGGTACCATCTCTGACTTATTTCCAGTTGTTACTGGAGTTCGTCAGGGATGTGTACTTGCCCCCACACTTTTCAGCACTTGTATGGACTGGATTTTAGGGAGGATGTCGGAGAGATAAAGTTGCGGTGCATCGTTTGGCAATGTCAAGATCTCGGACCTTGATTTTGCAGATGATGCAGTCATCTTTGCGGAGACTTTAGACATCCTCTTGGGGGCCCTCGAGGTGCTGAATGAGGAGTCGGATCCGTTGGGATTACGGATTTCTTGGGTCAAAACTAAGATCCAGGCTTTCGGTGACATCTTGGATGCTGCTGTCCTGTCTGTGTCTGTTTGTGGTGAGGATGTTGAGGTCGTGGATAGATTCACTTACCTTGGCAGTGATATTCATGTCTCCGCAGGTTGTGAGCCGGAGGTCAATAGACGTCTGGGTCGGGCCTGGGGAGTCATGGATTTACTGGATCATGGGGTGTGGCGCTGCCGGTACCTGTGCGGGAGGACGAAAGTCCGAGTCTTCAGGTCCTTGGTACTTCCAGTCTTGCTCTATGGGTGCGAGACTTGGACTTTGACCAAGGATCTGAGACGGAGACTTAATTCCTTTGGTACCAGGTCTCTTCGAAGAATCCTTGGCTATCGCTGGTCGGATTTTGTGTCCAACGAGCGGTTGCTGAGAGAGACTCGGATGAGATTTGTTACCTGCATAGTCCGTGAGCGTCAGCTGCGGCTGTATGGACATGTGGCTCGTTTTCCTGACGCTGATCCTGCTCACCAGATTCTCTCAGCGAGGGAGTCTCATGAGTGGAGGAGGCCAGTGGGCCGACCACGTGCCTCATGGTTGCAGCAGGTTGACCATCATCTCAAGGAGATGGGGATGGGCCTGGCATCTGCCTGGGGGATGGCCAGACGGAGGCCCCTGGAGTACCGGCGGAAAGTGGACGCAGCGACGCGCTGTTCTGGCACATGCTCCCATACCTGACCTGACCTCTTCTTTTCCCCTTCTGAATGAGTAGCTCACTGTGTCACATCCACACAACACATATGTGCACAGAAGTGTGGCTGCGACATCAAGAGGATTTTCTGGTACTTCTTGCTCAACACTTCTACCAGCTCATGAATAGGTAGGTATTGATTCTGCCGTTGTATCCAGAGTTCTTGCAATGTGTTCAAGCAGCAGAAGTGATATATACACAGCATAATTATGTCTGTATCTGTTGCATGCACAACAGCTCAATGGTGATCAGGATATTCCACACAATATGCAAGATGAGCAATAATCCTTGTGTCTGCCTCTTCATGTTCTTCACAAGGTAAGTCCAGAACTGAACTTGATGCTGATGTGATGGAAAGAGTGTGACCTTTGTTTTCCATCATACCACCAAGAATGATGGTCACTCCATCCGGAATAGCTTCAGGACTCTCACAAAGGGAAGTGCCAATGAAGTTCTGAAGATTTCCTTTATTTCTTGGATTCTTCATGAGTAAATTCCAGTCCGGAATTTCTAGACTCTTGGATGGTGAGAATTGTCTTGCCTGGTCTGTCTGGTTTCTCCTCTGCTGCTCATGACCCTTCAAAGTATGGCTATCATCAAAATCATCCTGATCACCAATGATGTTGACACAGTTGCACATTTCAGGTTTGAACTGAAGGAGCTTGCGAAGATACAGCTGGGGAAGTTCACCAAATGTTTTTGCACCCATTTTTTGGTATTTATTTACAAATGCCATTGTGTCTACCAGATAAACTGTGTATAGGTCACTCTGTGGTAATGATGGCAGCTGTAAAACAACATCCTGCTCAGCTTCAGCAATTAGCACTGCCACGAAATCAGACTTGTTGCCTTTGCGCATTACAAACCCCTGTGCTAAGCGTGGATCAACCTCAAACAGGGATGATGGATAGTCTGTCCACTCATGGGAAAATGCAATCTGTCTTGTGACTGGGTCGGCATCTCGATAGAAACATAGCACACGTGTAGTTGCAGTCTCATCTTGATAGATCCTGATTAAACTCTGTTTCCTTGATGGGTTTGATTTCTTCTGTGAGGAGAAAGTTACCAGCTTCAGTGGTTCAATCTTAATAGAGACCACCTCTTCTGCTTTCATAATGGCTTCCATGCCCTTAGCTTGAGCATGGACCAAGTCTTTTGAAGCATCCTTCTCACCAGTTGCTCTATTGAGCAGATCCACTTGGTTGTTACACTGGAATGGGTTTATCATCTGCTGGCATATCACTTTCTTGATCTCCTCAACATGCATATGTTCTTCTGTTGCCTGCTTATGTGTTTCTCCATGATGAGTAGATTCCTGTTGGCCTAGATTAGCCATAGACTTTATGTTCTCTGATACAGCTGTGAGAAATGGTGCTGTCTTCACATATTTATCTCGAGCAGCTGGTGCCTGAGATATGCCTTTGAACAGAGATGTCTTCCCTTCATTGTTGTATGTCTGCTCCAGGGCCATGTCACTCCAAACACCATTGAATTTTCCTTTGGAAGAGTGAACTGTGAAGTACCCAACCTGGATCTAGCAAACCTTAACCGAACTGTGTTCAATAGAGTAAGAAGATTTTGGGGGTAGGGGTAACTTTGGTTGACAAAAATGTTAATTTTCTCTTTAAAAATTGATAGAACTCACTCAAATTTGCTGTTTTAATTAGCCATGGATACCATGTTCATATCACATTAAGAGAAATTAGTATTCTAATGCAGCATCTGCCTATGATAAGAAAAGTTCTAAAGGCCATCTTCAAAAAACGTTATTTTTAAGGCATTTTTCACAAAATTATGTACTTTTACGAGGTTTACTTCCACAAAGGCAATTTTTTTTGTCATTTTACAATGCACTGATTGAATTCTTACATTTAGTTCACATTTATTTTTCATGAATGTGATTTTTTTATTTTTTTAGAAATTTTATTGACAATTGCTGTTTTATCAAATTTTTCAAATCTTCCTCAAACAAAAACGTCCGCCAAAATTTTTCGCAAGAGCTTATGAATTGCCAACATTGGTTTTCATGAACTGCAAACATATATCTAAACATCCTGGGGGTGTAAAATTTTATAGCAGAGGCTGTAAGGTCCAACCCTAAAACAGCCTCGTACACAGGTTGGCTCCCGGACTATATAGAAAATAAAATGGGAAATGTAATCTCAAGCATGTGCAAAATTTTACTTAAATGTGTATAATGACTCACAAATCCACCTTTTATAAATATTGTACTCATTTTTAATCTGCTCATATGGGGTACTTTTTGGTTGCAATGAGGGCAACAAGTCAATTACATTGTGTAGACTGGCCTCACCTGTGGACCCTACCACATAGGGAGGAGAGATTACTCCTTGAAAGTCCTTCCACCTGGATTTTGCCAACATTTGATAAGCAATATGGTAATTCTCTTAAAATCAACAAAGATAAATCCACGCCCTTTATATCGCTGCCTTCAATTCGATTTAAATCAACAACTTCTGGGACACCAGTCTAGTATTATCACCACTAGGCCACCGCCGTGTCCTTACTGAGGAGTGTGGCCTGTTGGTTTGAAGTGCATCATGCAACCTGGAATTTTCAGGGAGGTTTCAGCACATTGCAGAAGCCTGCTCTTTCTGGTACTTTTCTGAAAGTAGAGTGGCACTCGAAGTATGCATAATCTCGCCTCGCATGCTCATTCTGAGCAAAATGACTCGTGAACTGAACACGCTACTAGTATGGCCCACTGCTATTATGGCCAACATACTCAGATCATCCATGCACCCTCTTATGTCATATTCATTCCCATTATACAGAGCTTTATTGATTAATTACTGGGATATTTAGTGTCCACTTTTATACACATCAATGCAAAATTACATCATCAAGGTGAATATGAAAAAAAATTCAAACTATGTTCCACATGGGTAATCGATCATATGCATGAAGTTTCACATCAATCTGTTAAGTTGTTCCAGAGAAAAAGATTTTTTAAACACTTTTTGTCAATCCAATATGGCCACCAGACCACATGACCAATGACGTCAAACTTTATTCATCACTCACATCAGATTGTAGATATGATGTCTGAAGTTTCAGATTTTTTGGATAAGGATTTCGATTCAACCAATGATGGCTGAAATACCACTTCACCGATGACATCATCATTATCACTCTGTATACCCCATGCGGAGTTTATGACATATACCAAGTTTCAGTTTTTTTCATTGCGTGGTTTTGGAGAAAAAAAAAAGTCTAAATTTTTCTCTTTAATCTAATATAGCTGCCATACCATATGACCTCTGACATACACAAGGATACACAAAGAAATTAAATGCAGGTGGACGCCATTCATCCCATCATGCTTGTGCCACATCAACACCAGACCAAAAAAAGAAAAACACGAAAAATGCGGGGATTTTTGAGGTTTTTTTTGTGTCTTTTGTTTTTTTCTGTAGTTTCTTTTGTTTTTTCAGGGGAGGGGAAATTGTCAAAGATGGTTCTTAGATAAAATAAAAAAACGCATCAACCACACAACACATCTTGATGAGACCCATACAAACAACACTGCACAGATGCGCACAATCACCCATCAATGCTCAAACTACCTAAAAGTCCAACAAACATCCCTACAATCATATAAACATCCCTACAAACATCTCTGTTGGCTGTTAGCGTTCTGGTTTTTGAGTGACATTTGGTTCTCTCCAGGGGTCTCTGCCAACTTTCTCAAAGATAAGTTTCCGGTCATTGTTTGTCGCGTTTTTACTGTTTATTTTGTTGCCTCCGTGTTTACTGTGTGTTCCAAGTTCAGTATTGTTTCAAAACTTGTGCTTTTTGGTGAATTTTCATTGGTCTTGTCATATCAGGTTTCCCCGACGCCTACCCGTCTTCCTGTTTATATGCACGACCGTGTATATTTTGTATTTTCCACTTATTACCATAAGTTTATATTTTCTCCATTTTTTCCTCCACCCTCCTTCTATCCTTCCCAACTATACCCTCTGTTTCATGTCTTAAAATGTAAAAAATACAACAAAAAATCCTTTTCCCTTCTCACCTCAAGGGGCTGTCACACCTTGACGTTTTAGCCAGCGTATGCCAAGGTCTCAAAAAGTATGTAAAACGCTGGCGTATGCTGAACTATTGATGGTTTTTTTTTTAATTTTTGGGCGTATAATAACGTGTTGGACGTATGCATAACGTATTAGCAATGTACATAGAACGTTTTAATCACATATAGATAACTTATACCAACGAATGCTGAGCGTGTTGTCGGCGTTCACAACCAATGCCCAACGATAGTTTAACTTATGCATAGCGCAGCAGCGTATCGCCGACGATCACGTGGCGTAAGCTATTCATAGGCTGCGGCTCGACGATTAGAATCATAACCGCACTAGACATCGAAGTGTGAAGCCGCTGTCACACCTTGACGTTTTAGCCAGCGTATGAAAAATTTGCCGAACCAAGCTGGCACACGTCGACTATGTTATGGGTAAGTTTTGTATTCGTTAAGAGCATGCTGGCATATGTCGTAGTACGCTGGCATACGTCATAGTTCGCTGGCATACGTCGTCATACGCCGAGTACGTAGAGAAATTTTCAGCATGTTGAAAATTTCTCGACATACTCGACGTATGACACACATTCCGCATACGCTGGCATAAGTTGTAGGCACGCTACGCAATCGTTGACACACTTCGACACACGTTACTTGTACGTTACTCATAAGTCGAAACACGTCAATGTAATGGTTAGTGTCAGTGTTCCAGACCCCCTGTTTTTTTTTTTCTTCGGTATGACGGAGATGTTGACACTTCGATTTCTAGTGCGGTTATGATTTAAATCGTTGAGCGGCAGCCTATTAATTATATTATATTATAACCGCACTCGAAATCGAAGTGTCAACATCTCTGTCACACCGAAGAAAAAAAAACCAGGGAGTCTGGAACACTGACGCTAACCATTTCATTGACATGTTTCGATTTATGAGTAACGTGTGTCGACGTGTGTCAACGATCGCGTAACGTGCCTACACCACGTTACTCATAGGTTAGAAATAAGTTTCGGGTACGCTAAACATTACCTCGACGTGTTTCGACTTATGAGTAACTTACAAGTAACATGTGTCGACGTGTGTCAACGATCGCGTAACGTGCCTACACCACGTTACTCATAGGTTAGAAATAAGTTTCGGGTACGCTAAACATTACCTCGACGTGTTTCGACTTATGAGTAACTTACAAGTAACATGTGTCGACGTGTGTCAATGATCGCGTAACGTGCCTACAACTTATGGCCAGCATTATGCGAAACGTGTGAGTCATACGCTGGCATACGTCGAAAAATTTCAAGCATGGAAAATTTGTCTAACTGCTCGGCGTACTACGACGTATGCCAGCGTGCTCTTAACATATACAAACTTACCCAAAACGTATTCGACGTGTGCCTGCGTTTTAGCCAAATTTTGCATACGTCAGGCATACGCTGGCTAAACCGTCAAGGTGTGACAGGGCCTTTATAATGGGAGTGAGATGACAACCGATACATGGTGTCCCTGTTAAATGATATTCAACAGTTATGCTCTGAAGATATCAGGACTGATGTCACAAACTGGCCAATAGCACTAGCGCACTCAAACAAACCCAGCAATGGGGCCTGAGGGTGTGTAGTGATTAAAAAAAATGTCCTTTTCAGGGCCAAAAGCCGTGATTCACAACAACACCAGTGGGTCCCTCCCTCCGCATCCTCCAACTCAATGTTAAGGAGTTGACATTTCCGAAGTGTGAGATCCTTGCCAAGATCCTGAAGGACTACAATGTCAAGACAGCCATACTCCAGGAAACTCATCATGAGGATAACAAAATGGCTGCAAAGAAAAAGATTGCATGCCACAACCTCATGACCTCCGTTAATGCAGCAAAACATGGCCTCGCCACTTCCATCAGAAATGGTTTTTGAAACATTGAAACCATAGACAATAACTCGCTACACACAACAGTAAAGATATGTGGTGTCACTTTTGCAAATGAGTACAATCTGCCCACACAAACATGGCCATCACCTGCCCTACCCCAATACAACCACCCAGCGGTTTATATCGGGGGTTTTAACACCAACCACACTGAATGGGGATATAGGGAAAATGACATGGCTGGAGAACAACTAACCAACTGAGTGTCGACAGTCCATCTCAACCGACTGTTTGACCCAAAGCAGCCAAAGACCTTCCACTTGGGATGGTGGCAGACCGGAACAAATCCCGACCTCTGCTTCCTGACAAAGATGACAGACGGCTTACAATGATGGCACCAAGAAGAGTTCTCGCTCCCTTTCCAAAAAGCCAATGTCTCCCCACTATTGTTCACATTTGTATTGAGATTCCACTGGTGCACTCCAAGCCAAAACCATGCTGGAACTTCTGGAAAGTGGATTGGATCGCTTTCACCAAAGAAGCTGAATCCAAGATCAAGGATACCACCTGTCCCAGCGAATACGTATAATTTGTGCACCTCATCCTCTCTGCTGCCACCAATACCAGACCGCATGGCTTCCGCAAGACCTACACACTTTTCTGGATAGCTGAGACTGAAAGGCTTCGAAAGGAGCACACCAAAACTGGGAACCCAGATGTTGCACAGGCACGAATTGAGGCTCTCGACACTGAACATCTGAAGTGCTGGAAGGAGTTGGTGGAGTCAACAGACTTCACCCATAGCAGCCGCAAGGCATGGGTGTTGCTGAGGAAACTGGATGCCGCAGAAAACATTACTGCTGCCATCCCAAGAGTTTCCCCTGATACCATGATGTTCCACCTCTTCCAGACCTCAAAGGCACCAACCTCAAAATCACTAAAGCAGGATGTAAAAAGGGATTACCTCCAAAACTTACAAAAAAGCCACTAAGCAGCCACCTGGTAGCCACATATCCAAAGAAAGACATTGACGCCACACTGTTGACAATCAAAAATGTCAAAGCCATAGGGGCCAATGGAATTTTCCCTGAATTCCTTAAAAACCACGGAGAAAAGGGTCGTATGCAAGAGTGACACTTTTTACTGCCAACCATTAAATAGACCAAATTCCTGCAACTGGAAGAAGGCTAATGTTATTGCCATCCTAAAATACTGGTAAGCCAGCAGACTTGCCCTGCAACGACCACCCTAGAGCGGGAATATCAGTGATGAGAAAGCTGATGGAGCGAGCCCTCCTATCCCGTTTAACCCCCACCCTGGAGGCCTTCCTATCTGATGAGCAGGGTTGGCTTTAGGCCTGGCCACAGTACCTGTGATCAGGTTCTTGTCCTCTCCACCACCATCGAGGCTGGCTTCCAGAGAAAACAAAAGATGGCAACCACCTTGGTAGACCTGTTGTCACCTGACAGTTTGGCACTGAGGGCTCCTTCTCAAAGTCTCGAAAGTCTTCCGCTGTCAGAAGACAATCAGACTACATTCAGGATTCCTTGGGGACCGAACGATCTGTGTTAGCCACAACGGCAAAATCAGCCATGTTCGAACACTAATTGATGGCCTCCCTCAAGGATCTGTTCTATACCCTACCCTCTTTAACCTCTATGTTAGCGACCTGCAAATGATGTCGTCTTTCAAACTCCCTTATGCTTATGAAATCACACTCGTAGCTCAGGGACCTGACCTAAAATCTGTCAGGAACCAACTCAACCGAGATCTGAGGATACTGGAAGAGTATTTACACAAATGGAAGCTCCACCCAAACCCATCTGCAGCCACCATCTTGACAATCACACAACAAATGCAGAGGTAGATGTGACATCCTGTGGGATGAAAGTTGAAAATGTCCATTATCTCAAATACATTGAGGTCACATTTGACCGGAAACTGACCTACAAAGAACAACTGCGAATATGCAAGTAGAAGGTCAGGGCATGGATAAACCTCATCCAGAAACTGGCCAGAACATCATTGGGAGCTGGTGCTAACACCTTATGCACGCAACTCTCGCCCTCGTGCTCAACGGCAGAGTATTGCATGCCAGTTTGGTTGGCGAGGGCCCAAACGAAGGCCATCGCCATTCAGTTAATTGAGAACAGTGTCTGGAACCCTCAAGCCAACAAAGACTGAGTGGCTTCCTATCCTCTGTAACATCGCTCTGCCAGTCATCCGTAGGGATGTGCGACCATACCGATACTTCAGCTGCATTTTGACTAACCAAAATTCCAGCCCAGCAGCTTCTCACTGAACATTTACGCTGTCACCTCAAGCCCTGAAAACCAGCATGGAACCACACCAAGCTCCTTACCGGAACCCATCAAAGTGAAGCCGACTTGTGGAGGGCCAGCTGGGAGGCTGCCACAGCTCCTAATAAACATATTGTGCATCATCCAATCATTGCTCCACCCGGTTTCCACTCCTAATTAGGCAATGGACAGCCAACAGGCTCCGCACTGGACAGGGCCATTATAGTAGCATCCTCCACTGATGGAGGATGAGGCTCGGTACACTCTGTGACTGCGGAGGAGTTCAGACAATGGAGCACATCACATTGCACTGTCCCTTGCATAAGTTATCGGGAGGACTTTCAGCTCTCCACCAACTGACCCCTGAGGCAGCCACATGGCTGCAGAACCTGGACATTAAACTTTAGCGCAATCCATATTGGCCATATGGAAGAAGGAGAAGAAGAAGAAGAAGAAGAAGAAGAAGAAGAAGAAGAAGAAGAAGAAGAAGAAGAAGACATCCATTATACAGGTGAAAGTCAACATTTTCCCCTGCAATGGTGGAAATTGGTCATTAATTCCAGAACAACTATGTTTATTGACATATAATAGATACGTTCCTTAAAATGAATTTCAGTGAAGGAGGAAGCTATTGGACCCATCAAAGCCTGCACAATGATCGCCAATCTGGGGTTAGTTGTCCGTGCTCTGTCCTTTATAAATGCTGAACCTAAAGCAAGGAAGCAGCACATACAGTTTTTAAAATTATTTGGTAAGGTATAACTCAGGCAGGATTCGAACTAGACTCAGAGTATATTGTTCTAACCATTCTGCCACCGAGTCTTCCTATATGATAATTATCCCAGAAAACTCACAGACACAATGTAAACGAGTTATGCTTGCATGATTAGACGTCGTAAAATACAGGTCAAAATCACACTCATGTCATACAAGAATGTACGTGAAGCCTGTTAGGGCAGGCATATCGACAGGATGCTCGTTGGACGATTTATGCCCCAGAACAGCTTTACGGTGGCTCGGACATAATCCCAAGCAGTTCATTATTTTGTCTGCAGTCTATCTCAAGCATGCCACTTTGCCAATACTATTTTGGTTTATCTGCTTTCCACCTTCATTTTGCCCATTTTCCTTGTGCCCTTCTGCAGCCTGACCTTTCCTCTCTCTCTCTACTCTCCAATATTTTCTACATCAGTGACCATTACAATTGGAAAATGTTTTTTATAACTTGAGCGTTTGTGAAATCACCACTCGGGTAGCCAGTTGTTTGTTAATCATGGGGACACTCTGACAGCATGTGAAGATAGGAATCCGTGATAAATTTTATTTTGAGGCAAGACAGTTTGGACTAATTACAAATACAAGGCCTTCTTTAAAATTAAAAAAGGCCTTTGCTCACACCCATTTGAAAGCTCTTTCACAAAACTGAGAAATATTCCAATTCATACCTTTTATTTACTTGTAGTTTTTCAGCCTCATTAATATTTCAGATATATTGAAAAAATATATTGAAAGAAAAGCAAGAGTGTGATGGTTAGTAACGGTGCTCCACGAATGAGAGGGTAGTGGATTAAAGAGGAAGAAATTGTGAAAAGTAAAAAAGGGCAAACAGCTTTCGGGCAGCGAGACGTTGATGTTTCCAGATGCCCTCATCCAACGTGGGATCGTGGTTAAGCAATTAGCCAAAATAGTACAGACGGAGTAAGCCCCGAGATATGTAAGAAGAAGACCGATAACCCTTTCTGCATTGATTTAACATCAAGCACTTTTTTGTATACACAGTCAAGGCTCGAGGAAGAGCTAGAACACAGGACGGATCAGGACGCAACATAACAAAAGGAACAACAGAAGGAGAAGGGGGAAAAATGCCAACAGCAGAGTGGATGGAGAAAATAGATGGAGACAGACAAACCAGGGATGTGGGTAATGATGAGGGGTAGGGTTGAATGCAAGGAGTGGACAAGATCAATACAGAAGCCAAATTTTGTGAGGGGTGGGAGGTAATGTAACAGGTGTAGAAAAGATCATGGTTTTGGATGGGGGATGACTTGAGATAATGCTCAACAGATGTCTTGAAGATCTGGAGGGAAGAATGAGATTGAAGAGAGTGGGGATATTGGTTCCACATGTGCGAAAAAAAGAAACAAATGATTGGAGGTCAGCAGTTTCCCAGGCAAAAATAGGTTTCCTTTCTTGTAGTAATTCTCTGCAGACGACTGTAGTAGAGCCTGTTACCAACTTTAGTAATATGAGAGTCCAACTCTCATATATTACAGTTGTAACAGTTGCATTTTTGCCTGGGGGTGTTCTGGATTTTGGCAGTTTCACTAAACGGGGTTTGCTGGTGGACCACATGCACCACGCAGATACCTGGGGGGACAAAGCACGGAGAGGGCAGAGGGTGCAAGACCAAAAAGGAGGCAGAAGAAAACAGAGAAATCACTGACCTGTCGGCGATGGTGAAGTGATAGGCCCATGGGCTCAGCTTCATCGCAAGTGAAAGGCATGAATATTTTGTCTCGACATCAGTGAAAGATACAAGTAGTAAATGGTCAGAACTTTGAACTAGATCATGTCAAGAGTTGCTACATTGTAGCTCCAAACGTTGGTTATTAGGGTTACTTGTCTTTTTTAATTTAATTTATGTGGAGCATGTGGTTTGTGGTTGCATATTCTCTCTGAGCGTGGCTGTGCCCCCTGTAGGTTAGATCATGAATTTTTCTAAGGTTCCGGCACACAATGCCGACTCTTGCGGTGGATACCACAGGATCTTTAATGTCCACTGACTCCCGGCTTAAAGTCCCATCAGAAGAATGGCACTCTCATTGATGCAATACCCGACCAGAGAAACACCAGCATGACATTTTATAGTCGGGTCAGAAACCAGATGAGAACAGTACCTCTCTGCTATGCTGTCAGCCAAGGTATTCTCCATAAGAAGGCTATGAGCATTAAGAGTAGTCGAACATCAATAAATGACATTGCAGAGTAAAGTAGGCCTATTTCTAATCTAAATCTGGCTTTCTATGTCATATTAGGTGTGTGTTACAAAGATGGTCAAACCATGGAGTTAGAGAAAATGGGTTTCATTCCTTTAGCCAGAGGCCGGTCGATAAAATATAACCAAAAGGGTTAAATTGACAATGTTTTGAAATGACAAATAAGAATATGAGGCTTTCCTTGGAGGAATGGCACCGTTCATATTTAAGCCAATTCTTTCTCTTACACAGATCACCAGTTAATGTCTGTTTTGACAGCATAAAGTACCACCATTATTTGAAAATTGCTAAGGAGCGTTGCAGACAGACAAACATCTTGGAAAATATCCATCGGGGAAAGTTGTTCATGTTGTTGTCGATAAGATCATGTATGAAGCCTTATTTGTGTGGCAGTGGCTGACCTCTGACATCCAGCTTCTCTTCGTGTTGGAAGTTAAAGCCACCACCAAGAAGGGACGAAAAAGGGGTTGGGATCAATAGTTAGTAATGGATTCATGTTGGTGGAGACAGAGTCGTATATTAAGGCATTATTGCTGAAAGGGCGATAAAGCACACATAAAGAAGCTGATTTATGCACGGGGTGGAGGAGTTAAAACAGAGCAGAGGTTATAAGGATGTAAGTGGGAAGCAATTCCATCATCAAAGAAATGTATGGGTCCATTTCTTGTGTGGGCAGAGGCTGGCCAACCCCATAAGAAGGTGCAAATAATTGGGACCATTAAAGTAGTAGTAATAGTCATATATCTGATAAGGGATTTTTGATATATCAGATATATCAGATAAGGGATATATCAGAGGGATTTTTGAGAAGTAGAAACATTGGCTCATGCAGAATCCACCGATTGAAGATAATTTTAATGAAATTAAACGAAGTCCAAATAAACAGCAGCAATTAAGTGGAAAAATAAATAATCAATATGGTTGGAGCAGAGATCAATGATAATTGAGTTTAAATAAGAGAGTAAGAGTTAAGAAGAACAATTAAATAAACCAATGTCACCCCCAGGGTGACCAGTATCTTGCCAAAATGTGAACACGAGTGACTTATTTATTCGATTAAAGTTACTCAAAAAATAAGGGTTTCGTCGACCTTGATGCTTGACCTTTTTGTGACCTTGACCTTGACCTTTATGTTTTCGTACGTTTAATGGTATCTCTCCAGGACCGTTGTACATGAAATATCAAGAGATTTTGATGAGAATTGAGGAAATAAAATTTTCATGAAAAATCCGTTTTTTCGTCATGACGTCATCAAATGACATCATAGCGTCAAACTTTTGACAGATTTGGAAAGCACTTATCAAGTGCTTTCATATGAGGTAACACTCGATATGGTATCTAAGATTTCAAAATTTGACCTTGGGGTCAAAAACTTTCGACCTCCAGCGCTAACCATGAAGGTCAAGGCCGATCGCCACCAAAAATTAATCAGCTGAGCGCCAGACCATGAACTATATTCCCATGAAGTTTGAAGACGATCCGATCAAAATTACTCAAAAAATAAGGGTTTCGTCGACTCCCCTGATTTGCGACAAAGTGACCTTGACCTTTGACCTTGACCTTGAAAATTTTATGCGCTGAAAGGGACCTCCATAGGACTCTGATATGCGAAGTTACAAAAATTTCCAATGATAACTGTGCTCTGCAGAGTGATCGATACGTGATTACAGACAAACAAACAAAAAAAAAAACATACAACCTGACTAACATATCTTGCAAAAACTTCGTTTTGGCAAGATAAAAACGAAAATAGTGAAAAGGGGAGAATGGTGAGGGAAGTTCCATAACGTGCTCAATTTCAGAGTACCGTAGTAAGAGAGTAAGGGCACTTACATGGAATGCCAGAGGTCAAAACCTAGGCTCAAGTCAGTTCATTATTTGCAGAGATTTATCTTGATGCAGAAAAACATGAGCTATCTGTTACAAAGTATATAGTGTAATAAACTGTGTAGCTAATTTCAGCTTGATATAGAAATATATACGACGTGCTACATCGAGTGAAAATGAAAAGGAAAATAATTTTGTAAACAACTGCAAACCCCAACTTTCGACTACAAAAGATAGCTGGTAGCTGAAAATGTTTCTAAATCTTCTTCTGTAATGATGGTAATTATTCCCACCTTGTGGGTTAGGCTGGGAGGGAGGATGGGGTGGTAGAGGGGGTTCTGTCCCAAGTCTGTCTGGAAGCGACTGATCAGGCCTGACGTTTGACTGTGGCAGGAATATGAAATTTGTTCAGGGTCCTGACAACAACTCGCCCACTCTTCGCGAAAAACACCGTAGGACCTTTAATGCCAGTGTAACTCCATCCGAGGGATGTCACACACACATTGATGATTCATCCTGCCCGTGAAACACCAGGATGACAGTTTATCTCTGGGGTCCGGATTCAAACTCAGGCGAAACAACTGAGAGGCGAGTATGCGTTCCTCTCGGCCATCCTGTACAGTGTTGTGCCTGTAACGAGGCCCCATTTGATTTTTGACTCGATTTTATCGATCATGAAACCCTTCATTTTGCCACTGTAAACACAATCCATGGATATAGAAATACATACAAAGAGGCTTCGCACCTTCAGATCAAAATGTTTTCCATCACCACTGGAATCACTTGGAGAACCACCTCCATCTGGAACAAACATTGTTATAATTGTGAGAGAAGTGATGCCTCCTCCAATGTAGAAATATACTCGAACTTCTCTCCGTTCATTGGTCGTTTCATTTTGACCATGTACACTTTAGCAAGTATGAAAGCTGATTTGAGTTTTCAATCTCAGTGTTGTGCTAGCATCGTGAAAGAGTGACCTTGAAGAGCTCCCAAAAGGAATCACAGATCTGTATCTAGCCGTTATTAATGTAATCTTATTACGGTAATTGTTGTCATCACATTGCACTTGTTACCCTGCAGGTAGCATGCATGATGCAATGACTTGTCAAACTTAGGATTGCGTAATGATATCATCTTTATTACAGAGGAGACCGGACGGTATATGGATTACAGACTCATGGGTCTGCAATGTATCTCATTAAATGGCCTTTCCCAGCAAAGCTTGCAGATGGAAGACAGAAATAGTTAATTCACATAACAATGAAAAATGCCTCTCCACGAACGCTCAACAATAGGCAATAAAACGTGATAACAGTTTTGGGACATTTAACGGCAGAAATGACATTCGGCTCGTAAATACTACCATGCAAGTGGCATTTTAGCAGCTTTTAAAGTGCATTAGTAGATAATTGTAAAACTGTGTTACGTTACCGTACAAGGTAAAATACAAATTTGCAAATTGAGAACATAGAAATTTTTTTTAAATCACAGTAAAGGAATTATCCACACAATTGCCTTCATTTGTATGTAAAGTTCGTTTACTTTACTTTAATCCACCATGCGCAAGGGTAATATGATTATAGTAATGCACATCATCTAATGTGTGAAATGCATGGATGTTAAACACGAAGATATAGCATAGAATTGCAAACCAATAATTTTATTCGCAAGCCAAATAATTCGATCTAGATGAAGCCATCTAAATGAATTAAATATCTGCTGTTTTCATGAGCATGATACACAATTATTCTCGGTTTTATTAACGACAATCCCTGCAGCTTCCTATCAATACAGGCTCAAGTTTAATGTGCTGTTACAAAGGCTTGCCTTGAGCAGATGCGCAGAATGGACTTATTGATCCTCGGTTAGAGTTACCCATTAAAGCTGCATCCCAAAAATATAGATTACAACATGCATTTAAAGGTTCAATTTTGGGCCATTCAGAAGAATAATAAATAAATCAAATGCAAACTCACAGCTCGAACAAAATAAATTTGTCCTGTTTGGTTAAAGATACTGATCAAGCAGATAGAGTGCAGCATCCGATTAGAAATTGTTCAAAAGCCTTAAGATCACTCTGGGAATTGACCAGTGGTCACACGTGAACCCGTACTTGCTCAGTTCATTTAACTCATGAGACAAATTTATTTTGTACAGCAATCTCAAGTTATTAGCACGAGTGTGATTGCTAATGTGAGAGTTTATTGCACCTGCCAACATAGATAAAAGCCTTTGAATTGCACTCACAGACCTGTAATTGAAATCATAATGTATTTTAAATATTTAAATTGATAAGAGCTGCAAGTGTTGGGAATAAGGGTATGTGTATCACTGTCACAAACCACAAAGGTTGTTTAATCAATCAATGTCCTACCGGCAGGCAAGTGTAGTTTAAACAGGTAAGGCACAAGGGATACAGGAACATGTGGGCATCACAATGTACACAGCAAAGCAAATGACTGCCTGTTCTCCACTCTCTCTCTTCGCCTAACCATCCGTATACTTAATTTAACAACATTCGTGAAATTCCTTCCCTCTACAGGGGTGGATCCAGGATTTTTTGAAAGGGGGAGCTCCAGAAATCAAGGGAATGGATATGTACTCGCCCAGATGCTGCGAGCATGAAGCCATCAAGACATGTGGTCTGGGGCCCTTAAGTGTGCCCTGGAAGGTTTGGGATTTTAGATGCTCTCAAGTGCACTCTGAGCATCTACTGACCACATTAGCTTTGTGTTTAGAGGGAAAATAATTATTAGTTTCCATTGTAAAACAAATTTTGTCTTTTCCTTATTAATTTCGATGTGACTGACATGGAACGACAGCTTTGTCAACTTAAAAGGACAACAGTAACTCAACAATCTTCTTCAACAACTGCTCTGAATGATGTTTTTGATGTCCAGAGTGTTTACCAGCAAGCAGTACGGCACAAAATCAAATGCAATATGTAAATAAATATATATATATATGTATTTATTTTTTCTTAAAAATACAATCATTGCTTCGCGGACGCCAGCAGTGACCACTATTTTCGTGGTATCTGTCTGTCTGTTTGTGACCCTCTCCAGAGTATAGCTCCGTGATGTTTGATGCGATCTTGATGAAACTTGGACACAAGCTAGATATCATGGTCTAGTGTCTTTTTGTATGAGGGGCGTCCCACGCCCCTTGTGGGCGGAGCCACGCGCACTTGAACTTTTTTTCTCGCAATTTCATTTCCAAGAAGCTGTGCGTAATGTCCATAAGTACAACATATAAAAAATCCGATTTGATTTGGTCAATTTTGACGGAAGAGATAGGTTTTTACGGTCGGGCTTCCTCAAAAGCTTCCACAAACTCAATTGTACCTATCGTGGCATTGTTCAATAATGCCCGCGAACCATCGTCGCCTCCCGGCTTGTTTTATTGAAGTCTTTACATTTCTTTCCAAAATTATTCCAAGTTGCATCACTTCACTGGCCGAGATCCGATATTTTATAGTTCACCTTCATACAGGGTAAAGACCCAGATAAAGTTGTGCAAAATTTGTTTTTGCATTTGTTTCAGAATGCTTGGTTATTTTAGCTTTTTATATAAGTGCAACTGTTTGTAAACAAAGCCTTTTAAAATGAGCTCAATCATAAATCATATCAATATTAGAAATGACACTTTAGTTGGAAGGGTGTTATAAACATTTAAAAATACTGTAACAGGTAACTTATGGCCTGAGTTTAAAATATTCTGAAACGGGGTGAATAAGATGTACCAGTTGGAGGGATGGAAAAATAAATCATTAGATATCTGCGGTGATTATAAAACGTCGAGCAACATGAAATGAAATACAAAATTATTTGTAATGCTGCCCACTGCAAAAATCTGGGTTACTTTCCAAGAAAAGCACCCTTTTACTGGAGCAGGAGATGAAGTTTTGCGGGTTTTTTTTGTATACATAGTCAAGGCTCATGGAAGAGCTAATATTCGTACACTGAACGGATCAGGACATAACAGGATGCAAAGGGGGCAGTTGAGCGAGGAGGGAAACACCAAACGTAGAGTAGAATGCTGAGATAGAGGGATACTTTGGACAAACAATGGGTGTGGGGAAGAATGGGAGCCAGTAGAGGATGCAGGGGGTGGACAAGATGGATAAAGAAAGGTCTTCATCCTCCGCCGGCATGAAAATTAATGCTCCGCCTCACAAATATTTCTTTTTTCACCTCACAATGACGACAAGTTTTCAAGTCATTCCATCAGTCAGTTCATGTGTACAGAAGTCAAACACTAAACACAAAACAAGCACACAAACAAATTGTAAATAATACAGTGTTTGTATTTTTGTGGATTTTATCGTGATTTTTTGAAGGGGGGTCCAGACTCCGAGGATCCCCCACCCCTACCCAGATCCACCCCTGCACTAAAAGAACACTCAAAAAACTGCCAAAGATAATTTTCTTAGTTTCTCATGAAAACCTTTCTCGAACTTTTCTTGTTTCAAGAAAACTTATTTTAACAAAATATTTTCTCACTAATAAAATTATTTTTTCACAGTGATAATTACTAAATGATTCTTTCATCATATCTCACGAAAACGTTAACTCTTTGTCTACAAAGTCAAGGCTCGTGGAGGAGAGAGAACAAATAATGGACCAGGATTAACAGAACAAAAGGAACAGTGGAAGGAGAGGGGAGAAACACACCAACAGCAGGGATGGGGGACAAAATAGAGAGACTTGGAGAAATAAGGGATGTGAGGAAGAATGAGGGGGTCGACAAGATGGATACAACTGCAAACTCGCAGGAAGGAAAAACAAGAAACTTGAAAAGAGATGGGCTTGGGGTGAAGGGTTCGCAGGGGTAGAAAGGATCATGGTTTTGGATTGGGGATGATCTATATGGTGGTGAATAGCTGTCTTGAAAACCTGGAAGGAAAAATGAAATTGAAGAGAATGTGGAAATTTGTTCCACAGGTGGGGAAAAAGAGGAACGAATGAGTTGAGGTGAGCAGTGATAATGAATTTTGGGAGTATCACCAAAATGGGGTTGTGCCAACCAAAATACTCACCACAACTACAGAAACTCTGCTCCGCCCCATCCACGATCAAAAGAGGAGACTTCAATGCCAATGACACAACCTGGTACACTCATCACCAATCAAACACCAGAGGCCAAAACATTCCCACACAACTAAATTCTTATTCATACTTAACAATCCAGACCAACACACACACACACACACACACACACACACACACACACACACACACACACACACACACACACACATGATTACAATACCTCATCATCAGACATAACATTCTGGTCTTCATCACTGTCCACCACAACCGAGTAGAGAACAGTACAAGAACTCCATTCATATCACCTACCTATCATCATTACCATAAACACAGCGAGAGCCTCAATACAAACACAATATTCAATTATAGCAAAAAAGCAAGGGATAATTGTAAGCATGACACTGAACAAGAATTTCAACAACTGAACACCAACAATATCATAAACATTGACATCTACATCAAAGAGTTCAATAATATCATGAGACCACACCAACTGAATACATTCCAAAGGGAAATATCAAAAAAAAAATACAACTCCAACTACACACCAGAAATCGCACACCTCATCAGACAATGAGACAACCTAAAACACAACACACCAACACCCACAGCACCAGATATAGTAGAAAGGATTCAAGCACTAAACACAGAAATCATCAACAAAATAATAGTGAAAAAACACAAAACTGGAACTTCCTTTCTGCACACACGAGACCACTCAACCAATTCCAAACATTTGTAGAAAATCGTAAACAGCATCACCAACTCTAACAGCAGTACAACACCCTCACATGCAGCCACAATTACCACCAACAACATACAATGAGATAAACAACAAGCAAACATCCTCATAGATCATGACGCAAACACAAGGATCACATCAGACCCAAAAAAAGGAAAGAAGTATCACACGATGCAAACTCGGATACAACTCAACATCGACATCACGACAGTCACTCCCACACAAACAACAAAAATAATCAAAAACATCAAAAACTCGCAGGCTACCAGCCCTGACAACATCTCCGACTTACATTTCAAACACGTTGGACCACATGGTATATCAGCCATTACAAATAAATATAAGCAACTTCCCCTACCAACACTCAAAAATTCCTTAAATTTGGAAACGAGGCAAAATCATTGGCCTAGCCTCATGAAATCAAACAAAGAACCCACCAAAGCAGCCTCCAACACACCTATCACATTACTGTGCACAACCTCCACAGTTACAGAATGCCTAATACTTAGACTCACATCTCACTCTTGCACCCAAAACATGGATTCAAATCAAACCACTCCACTACCACCCTCCTCACACAAAACAGCTTTGATGGCTTCAACAGTAGAGAACAGCTTCAATCCACTATTCTTACTACAATAGAAAAACACACCCATAGACATATGAAGACGACACAACGACATCCTTCAAAATATCCCCCCCCCCCCATTGCGATCAACAACAACTTGAAAATGCATCACCATAAACACATTCAACAAGAAAAATTGACAAAATATGTCATAGTCCCCGTTGTTTTTGTAATTTTGCTAAATGGAATTAAGGGCTGGCCCATATTTATGTACAACTAAAATGACCACCAGTCTACCAGACAGCCATCTTTCATCAGATTACAAAATAAAGTGAGCAGCACGTGTATGCCATCATGTCCTATGATTTTGCCAAGTTTGAACAAAATCGGACCATGCACATCTGAGAAATGGTTGGGGACACATTTAAAGAAGAAAATGTGCACCAGTCGGCCATATTGAATCTGATCTCGAAAAACAATATCGTGCTTATGTTTGCAATCTTTCTTTGCCTGGGTGCCAAGTTTGAAGAAGATCGGTAAATACATGTCTGAGAAATGGTTGAGGACGTGTTCACCATCTGTTTTTTTTTTTACAACTAAAATGGCAGCCAGTCAGACATCTTGCATCTGATCTCTAAAAAAAAAGACTTGCATATGTAAGCCATCATTCATTATCTGGTTGCCAAGTTTGAACAACATCAGTAAATGCGTGTCCGAGAAATGGTTGAGGACGTGTTCGATACCGTTTTTTTTTTTTTCTTTTTTCTTACAACTAAAATGGTCACCATTCTACCAGTCGGCCATCTTTGATAAGATTGCAAAATAAAGTGAGTGGCATGTGTATGCCATCATGTACTTTGCTTGTGCCAAGTTTGAACAAATTCGGACCATGCAAGTCTGAGAAATGGTTGTGGGGACACATTTAAGGAACAAAATGGCCACCAGTCGGCCATCTTGTATCTGATCTCAAAAAAATAAAAATAATGTGCAGATGTTAGCCAACATTCTTTATCGATGTGCCAAGTTTGAACAACATCGGTAAATGCATGCCTGAGAAATGGTTGAGGACGTGTTTGATTCCGGTTTATAGTTTTTGCAACTAAAATAGCTGCCAGCCGGCCATCTTTGATTGCATTGCAAAACAAAATGATGTGCATATGTATACCATCATGTGTTGTCTTTGTGTCAAGTACGAATAAAATCAGTCCATACATGTCCGAGATATTGTTGCGGGCGCACGCACTCACAGACACGAAAATTGATACCAAATCCATAAGCCACCGTTTCAAAACTAAGTCCAACGGGTGCTTATAACCCGGAACCAAAATATATCCTGGGCACTAAACCCTCGCCCATCGACGACCAGGAGAAATGACTTCCCAGATCTGTTTGTGCTCATCTTTCATGTCTCCGCTGTGGACACCAACTACAGCGTTTACAGTACTAACATAGACTCGACAACACCACTGACGACAACTGTGACATCTGCGAGCCTGCGCCGCACACAATAAAACATTTTGGAATATTTCGTCGTCCTGCCTCCACAAAGGCAAGAGCACAACATTTTTGATGTGAGGGATCTCTGGGTCACTCCCGGAAGATTGATGGCTTATCTCCATGCCACAGATCTGTTTGAGTAGAACTGACAAGGGCTAATCATCATCATCAACAACAACAACAACAACAACAACATAATGCACTGCCTATATAAACTTGTAAATACAGCAATTTGTCACAATCCCTGTCGTTACTGGTGTGTCTGTAACAACTGTTGTCATTGTTCAGGTTGCTGTTTCCTGCTTGCTCCTGTTGTAAACGAATGACCAATTTATGGGGTTGTGAACAAAATATAAAGTCGAGGCTGAGATTTTTTGGTTTAAACATAAAAAATGGTGAAGAATGTTATTGGAATGAATGACATTGATTGTTACTTTGCAACTTTATTTTCTATAAATTTTATTGTTTTAACATCTGATGCGTGATCTAAAAGCTAGAGATGACTTGATCTTTGTTTCAGAAGAGTTAGGAGAGAATGAGGCTTTACCACCAAAAAATTGAATCACTCTTCAGTAGATTGGTGGCAAAGACTTCTTCTTATTTTGTATGCAGCACAAGGCTGCAGGGTAG
>NC_140964.1:30765942-30805942 GCF_056783735.1 Eptatretus burgeri
TGCACAGAGTATAGCCCCAATGGATGGATGGAACAGGTGGTGGAAGACCACAACTCTAAAAATAGTATTTATCCTCATTATTATAAATGCAAACCCAATGCAAACTGCTTCCATAATTATCTTACAAATTCATAATAATATTCTTTGTATATTTAGACAAGTTTGTTAATTCATCTCTCATACAAATAACCACATTATCAATTTTTAATTTCTTACAATATTTGGCAAGTTCGATATTTGATGTTCTATTCTTTCCAAATTCTTTAAACCACTCATCAATGCTCATTTATTTATACAAAAGATATAATCCATTAGTTAATTTTACACCTGCTTGTGTGCTCGAAGAAAGCATATCTTCAACTAACAATCTCACTTTATCAGGGAGGCTTTCAAGTTTTTCAGCAAAATCTACAATTACAACACATCTACTAATTTGTTTCTACAACTCTTTGTTATGTCTTTCCAACTCTTTTTGAGCCTGTATTTGAGCCTTCCTTTCATTGGCGGTTTTCATCGCTGCTGAAATAACACCCGTCAATGCTCCAGCTGCACTTAAACCAGCAAATAAAGGAATTAGAAATGGGAGAATTCCTCCACTCGTCTCTCTTATTGAATATTTCTTCAACATTAGTTTTGATATTTTAATTTTAAGTGAGCCAATATCGTTCAAGATTTTCACCTGTTCTCTTGTGAGCCAAAACATCAATTCTTACTGCTCCTTTTCTCTGAAATGTATTAACGTTAATCATACAAAGCTTTTGATTTTGAAGACAAGATGACAGTTTATTAAGATTAATTTGATCAACATATACCTCAGGTGGCACTTTACTTCTCATTTATTTATCAAAAAATTTTGTGAGACTAATCATAACACCATTATCTGCATTAATCTGTAATTCTGTTTCTTCCAAAAGCAAACAATATGAATCAACTTCATCACTCTCTCCTCTTTCAATGTAGAGGGAAGTATCCGCTCTATTCAACTTTATAGTTTCCTTTTGAGTGCTCAGGTCAAACGTGTAGATTGTATGTAGGTTTTTAAATGCAACCATATTGAAAATGGGTTCTTTATTACCATTGCTTTCACACTCCTTTTTGGAAAGACTTGTATGCTTCAGCATAATCACTTTTTTCCCAATCAATTTCCAATCTATCTCCTATATAAAATTCTCGCTCCAGAGAAACGCAAAGTTGTTTCACCTCAGCATTATCACTCAATGCATTATTCTTATCAGTAGCAGTATCTCCATCTGGTTTCTTAAAAATGAGCCATAGGTATTGTGGCTTTCCTTCGAGAACACCCAAATTCCACGTGCAAGTGGTTTGGTTCAGTTTAACGTGTTGACATCTTCTTTTAAGTTATGATACATTTAGTAGTTTCTTTGAGATAAGTGTTCTATTCAACATCTCTTCTGTTTTAAGATTAGGAGTATATTAACAAATATACCAACTCATATCAATAACAAATTTATTCTGAGCACCAAAAGTATTACCAACACCAAAAAGCAATCTTTTTTCATTATAATTCCTTTGAAGTTGAAATCTAATTTTAAGTCCATACAGAAATTTATCAAAATCACAAAATCCAAATATACCTTCAAGAGAAACTGCCAGAATGAAACTATTACCTGCTTTTGTATCATCATTTTACATTGCCTTTCTTTAACGATAACCAGTGTCTGTCTTTGTTCCCGTTGACATATCAGTAATAAAACCTTCGACAGCTCCCTTACCCATTCTATCACAAAATGAATATCGTGTAAATTTCATCATTTCAGATGTAGCAGAGACACACTCAACTGCTTCAACTTCTTGGTTTCCAACATACAAACGAACACTACCAAACATTTTCCAGAAGAAATAATTTAAGAGTGTAGCATTTGTGTTTTGAGCAGCCTTAGTGAATGAAAATTTACAGAACAAGAGACTATCATCCAGATTCAAATAAATTTGTTGATTGTTTATTTCAAAACTTTTTGTTCCATTTCATGTTCATGTTCATGTTCCATGTTCCAGACAGAGAGATTGTATTCCAGTCTGTTCCTGTTATAGCATTTACCTTGAAGTAGTCTTCATTTTTAGTCGAGTTAGAAATGACAATGGTATCATCCAAATCATAAATACTATCATTTGCTTCCATACTTGTATATATTTCGTTAAAAAAAGTTAAAACTTTTGAAACCCTGACCCAAGTATTTGAATTATTTTCTGTCATTCTTGGGGAGACAACTGAGTTTTGCCTTTCTTAATTTCTTTTAATGCTTGCAATTTATTAGATTCCTTTTGGGTGTCTTTTATATTCTTTAGAGCACCCGCTCCATTTCCCACAGTAGAAGCAGTTGAACCAATTAGGTCTTTATGTTTAAGAATAGTTGAACCTATACCCATTGGAGTATCTATTATCCCATCTCCTTTATTTCTAAATTGATGTCCTACACCCCATTGTCTCTCAGGTTTATTGTATCCTCTACAAAGATACATACCTTCACCCTTATACGATGGGGAAAGGAACATCCCATCCCCTGTAATTATTTTATATTTTCCCAACTCGTGCTTCCTTACAATAACCATTGTTTTTATGAATTGGAAAACTTCACGTAGGTAAATTCTGATGGATATAATTTCTCCATTAAAAGAAATCGAGCGAGTATCTTGGTTGGTTATCCTAAAATTTACTCTGTACATGGTTTTTCCAGACATGGGTAGAAAAACCAAATTTTTTTGGTTCCTTATTGAATTTATAACCAATTGGGGTTGAGTATGCACTGAATGAAAATATAGTATTTGTTATTATTCCATCATTATAAGCAACATCAATCAAATCACAGTGAATTAACACCAAATTTATGCCTGAGGATATTTGAATGATATTATCACTATAAAACATCCCATTAGTTTCAATCTTTTTTGAGGAGAAACCCAATAACTCTCTAAATTAATTATCAATTGTGAAATCAACCTTGTAGTTATTTTTAAGTTTAATCATTGTTTTGAAGTATGTTTTTGAATATTTAGAACAATCTTTTTTGGTTCATCACCCTGTTCTTTCATAAAGCAAGCAATTTTGGAAGTTATTTGAGAAATCTCATATGCTCTGGGTGAAAGTGTTATCGTTTTGTATCCGCTTCCAAGATGATAATTGAACTTGTCATTTTTTTTCTGTGATATTAAACAAGGTATTATAAGTTTCCATAGACAATAAAGATGACTCATATTCTTTTGTTGCGTCAAGTTGTAGTGGGTATGGGAAAGAAGATGTGTGATCACTCGTGAAATTAAAACTAAGGATTGTGCTTCTCATTTATAAGTTTTAAAAAGTCTGTATATAATTATTTTAAATCTCTTATTTTCTGAAACACCATACTTGTTAAATAGACTTGAAAAGAAGATAACACAAATCATTTTTCTTCCAACAATCAGTGGCCATAAGTCTACCATTATCTGAGCAATAAATATATATACTTCTTTATCATCTTTAAACAATAAAAAAAAATACTCATCAATATCTGCAATTGAATTTTTTTCATTTTCATCATGAGAGAGAATTAAACTCATTTAAGATGGGATAAAATATCTTTGTATTGATATTTAATAATTATTTTCATCTTCATTAACTTGTCTAAAATGGCTGATGCTTCATAAAAACAATTCTTATTTCCAACCTTCTTACTACCTAACAATAACAGTATATTAACTAATTGTAATGGGACATTTGGAAGAAAACCAATACCTGAACCAAGTCTACTTAAAGCCTCGATAATGTGTTTCTCCTTTTCATTCTTCCTTCCTTTACTAGTTAGTAAAGTTTAGCTTGTTTAGTAAATCAATATGTACTCTGTCATACTCATTTTTTAACTTCAGAGATTTATCGAAATATCTTGATGCACCCCTCACAGTTGAACCTTGTCTTCCATCTTTTGCAAGAAGAAACATGAATCTTGGAGTTAATTTAACAGGTGGTTGCACAGAACTCAAGAACCTTAATTCATGATTAAACATCAATCCCTTTTCTATCACAAGAGGAAATATTGCTGGATGTTCTGCTGGAATGAGACCTGTTTTGGTTTTTGAATCCGTTGAATATTCATTGTTTTGGAGAGCATTCTCAACATAATCAGGGGATTGATTTATCTCTTCGAGTTGTTGAAATAATCCTTCATCATCATATTCTAATTCTCCTATATCTTCAAGTTCTTGCTTCATAATATGATGAAAATCTTTTATCATTTGAAGTTTTTTAGGGATGTATTCTATCATAGGAACTGCAGACATTTGTTGGGGAGTTTTTTTTTTGAAAGTGGTTTAAAATTTTTCTCTTGTTTTCTTTCAAATGCTTCTTCTCCCATGAGTTTCTGTCTGCATTTCTTCTTTATGTCTTCCTGTTGTTTTACAACTTTTGAAACCAACTCTTGATGTTCCTTAAATCTTCTTGCTCGTTCTTTCGCTTCTATTTATTTATTGGAAAAACATCATTTAATGAATTATAGAAGTCAATAGAGAAATTTTCCTTTTCTTCATCATTAAAGTAGATGTGTTCAAATAAATTCTTTTCTTTAAATATTTCATCAAATTCTTTCTTACCATTAATACGAGTTGTAATTTCTTCTTCACTAATACCTGTATCTCTGCTTTTCATATGTTTGCGTTCTGTTTCTTCATCAACATCAAAACTGAATGATAAAATGTTCACTCCTTTACCACTCAGATGTTTAATAATTTGTCTCATTCCTTTTGGATTAGTTTCTAACAATCCAAGACCAACAGATTTCGTTTCTTTAACTCACTCTTACAATGTGAATATTTTGTTGTACCAAGAGAGACCTCCTCAAATTTTTGTCCCTCGTTCCTCAATCGCATATGCTCCTTGATTGAAATGCAGTAATAATCTTCTTATTTCCATATGACAAACTCCATATGACTCCATAACCATGCTTAATGCCTCTATAAGCAACACAGTATAGACCTGAAAGTGAAACACATGCAGTTCAAGGACCATGAATGATGACAGGAAGACTTTTTTTTCTATCATGATGTCTGCGCAATTTAACAATGATGATTTCTCAGTTTCTAGACCTTACGAGTTTCTAGACCTTCTACATTTAATGGGCTTTTAAGGTAAAAGTTGCAGCCTTTCATCACCCTCTAACCTGATGCTTTAATGTAAGATGGAAACTTAATGTTCATTTGATTTAAAGTTGTTTTTTTAATTGTACAATTAAACTAGTCAAGTTGATCTGAACATAGATTTGTCAGCTTCCTCGTAGCATAGATAATTGTTAAGAGTTAAAAGATGGACAAGTACAAAAGAAAAAAGTGTGAAGAGGGGAAAATGCAGAAGTAAGAATATGTAAAGGGATGGATGATTTCAAGAGGAGGAATAAAATGGATGGGGGAAGAATGGTGGGAGAAAGAGTGTGGAAGAAGAGATTTGGAGAGATGAAAAAATAGATTTCTAAGGGAATAAACTTCAAAGTGGATTGAGGTTTTGAGGGGAGAGGGAGAGAGAGAAAGAGAGACAGAGAGAGACAGAGAGACAGAGAGAGAGACAGAGAGAGACACAGAGAGAGAAAGAGACAAAGAGAAAGAGAGAGAGAGAGAGAGAGAGAGAGAGAGAGAGAGAGAGAGAGAGAGAGACAGAGAGAGACAGAGAGAGACAGAGAGACAGAGAGAGACAGAGAGAGAGAGACAGAGAGAGAGAGACAGAGAGAGAGACAGAGAGAGACAGAGAGAGACAGAGATTTGGATTTAGGGAAGGAAGAAGAGAGTAAGGTGGGGGAGGGGGGCGAGAATGAAGTGAGACCCAGAAAAAAACATTTAGATTTGAGGGGTTATAAACACTAATACAACAGCCCCAGATTGCGATGAATTAATGAAAAAGTCGGTAAAATTCCAACAAAGATTTAGATCGATTAATACAGTATATGTAGATGGGACAAGGCTTCAAATCTTTCACGGAGAAAACACGAATTAAGACAATCCAGAAACAAAACTTCAGTCGGCAAAGCCCTAAAACATACAATCCGCACTTGCGATGCAAGCTTGAGCGCACATGCCCTAGGTCCACAACATGGCGCCTATTGTTAAGTTGGCCAAACTCTTCTAATATACGGCTCTGCCCCACCCCTCCCTCCCCTTTACACCTCCTTTATTCTTTTCTTGTAATTAAGAATTAAATAATTGTAAGCAAAGCTTATATAATTGAACAACATTGAAAACATTAAACATTTTTCTTTCGGTAAATATTCAATTGTGAAAATGCACGTTCTTTCCCAGCAGTCTGCTTTGGATATCTTGCAATTTTGAAACTCGAATACCATATTCTGTTCAAAACAAAGAGGGGAGAACCATGAGGGTACATAAAGATGATTACACAATGATATTAATAAAATAATAAATAAAACATTTACCTCCAGAAGATTGAATTTTGTGCCAGATTCATGCAGACAGGCGTTTAAACTGAAGAAGAAAAAAAGAATTAGTCAACACTCCGTGGTTAGACAGACAGACATAGGCAGAGAGACAGAGACAGACAGACAGACAGAGAGAGAGAGAGAGAGAGAGAGAGAGAGAGAGAGAGAGAGAGAGAGAGAGAGAGAGAGAGAGAGAGAGAGAGAGAGAGACAAAGACAAACAGAGAGAGACAGGGGGATAATTTCTCACCTTTCTTTTGACTTATCCAACGTCAAGGGATGTGAAAGGTCTTTCAACATCTGAGACATAATGTCATTTAATTATTTTCGAAATTATTGAAGATCTATAAGGATTTCATTCATATTTTGCCATTCTTCATGATAGTCGTTGGCTTCATTTTCAATATCAGTTATCAACGATGTTGTTATTGGGGACAACCTGTCAGAAAAAAAACATACAATAATTATTGGTTGTATAGTGATTTAATTCTGTATAAAAAAACAAATAATGAATTGGTTTAAGGATCTCACCTCTCATCTTGTGAAAACGATTGATCTGCAAGGTTGGAGTAATCATCTGAACACTCCATATTCTGAATAAAACATACTAAGTTTGCGTTTGGTATTAAAGAAGAAAGTTTATGATGTCAATGAAATGTGAAAACAATGGGTTTTTTGGGTGTGTCTCATAAAGGAAATGACTTCGGGCTTTTGGTTCTTAGTTTGGGCGAGGGAGCTTGTCTGACTCATTTTAAAAAAAATAAAACGACTTGCTACAAATGATTTGGAGAAGAACTTTCATAATATTATAAATAATTTTGAATTTGAAAAGACAATGAAAAATATAAGGAATCTCAAAATGATATGTGGCTCAGGTGGTCAGACAAGAGCATTAAGAGAAGTTTATCATTTCATCTTTGCTCAACAAAGATACTTAAACCAAGAACCAAGTTCCAAGTTATTGTTTGTGAATATACTCGATGGAAATGAATGTTATAAGAAATTTTAAGTTATTCCCTAAAGTAGAACATGGACAAATATTCGTTGGTTCGCAATTTGAGTATAATGAAAATATAAAAGGACTGTGATTATATTTGGGGGAAGAAGTGCTTTAATCAGTAAATCTCAATTTTTAATTTGCTTATATGGGAGGGAAGGGGATAGGTGGGGAGGAAGTGTGTCTCCCATTTTGAGCTTTTGGAGCTTGGGTCAGAAAGTTTTTCCCTTTTCCCCATTCATTTGAATGATTGTCCCAAAAGCAACAATTATCATCGACTGATGTTGGTGATCGAGGTGGTGAGTTTTGGTGAGTTTTGGTGAGTGAAGTTTGAGCAAGGTGAGATGCCATTGTAAATTTGCACACAGATTTGAATGAAAGGGTGCACCATGCACGTCTTCTACAGTGTTGGTGGTGAGTCTCTCATCGGTCTGTGAGGGTGGCTGTTATCGTGTATGTGTGCTTGTTTGTTTGCTTGATTTTTATCATCGATAAAAGGAAAGGATTGGATGAAAATCAGGATTGAAAAGAAGAGAGAGATATAATTATTAGACCTAGCTATTAGACCCACGCAAAGCACTTCATCCCGTTAACCGATTAGACATGAGGGGAAGGTCTGACTGCACGAAGACACGAAATAACTGCCTGGGGATAACTGTATGTTGGGTGCCGTGACCTTAGAGGTGTACGGTTTTTGCAGAACTGCAACAATATATCCCAGCAGGGTGTGCTTACACATTGTGTAAGCATACAAACCGTGATTCCCCATTGTCTCGGGTCGCTTACCTGCATTAGATTTTTCTATTTTTTTAATTTATATATTTTCATTCATGGATGCTTTCCCACGATTCTGTGATTTTTTCCGATGTACCGGCTTCCATGTCAATCGACATGCAAAATCTCAGCTTTTGCCGTCCCCCGGAACGAACCGTGCTTCCCAATTGTCTCGGGTCGCTCACCTGCATTTGATTTGTTTTTTTTTTCATTTATTTATTTTCATTCATGGATGCTTTCCCACAATTCTGTGAAGTTTTCCAGTGTACCGGCTTCGATGTCAATTGGCATGCAAAATCTCAGCTTTTTCCATCCATTGGAACGAACCTGCTTCCGCATTGTCTCGGGTCGCTCACCTGCATTTGATTTTTCATTTTTTTAAATTTATTTATTTTCATTCATTGATGCTTTCCCACGATTCTGTAAATTTTTCCGGTGTACCGGCTTTGATGTCAATCGGCATGCGAAATGTCAGCTTTTGCCGGCCCCCAGAAGGAACCAATCTTTAATATCAGTTTGTGAGTCAGTCAGTGAGTCAGTCAGTCAATGGTTAGAAAGAGTTTTATATATTAGAAGATATATATCTTCTTCTTTCGGCTGCTCCCGTTAGGGGTCGCCACAGCGGATCATCCGTTATGATCCGCATAATGATTTAGCACAGCTTTTACGCCGGATGCCCTTTCTGACGCAACCCTGGTCGCCTCTTACGACACAGGGATATGGTACACCTATTCTAACCAGGGCATACACCGGGCCCAGTATACTGGTACTCACTTCGCCAACCTCGGAAGGATGACAGGCTGAGTCAACCTCCTGGTGTGTATTAATTCAAGCGGCCAATGGGGCTTGAACTCAGGACCTTTTGGATCCCAAGCCGCTACCCTAACCACTATTCCAACACCAGGCTTATTAGAATATATATATATATATATATATATATATATATATATATATATATATATATATATACATACATACATACATACAGTATATACATATGTATATATTACATGCACAACAATGGTAGAAAGTTTTGACTTCTCTCACTCCCCTTCCTTCTCTGCACTTCATAAATTACACTCTCATTATATAATTATTTGTGTCTCATCGAGGGGGTGATGGTGTTTCTAGTTGTGCCAGTAGTAGTGGTCATGGCAGGATCAATTTGGTGACCTTCCCAACTCTGACCATTTTTTGTGAGCGATGATCAAGCACGCGGCATGAAATCCACACTGTTATGGCCATTCTCACCAAGAAAATTGTAAAAGCTGGGGAAAAGTAGGCTGCATGAAGAAATGAACACGATGAAAGAATCACCTCCCTTGGAGAGCACGGCAGCGTGGCCTATGCTGTGTAATTGTGCAGAAAATCACGTGCACGTGAAATGGGGAGAAAATTGAGTGCGGATGGGCAGCTCCGGGCGAGACGGAACCCATAGGCTACTTAGCATTCATCATCGCTGACACGACAACAATCGGACAGAGCACAGGCGGCCACACAGGGACACAATAAACAGCTTGCCAGTCTCGTAATCCCATTGCTAGTGTTCTCGCTGTTCTGTTCTCCAACTGTCTTGGCCGTGAAGCACTCTCTTTATGCTTCGCTGTAGCCCATTGTCCGCCTTTTTCAATTCTATAGTTTTAAACACTTTGCTCGGTTTATCCATTATAAATATCACTCAGACTTTTTTAAACTCACTATGTTTGGCATCACATTCTCCTTCAACCCCTCACGACACACTACAAACAAGTTTGTGCAACCTCACGATTGTGGTTGTGGATTCCCTTCTGCTCTTTATCAGAGCAACGTGATGCTCATGATAAGTCGTAAACTGTTCTGTGGTTAAGAACCAATCTTGAACAAGTCACTAGTCTGTTCCAGGAGGGTGTGGACATTTTACACTTCGCAGCCATGGGAATGGAACCCACACCAATGAGGGCAATTTAGCAATGTTTTGCCCACGACACCTCTCAAACAACTCCCACAACCATGATAATAGGCTCCATCTCACTTTGGGATGGGGGGAGGTCACCATGAAAGGCCACTCAGCTGTTTGGAAAATCTTCATAACTGCTATATGTTAAGTGGTTGATTATTATAATCAACTTTTTTATAATCTCACCATCATGAAGAAATCCCTAATGTTACCTCCACAATCTGCACTGTGAAGATGTGGTTACTACAGTAATCCAGCAGAGCTAAAACGATGCTTTTGAACCTTCACAATACCGTTTGCAAACTTTACATTTGTGGCAGTTAAAACAAGGCTGACCCAGGAACTATAAGGGTTACATGTCACAGAAAGGTCTTGCTGAAAACAAGATAGCGCTTATCACCGAACAGTGCACTCTCAAATAATTGAAAAACCCAAAACAATTCATGCTTGGACTCTCAAAGAGAGGATGTCAGGCATTAGTCAAGCACAATAGCACAATCCACATCACAAAGGGGGAGAATGACTTCCTAAGTCACCAAAACGGTTGGACAAACAGGACCTAAATGACTTGAGGCTGAAACATTTATCGAGCAGGACAATTCTTATTTTATGGAGGAGAGACTGCAAAAATCTGGGGTAGAGGATACAATTTCGATTTGGAAGCATCACAATTTCACTGTAATGCCCAAAGAAATACCTGAGACTGCTCCCCTTGCACACACAATACTAACCAACGGTCAAATTGTATCCGTTCGAAGCCCATTGCAATCCTGAGACCATGAGCTACATGAGGAATCTTATCCACCATTCCAAAAGCCCACTCTGATGAGGAATTATCACCAGTTAACAACACAGCCCCCCTGAGAGCAGCAAAACCTGATCCATGTCCTGGGACGTGCACATTGGGTGGTGGCTCCAATCAGTTCTCCTTAAATTACTAACTGTGCGGTCACACATATATAATCTCTAGAAACTAGTCTGTATTAATTTCAAAGAATTTTGAATCCATAGTCAAGTCTTGGTGTCATTTTCTATATATTTTTCCATTAATGTTAAGGCTCGTAGTGGAGCTTGTACATAAATCACGTGAAGGACAAACATAGTAGTAGACATAAGTGTATTTACCTGTGCCACCAAAGGTGGACGGAGGTTACGTTTTCACCCATCTGTTTGTGAGCAGGATATCTCACAAAGGTTTGGACAGCTTCAGATGGAATTGATGGACAGGTTGAGAGTGTGACAAGGACGAACTGATTCGATTTTGGTGAAGATCCGGATCCGCATTCTATTATTTTTTTAAGTGATTTGTCACCATTGAGAGAGCCGAAAACGATATATAGCACAATATCTCAAAAAGTTGTGAATGGATTCGGGCAAAACTTAATGGACAGGTTGGATGTGTGACAAGAACAAGCCAATTGGATGATGATTCAGGTCCGGATGCAGATCCGTCCTAGCATTGGGTTACAAAACGTAAACTGTGCAGCATGGCGAAGGTATGCGCTCTACCGAGTGACGTTCTAGTTTTCTATACTTTTTTATATTAATCTTAAGGCTCGTAGTGGAGCTTGTACATAAATTACGTGGAGGACAAATATATTACGAAACATAAACGTATTTTACATGAATGACAAGGGCACTCAGACATTGGACAAACGCATGGTATATGAGGTTTGATTCCTGGTTTCCTCCATCACTGGGCAGGCGTTCCAATTGGAAAGTTAACAGGCCAACACTTGAAGTGAAAATATTTAATATTGGTGAAGTAGTCGGTAGAAAACACTTGTGATATCAAGAGAAGATGTAGCTGTTTATCACATGACCACTGAAGTCTTAAGAAGAAGCCACTCATGCCCTCAGTTAGCGAGCAGCCAAAATGCTTCGGTTGTGATGAGATAAATTTCAATTGTAATAACAATTTATGGAACCAGATGGATTAACTAGACTAAGGTTTTTACGTACAAACACGAAGCTCATATAATCACTGACTTCCACAAATTAATTCCGTAATCACGTACAGAACACAGCGTAAGACAATGTAACTCTCCAACTACAAATGTAGTTCTATCCACAAGCAAGACCACACCCATTGCCCATTTATAAATTAACCTTTATTTTACACTCGTTGACATTAATCTCGTGAATAACATATCACGGTAAGGCAGCTTGGCACATGCAGCCTTCAATGCTTGGCTGGGATACCAGCGTAAAGATATGAAATGTGATTTATATCACTGAGATAAAGAACACAACTTAAGGACCTCTTGGACACTCCTGGATAAGTCTTGAACTTTACCATCATAACTGACACAATGGCCTTGCGGTTAGAGTAGCGCCTCCAAGTATGTGAGGTCAGTGGTTTGATTCTGACCCTGGCAGAGTCACAGAATGCAAAGACTTCAAAAATGGTACGTGCTGCTTTCTCGCCTCATGTTCAGCATTTGTAAGATAGAGTGTGGACAAACCTCGTGGAATGACATCTAGGGGAAAGAAATCCAAGGAAATCTAACACAGGTGGATGCCATTCAGCCCATCATGCTGCTTGAACACCATACTGACTTATCGACACAAGATCCATTGAAGAAAATGCAAAAAAAAAAGTTTTTAATTAGAAATGAATTTTGTTTTTTTTTAGTTTTGGAAGTTTTTTTTTCTTCCCCTCAGAGGAGGGGGCATGGGCTTGGTTAAAAACACACATCAACCACACAACCCCCCTTGACAAGACCCCACCAACAGCACTCCATACACATGCACACAATCACCCATCAATGCTCAAACTACCTAAAAGTCTTATCAACATCCCTTTACCCCTCTATCTCCATAACTTCCAGGTACCTATCTAATTCCAATTTAAACTTATCTACTTTTTCTGCTGCCACTACCTTTCCAGGGAGACAATTGGATGCATTAACTTCTCTCTGAGTGAAAGTCCCCTACCTTGCTCCCGTCTTAACTCTCCTCTTCTTCACTCTCTGGATATGGCCCCTGGTCCTATCACTGTCTACTCTGTTCAATAATTCATCTGCACAAATTTATGTATACCTTTCATGATCTTAAACATCTCCATCATATCTCCTCATAACCACCTCCTTTCGAGTGTATAAAGCCCTGTCTCCTTCAGCCGCTCCTCATCGCTGAGTCTAGGCCCGGAATCAATCTAGTATCCCTGCACTGAACCCTCTCTCCGGCATCTATGTCCTTCCGGAACTGTGGTGACCAGAACTGCACACGATATTCAAGATATTGCCTTACTAAATTATTGTACAATGTTAACACCACCTCTTTAGATTTATAAATGATCCCCCTCTGAATACAACCTTACACTTGCTCAGGTTAAATTCCATCTGCCAATATTTTGTCCAATCTATGCAAGTATCAATACTTTCCTGAATCTGATCACCACTCCCTCTGCTATCCACCTTACCTCCAAGCTTTGTGTCATCTGCAAATTTGGAAAGCCTACTCTTTTCCACCATTATCCAAATCATCGATGTAAATAATGAAGAGTAATGGTCCGACTACTGATCCCTGAGATACCCCACTACTTACATCCTCCCAGCAAGACATCCTCCCGCTCACAGCCACTCGTTGCTTCCTACCACTAAGCAAGTTTGCAATCCAATTAGCTACCTGATCAGCCACTCCACAAGCCCTCACTTTGGCTAACAACCTCCGATGTGGTGCTCCATCAAATGCCTTCTTAAAGTCGAGATATACTATGTCCACTGCCTTTCCCTCATCCACCCAATCAGACACTGCCTAAAAGTCTTATCAACGTCTCTATACCCCTCTATCTCCATAACTTCCAAGTACCTATCTAATTCTAATTTAAACTTATCTACTTTTTCTGCTGCCACTACCTTTCCAGGGAGACCATTACATGCATTAACTCTAAAACTCTAAAAAGATTTATTAATAAAAGATTTATTAAAAGAATAAATAGGAATCTAAAAGATTTACACCCATGCTGACCCCCATTAATTAGTTTGTATTTGTTTAAATGGTTCCTCATGTGGTCCCTAATTAATGTCTCCAACACCTTCTCCACAACTGAAGTCAAACTAACAGGTCTATAGTTTCCCAATTCTTCTCTGGATCCTTTCTTAAATAATGTTGCATTTGCTACTCTCCAATCCTCCGGTACCTGTCCTGACTCCAGTGAACTATTGAAAATATCTGTTAACATCTCACTTACCTGATCAGCCACCTCCATCAATACTCTCAGGTGCATATTATCTGGTCCTGGATCCTTATCTACTCTTACATTACCTTGCTGTTCCTTTACTTCCTCCACTCCAATCTGGATCTTCTGTAAAAGCCCTTCCTCACCTCCTTGATAGATACTCTCAGCTTTTGGCAATTATCCTGAATGTTCTTGTGTAAAAGTAGAAGAAAAATACCTGTTTAATAAGCCTGCCATCTCACTTTCATCACCAACCACTCTCTTGATGCTATTCCTCAATGGGCCCACACTGGTCCTAACCTGTTCTTTTCCGCTGATATACTTTTAAAAAGCCTTGCTATTATGTTTTTATGTTTACTCTCTTCCTCTCCGAGGAAGAAGAATAGCAAGGAAGAAACATCTATTTAGTTGCACCGCTTCATGTGGAGAGAAAAGGAAAGTATCGTCGGTGCCCAGTGCCTGGGAATTCTTTGTCCTAAGTTTGTCTGAAGCTCAGTATCTGTGTTTTTCTGAAGTCAAGTCCCGTGTTGTCTCATGTATTAGTTTGCATGCATGTGCATGATTGGTTTTGCAGCTACTGCATGACCATGTCAACAAAAAACATATCAACGAAACAAAAACTCTTCAACCACTACTCACTTGCAGGAACAGCAAACGCTGCTGAGTTTTGGAAACTCATGGCTTCTTTCCACTCCGAGACCACTCAAGACGTTCAACCCAAAAAGCCTTTCATGTCATTTGCCTAACTCTGAATGCAATGCCTACCTTTCACCATACAAATACACTTCTTGTGATACCTTCGACATTGGGACGAATATGTGGTTGTGAAAGATGGCAAATGTGCTCTGCATCCTGTCGGCCTTGACTATAAAGCAGTTTACTTGCTTTGCCAGAATTTTCTTGGGTGTCAGCATAGCCGAGATGTTAGATAGAAAGGATATCCCTGTGCATGATGGTCATGCTGGGTCGTGGTTTATTCCACTGTCATTGCAGATAATGATTTGCAAGTGATATTGAAGAAAGCACAAGCACTGTCCTGGTTACACTTATCATGTAGGGAACCATCTATTCCTTATCTATAAATGGGGTGACAGGAGAGTGCAAAAGGGAGCACATTTGCCTTTGAGGTGCCCAATCTGAACTCTATTCCGGGTCTGACTTTCAACCGTCACCCTGGTGTTTCGCAGGCAGGGGGTTGCATCAATGAGTACGACATCTGTCAGATGGGATTTAAAGCCAGGACCCATCTGCCAGCATCACTTGCTGTGGGACATTAAAGACTCTGTGTCTTTTGCAAGAGTAGGCGTTTGTGTGATGGAATCCTTAACAAATTCCAAGTTCCTGCCCTAACCTACAGGAGGTATTGGCATGCCCCCAGAGATGATACAACCAGCAGACATTCGTTGCACAGAAAGGAATGATGTTTATACATGGCCTGTGACATGTCCCTTAACCATAACAAAGTTATCTTTCTGCTTCAATCAAATGTTCACATCAACACAGATTTTGATGGCAGAGAAAATGATGTAAATAGTTTTGATATCATGCACTTCAATTGACAATACTCTTTGATCGGCTGAGCACAGCTGAGAAATGATCTATCCATCTAAAGCCTTGATTACAATGTCATTATAACTACGTCACAGCTTCATGGAATTACATGTATCATCCAGCCTTTGGGGGAGAGTGCACTTGTGATATATATATATATATATATATATATATATATATATATATATATATATATTTTTATATATATATATATATATATATATATATATATATATATATATATATATATAAAAATGTGAATACCCCCAATTAGATAGTCAGTAGACATTGTTACATACTTAGATTAGTATTAGATATTAGATACTCCACCCCCAATTAGATAGGTAAATATATATATATATATATATATATATATATATATATATATATATATATATATATATATATATATATATATATATATATATATACATATATATATATATATATATATATATATATATATATATATATATATATATATATATGTATTTTGCTCTTGGCACAAGACAAGTCAGTGCTTATACTGTGGCACAAATATGGTTAAGTGCAGTTTGCAATGCAGTTAAGTCACATCATGGCATGACGTCCGGGTAGAAACATATAACAAAAGCAGTCAGTAAAGAGTTAAGTACCCATAATGCTTTATTACACCATTTCGCAGAAATTTCTGTAGCTATAGGAAATTAACCAATTTAATTGGCTTCTCCAGTTAAAAGCCAAAATACTGCCAAACTCAATTCCAGGCAGTGGTGCCAATACTGTAACCTCAGGATACTTTTCCCATTCTTAGCTCTTACACGAGCCTCGACTTGGTATACAAAAAAAAAATCAGTGATGGTTTCTGAATTTATTTCTGCAACTACATTTCTAAAATCACCTGCCATAAGACTTTGACAACCAAAACGACACAAAGGCACCCTTTGTAAAAAATCAAATAACTAAAATCATGTATTTATCACATCCCTGTCTAGTAGTCATTAATTTATAGCAGACTGTTGCACTGGGTATTTCAAAGAAGGGGCTTTGATTCAACAATTATAATTGTGTTTTGACACTTGGTAAGAGACAGTACAGGCTCGATTGAATAGTAGAAGGAACTAGAATGGCACTCGGAAGAGTGCATACCTCCGTCAGACTGAATAGCTTACGTTTTGTAGCCCACTGATATGCTGGATCTCCACCTGGACCTGAACCAAAATCTAATCAGCTTGTTCTTGTCATATATCGACTAATCCACCGAGTTTTGTCATACTCCCTCCATAGCTTTTGGAACTATTGAGCTATATCACTTTTGGCCTGATCCCTCAATGGTGAAGAATTACTTGAGAAATTCTAGGATCAGGATCCTGACGAAAATCTATTCAATTCATCATTTCCACACACCCAACATGTCCAACAAGTTACATCCAAATTCATTCATAACATTTTGAGATATCTTGCTCACAGACAGCCAAACAGACACAAACAAGAAAGATGTTGTGGATATCACGATACTTGTAAAATCCAAATAAACAATAGTTGCCATGGAAACAGCAATTTGGAAATTTGGCTTATCAGGTGTTTCACATGATAGAATGTTGTGCATATCAAATTTGGTTGATACATTTCTTATTGCTGCCTAATAGGTGTTTTACATGTTATGGATGGCAATGAACCTGACCTTTGACTAATTTTTACTGGATTTTATACACGTATACTGCACATGTGTACAAATAAGCTATGTAACTTTCAATCAGATATCTTGAAAAATTCCTGAGGTTTGGTCATCATAGAATTACAAAAATATCCCATTTGATTATAATGGGATGAAATTGTTGTCATGGACACCGTTTTATGGTTGACACGCGGGACTTTTTCTCTTCCATACGGGACTTTTTCCATTCCACGTGGGACTTTTCCTATTCCACGCCTGACTTTTTCTATTCCACCCTGACTTTTTCTATTCCACCCTGACTTTTTCTATTCCACGTGGGACTTTTTCCATTCCACGCAGGACTTCTTCTATTCCACGCTTGACTTTTTTCTATTCTACACGGGACTTTTTCCATTCCATGCAGGACTTTTTCCATTCCACGCAGGACTTTTTCCATTCTACGTGGGACTTTTTCCATTCCATGTGGGACTTTTTCCATTCCATGAGGGACTTTTTCCATTCCATGTGGGACTTTTTCCATTCCATGAGGGACTTTTTCCATTCCATTTGGGATTTCTCCAATCCATGCGAGACTTTTTCCATTCCATGTGGGACTTTTTCCATTCCACGCAGGACTTTTTCCATTCCATGTGGGGCTTTTTCTATCCCATGCAGGACTTTTCCTTTGCCACTAACCAAAATGAGCAGAACCTGAAAAAAGAGGCAATTAATTAATTATATTGTTATGTTTGTGGGGTAGATGGAGGGATTTCAAAGTAAAGGTAGGATTGTATAGAGTAGCATAGCCCATGGAGGTGAAGGAGACATCTTGATGTAACTTAAGGAGGGAAACTGTCAGCTTAAGTTATTACGTGTCATCACATAGGGGGGCGGTGCTGTGTTAATTAGATAGGGATTAAGGATAATTTCTCCCAGTATGTGATTGCCCTTTTTCTCTGTTTTTGCATTTCAAGACCGGTGATAAAAAGGAATCACTTCCTTCAATCATCAACAACTGAGCCAGACATTTCCAAGCAGGCAAACGGCCCGCCTCCAGGAATGACAACTAGCAAACTACGCCCCTGGGGTGGATGATGGATGGGCGTGATGGCAGAAGGATCAGAGAGACGGGGATTGAGTCAAGATCGGCGGTCGGGACACAAACATGAGCACGAAGGGAGGTTCTGGGAGGAACGAGATTGAGACAAAACTCAAGCTGGCCGCCCTTGACATGGTGAATAAGGCTGCACGGTTCTCATGTTCGTGCTGAGGCGAATTTGTTCACGTGCTGGAGAAGGACGCTGGCCATTGACTGTTCAGCTGAGTTGTGTGAGACCGTGCCTCGGAGCCTCGCGTTTTGCCATTGGGGAAGAAGGTAGCGCCATTCTCCAGAGGAGTGGTGTCGGCAAGTGTGATCGTGAAAAGAAGCTGCATGGCGGTTTCTGATCACTGGTGTTGAATATCACAGACCAAATTGCCTCCTGTACGTTTCTCGCCCAGAGAATGGCTTGGTGCCATTTTGCGAGCTTCCCACGCAGGACGACACGGGTTTGATCCCCAAGCTCATGAGACCACTTCTGGACCCGAAGCTCAGTGCCAGAATAAAGGAGGGATTTTTCTTTTGTTTTATCTTCTCCCCTTGTCCATTTTTGTAACTGTCTATGTGGAGGCACCTCTAAATTAGGTTTAGTTCACCTCACGTTTCATTATTATCCCATTTTGATTTATCTCCATTATAAATATTTGATTTTATGTTCATTAAACCCTTATTTATTTAAGATTTATTGTGTCTGTCTATTTGTTATGGGTTCAAGAATATGCCCTTGTCCTCCATCCTGGTGAGCACCTCTGGTGCATGCCTTTGCTGCCCGCCCATCCAGCACACGCCATTAATCTCCGAGGAACTCAGCTATTCCCCTCCAAGGGAAATCATTTGGATGTCCATCCAGGTCGGTCTGAACCGGCGTGGACACGACAATATTATATTTTGCACCCTCTTAGCTTGGTACTGAGGTCGTTTACCAATGGGGGCCTTTTGATTATGACTGGTGACCCTCAAGTGTTTTTGCAGAAGGCCCTCAGACAGAAGATCTAATGGGGTGTGTAGGGTTTTGGGGGATTAAGGGTTCTAATGGGGTATATAGGGGTTTCGGGTCCAAAGGTAATAAAGGGTCGAAAGGGTCCTTAGGGTCTTAAGGGTCCTATGGATCTTAAAGTTCCTCGGATCATAGGGCTATAAAGGGTTGAAAGAGTATTTGGGATTTCAAGGGTCTTAAAGGTTCTTCAGGGTCTTAAGGATCTTCAGGGTCTAAAGGGTGTAAAGGCTTCAACGGTATTAAAAGTACCAAAGGGTATAAAAGGATTAAAATCGTCTAAAGGGTCTAAAAGGTGTAAAGGCACTAAAAGTCTACATGTCCAAAAAGTATGCTTCAGTAGTCTGTAATTAATAGAGGTAATTAATAGACCTAGTCAAGGTCCAATAATAAGTAATTAATAGATTTACTCATAGTCCAATTCATGTTCAAACAGTACATAATGAATAGGCATACTCATAGGGGTCGACCAGGACTTCACCTCGACAAGGATACACCGTCCAACCATGTTTTTTTTCATTTATATACAGTCGCCTGCAAAAGTATTCACCCCCTACCAATAAAGCCTCATTTAGATGAATTACGAATGAGAAGGAAACAATTTTTCCAAATAAACTTTTTCACTCATAACAAAAAGAGATCAAGCCAAATGCTGTTATAGTTGAAGGAGGGTTCATATCAGGAATACCTACAAAAAACATGTGCAATTCAAAATTCACTGGTTGCAAAAGTATTCAGTCCCTGAGGTCAGTATTTGGTAGAAGAACCTTCCAGAGCAGTGACTGCTATGAGTCTTTCTGGGTAGAGCTTTCCCAGCTTCACACAGCGAGATGATGAAATCTTTACCCATTCTTCATGTGAAAATTTTTTTAGTTTTGCCGAGTTTGATGGGGATCATCGATGGACTGCAATCTTCAAGTCTCGTCATAAATCTTCATTTGGGTTCAAGTCAGGACTTTGATTGGGCCACTCACTAACAATTATTTTCTTCGTATTCAGCCACTCCAGTGTGGCTTTAGCTTTGTGCTTCGGATCATTGTCCTGCTGAAATTTGAATCTCCTTCCAAGTTTCACATTCATGGTTGACTCAAGCAGACTTTCATTAAGGATTCTCCTGTACTTTGTACCATCCATTGTCCCTTCTATCCCGACAAGCTTGACAGTCCCTGATGATGAAAAGCAGCTCCATAACATGATGATGCCACCACCATGTTTGATGGTAGGGATGGTGTTTACTGTGTGATGTGCAGTGTTAGGCTTCACCAGATGTAACGCTTTGAATGTAGACCAAAAAGTTCATTTTTTGTCTCGTCTGACTACAAAACTTTTGGCCAGATGCCTGCCGTATCATGAAGATGCTTTTTTGCAAACTCCATATGAGATTTTAGTTGTGTCTTTTTCTGTGATGGCTTCTTTCTTGCCACCTGTCTAGAGGCCAGCTTCGTGAAGGTAATGGAATATTGTTGATTGATGAACACTGACCCCCATCTCAGACATAGAGCCTTGCAGATCTTTCAAAGTCATTGCTGGATTTACAGTGACATTCCAAACCGGTTTTAGACTTGCCCGGCTGCTGAGTTTGGAAGGGTGACCTGATCTGGGTAGACTCTGAGTGGTATGATACATCTTCCACTTCTTCATGATGGATTTCATCATATTCAAAGGGATAATGAGTGACTTTAAAATTCCGTATTCTTATAACCCTCTCCTGAACGGTGTCCTGAATGGTGCTTCACCACTACTTTATGTCTGACTTCTTTGGAAAGATCCTTGGTCTTTATGTTTGCCTTGTTGTTTGACCAAGTGAGTTGCACCGTAAAACTCCTTAGATAAGTGGGGGAGCTTAGATTATTAATTTTTAAGTTAAACAGCTGATTGCATACACACCCTCTGTACATGGATGTTCTAAAACCCTTCGCACCAAATGATAAGAAATTGGCAGATCAACTGAAACTAGTAAAGCAGTACTTGGAGGACATCCCAATGGAGTTTGGTCTTGACATTCTGTACGTGCCAAATGCACATTTGTACAAGGAAAAACAAAAGTAGCATACAACATCTCAATCGATCAAAGTATAACAATACAGGAATGAGAAAATGAAGCATTCTACAAATACTTCAGAATTGAAGGCCCCCAGGTACAACAATGAGAAATGTGTAAAATAATCAGCAAAGAGCACCTACGCAAAATAAGACTAATTCTGAAATCATCCCTCTCCCTAAGAAATAAAACCAAAGCTATAAACCAATGTGCAGTGCCAGTATTCCAATATAGCTGTGTTACTATAAACTGGCCAAAATTAGAGATCAACAACATAGACACCAAAACAAGGAAACTTCCAACTCTTCACAAGATATTCAACAAAAACAATGCATTCTGAGGTTGTACTTACCGAGACTAGAGGGAGGATGTGGTTTTATGGAACTTAAGCAAGTGCACAGAACATCGTGTGTCAGACTGGCAGAGTATGTGAAAAGCTCAACAGACTATTGGATGAGATTTGTACAAGAGCATGGAAACAACAAACCAGAAAAGGGATCCTTAATCAATTTAGCAACAAACTTCCAAAAACAGGTGCAAATGATGGATACTGCACAGGAAAATGAAAGAGAAACAAACACAGCCCCAATGATTGCAAAGAAAAAAAAAGAAAATTAGAAAAATAAATATAAGCAGATGTACTCTGACAAATGGGAGAATGAAAAAAGAGCAGGAAGATTTACAAAAGGGCTTGACAATGTAGGGATCAACAAGGAAGGTTCATTGGAATGGCGAATAAGAGGTCAAATAGTTGGGATGGAGAAAGAGTCATCATTAATGCCCAACACCAATAAACTAATGCCTTTACAAAAAATAGCAGGATTGAGTCAATTGGACAAATGCAGGTTTTGTGAGGAAGAAACAGGAAGTACCAGTCACCAGGATCTGAAAAATGACCAAATACCCGGATTAGAAAAATAAGGTCAAGAGGACTTGGAAAATTAACAAAGCTGAAATTGTACCAGTGATAGTTGGAGCAACAGGAATGATAAAGAAAATCCTTACTGAGTACTTAAAAATAATTACAGGGACTATCACTACAAACGAGCTGCAAGTGGAGGCTGTCAGAGGTTCAGTGAAGATTTTGAAAAGAGCCCTTGAAACGAAGATTTGAGAACGAAGCTTCACACTTTGGATCATGAATCATGATCCTTTACCAAATAGGAGGTGAAGATTTTGAGTTCTGGGAGGAACTTCCACCCACCTCCTGAAACCTGCAAATGGAGATGACAACCAACGGGAAACCTATTACACTTATTGTAATCTTTCAAACAAATAATTTGCTCCTGAAATGATTTAAGGTTAATTGGACAAAGGGTTTGATTGCTTATGCAACTAAGAATCATCTAAGCTTTATCACTTTGGAGTAGCTGTTGAAGATTCTACATATTAATTTTGATTTGAAAGCATCATGAAATAAGCTCAGGTGACATCATAAAGTTTAAACTTTGGAGGAGGGTGAATACTTTTGCAAGCCACTGCACATAGATATCGAGTGAATCGGTTGAAACTTGACGATTTATGTGACCTTGTCGTTTTGATCTATTGACCTCAAAAACAAAACGATTCCAGCTTGTCACTATCGCTACCAGGTGGTGAAGTTTCGTGAAAATTGGAATAATAATGTGACCTGTAGGCAATTCACATACAAACAAACAGACAGACAAACAAACAGACGAAGAGTGAGAATTGCTTTGTTCCCTACTTTCTTTGTCCTTTGTCTCCAATGAATGTTCATTTATTTGGGCAGTGCATAATGGTGAGTTCGGTGCCAGAAATAATAAAAATAACCCGATGTACACAAGACCAACCAATATACTTGCAAATCTTCAGTTTCGCAAGTAACAAACTGGAACGGCATTCCGTCGAGCGCATACCTCCACCAGGCTGAACAGTTTACGTCTTGGATCACACTGATAGGCCAGATCAGCATCTGAACCTGAACCAAAATCTAATTGGCCTGTTCTTGTCACCTAACCAACTCATCCACCAAGTTTTGTCATAATTCGTCCATAACGTTTTGAAATATCATGCTATCTATTGTTTTTTGGCCCCATCTCTCAAGACACGACTTTCAAAATTATGCATTCCACCCCAGAATGTTCAGTGTACATGCACAGAAACATTAGAAAACGGTGGTATTTGAAGTACCCTAAAGTACATCGTGCATGCAAGATATGGATTGTTGCCTAAAATATATCACAAAGTTTTTGAAAGAAGCTGACAATTCTTGTATCCAGATCCAGACCTTCACCAAAATCGAAACAATTCTTCTGAGGTACACACCCAACCTGTGCACTAAGTTTCATCTGAATCCGTTCATAAGTTTTTGAGATATCCTGCCATATATTAGTTTAGCCCTCTCACTCAATGGTCAAGAATCACTTCTAAAATTTTCAGATCCATATTCAGATCTTCACCAAAATATAATCAATTCGTTCTTGTCCCACACACAACATGTCCTCTAAATTTCATCCAAATCAGTCAATAACTTTTTTTAATGATCCTTCTCACAGACAGATAAATAAACAAACAAGAATAAGACGTCATGCAGAGCATGATACTTGCAGAATCCAAAAAACAAATTTGACCTCAGAAATAATTGGTGGTTGATTTCTTTGACCTGAAATATAAATCCTCTTCAAATTGCAAGTCAATGGGATGAAAAATTGAGGCTTTTCGAAATTTGACAAATTTGTTCACCTCTGGCCTATGTTGACATTTTGACCTTTAAAACAATAGGCTTCTTGCTCATGACAAACTCTACCATGTGGTGAAGTTTCATGAAGATCGGTTTAAAATTATGACCTGTAGGCGATTGACAAACAAACAAACAAACAAAGACATAGACAGACAGACAGACCGACAAACAGACAGAATAACAAAATCGACTAACCAATATACTTCAAAAATCTTCGATTTTGCAAGCAACAAACAGACAGGGATGAAAACTTAACCTCTGTCCACAGGTGCAAATGATGGATACTGCACAGGAAAATGAAAGAGAAACAAACACAGCCCCAATGATTGCAAAGAAAAAAAAGGACAATTAGAAAAATAAATATAAGCAGATGTACTCTGACAAATGGGAGAATGACAAAAGAGCAGGAAGATTTAGAAAAGAGCTTGACAATGTATCAAAGAGGGATCAATAGGTGGAGTGGAGTGAAAAAATATATTTCGACAATATATTTTAGGTGGAGGAAATAATGCAATTGCATAACTCTTCAAAGAGCCTTAATCTCTAATGCATGGTTACAAGGTATACTGAGAGTCATGCAGGTCTGAATATGGGCTGATAGAATAACTTAGGAGGTGTGCACACTTACCTTTGAGCTGTCAACCGTTCAAATCTGAACCCAACTATTAACCGTCAACCGAGTGTTTTTCATGCATCGTGATGCATCAATGTGTGCCGTCCATCAAAAGGATGTTCAGCCAGGGGAGGGTCTATCATAAGTGGTCGTTTGTGGATGTTAAAGATCCCACGGTGTCATTCGCAAAGAGTATGTGTGTTTTTGCTAGCACCCCCAAAAAGTATAAATTCATGGCAAAATTACTTTCAGTCGAACATCATGCCTGGCCAACTGGTTTGACGAAAGACTTGGGCCATAGTAATTTCTCAGCCGACCCCTCAATAAAGTGGGGATAATTGGGATCGTTAAAGGAGTCATAGTAGCAGCTTTGAAGATACAATTGGTTTCAAAATAAGCAGTCAAAGTAGCAATTTTAGGTTGATAATCTGGGGAAAGAAAGGGTAAGTGATCCAGGTAATTTTTCTCCCCAAGTAAGAGCTAGTGGCAACGCATGTTATCTGCAGATTAGCATCAAGAAGCAGGGTAGTGAACAATAAATTTTGCAAGATGTGCGTAGAATTGGTCAACCCTGTATTTTGACAGTCGCGGGGAGATATAGTTTTTGATACGTGCCCACAACCCTTTGTTCTATACGAACGACGAAACCACAATTTCAGCTGCTGCTGCTGACTGCTCCGCTACATTACAATAGATGGGTGGAAAACGTGCAGAGACCACAGTTACACCATCTTGCCAAATCTGCAACTGTGGGGCAGTTATTCACCTGAGGTTCCTAAATCGATGCGACACACTATAAGTTAGGGCATTATAAGGTGTGAGGGGTAATTTACGATGTAATATACGGTGATGCCATAACCTGGCAAGGCAACGCTATCACCACCTCTGCCAAATGCGAGAGCTCTGAGGAAAGCTGCCAGATGGCGTATAATGCACGGAATGAGGATGGAGGTTACTTGTGAAAGTACACAGCTTGTCAAATGAAATGTGCAGTTTTCGAAGGTGAAGTACCGAGTGCATCACGCAGCTACACCTGAGCATGTGACTGTGTTTATGCAAGGCTGCTGTGATAAGCAGGTGGTAATGAGGAGTGCTCAGGAGGTTCTTGGAGCAAGGTACTCACGATTGTCCAAGCAAGACATACAAGAATATACAATCAATAATGAAACATTATTTTCCGACAAATTATCTATCTATGACGACGACTGGTTTTCCTTTATTGAACACAATTATTCAACCTTCTATCGTGTGGGTTGGCTGGGGAAAGCTTATAACCTGAGTCTTTCACTAATTGGCTAGCCAGGTCAGACATTCAACTGAAGGTGTTCAGGGTAGGAATTTGAAATTTGTTCAGGATACCTCCAATAACCCACCTATACGTCATAAAAAGACCCGGCGATCTTATATTACGTCCAAGTATTGCTCGGAGAAGGGACACCTGGCTAAAAATCCATCAAATACCTTAGTGTACAGCCTTTTTGACTGCTGGTTGCATCATCAGTTAGGGGGCGCAGCTATACCACTGATGCAGTGCCCCTATTACCAGTCCACTGATGTTAATTTCGCCGACCTCAGAAGGATGATAGGCTGAATCAACCCCCCTGGTGTTAATTCAGCGGAAAGCAGGGCTCAAACTCAGGACCCTAGGATCCTAAAGCATCACCCTAACCACTCGTACATCAAATGGACGCCACACATTGTACAATGCAACGCCGGGCCTTCACCAATCTGACAGTTTATAAACGGAGTAGGAATCTAATCCAGGTTAGACAGCTCAAAGGCAAGTGTGCTACATCTGCACCATCTTATCAAACATTGCATGGTTGCTCAAGTCGGTCTTTACAAGGCAGTATCTCAGGTGGATTGGCATTGATCAGCACTTAACCTGCAGCTTCACCAGAATAAGGCAAATATAATACCTTTTTCTAACGTGTAATCAAATTGGCAAAGTAAGACAGAAACGATGTGTCATTTCAGGTGAAAGAGGGCCAGGTGTTTCATATCACCTGACAGGCCGAGCGATTTTGAGTTTCAGCAAAGCAAAAGCAAAAGCACGACCTCCCCAACTGATTAATAGGCAAGAAATGTAGTGCCCCATTGTCTTGCATTCCCCAGTACGGCAGGAACCATATTCTTTCTCTCAGTGTAAGATCCATTGCTTTAATAAGAATGCTCTGATTGTCCTGATCACCTGCCGATGCGATTGTCTCTCCCGCCGGGCCATAAGATATGAAATTTTTCGCCAGAAGCCACACTTTGGCGTTGATTTGTGTGCTGTGCTCGCTCCGCGTGCGTTATATATCTCGCTTTATCTGCCTCGGTTGAAGGTGAGAGGGGAAGCAGGAGGGAGTAAGATGTAGATTCCCTAAATTTCCTCTTCTGCTTTTTTATTACTGAAATCCGTCCCTGTTATCTGCTGCATTTTGGCAATGTGCAGTAGTTGCACCTGCGCATGATGCTGACGTGTCTGGTGCAGCTCTGCCTGCGTACCGAGTAGATTAAAGGGACACCAGCAAAACGTTTCTTTGCTTAGTATGTAGTCAACGAGCATGAAAACGTGTGATTTCAAGCTGATGATTTCATTTTATTTTTGTATTATTCACACCACAGGGGAAGAATGTTTGAACTAAAAAAACCAAGAGACCCCCTGGGTGTAAAAGCAAAAGAAGATAGCAAAATATCAGGATGGGGGTGCAGCAGATGATTGGCCCACAGTAAAGTAAAGAGGGGCTTCAGAGAAATTTGCAAACAACCAATGAGTATTCCAGATGGCACCAACAATGCAAACGAGTGGCATCAGAAGGACCACGCGGATGGAATCCTACGCTCTGTATGGCTCCATTCGTGAACTGGCAGAGAAGGGGACCCGAGAATATGCGCCAGATGACGACGCAGCATCCCAGGGCGCTACACCCGGGATTGGGTCTCTAGCTTTCTGAGGGCAAGCCTGTCCACGGGAACACCATCTCCAACTGTCTCCTCTATTAGACTGCAGAACCAGGAACACAACCGGTAAGGCATAAACAACCCCCCCAAAGACCCCATCTGACAGCTGCCCCAAGAGGTTGCAGCAGAACCAATGTTCCATTAAAGGTTCCTATAGGAGTGTTGATCGTACCACCCCGGGCGACTGCGGACAGCCTACACCCTTAAGGTAGATTATTCGCAGTAATCACACCGAATGCTTGATGGATTCTCACATGTAAGTTCGGACACAATGGCAGGAGTAGGGTTTGTACGCATTCCTATATTCTACTGGTGCAGTACACAGTACTCATTATTTGATGGCTCCAATAATTCACACCTTCTCATCTGTTCGGCCAGGGAATTATTTGGGCCGAAGTCTTTCATCAACTGGCTGGCCAGGCCTGACATTCGACTGAAGGTGGCAAGAATTTGTCATTCGAGCGCCAGCGATAACTTACTCTACGTCAAGACAAGGTGAGGATCTTTATGGTCCACCATGCTGGCAGTCGGGTCACCCAGATTATCGTCCATCCGAGGAACGACGTACTTTGTGATGCAACACCCTGCCTGAGAAACACAAATCCGACGGTTTATAGCAGTGTTGGGAATCCAACCCAGACCAGTGAATCCATTCCACTGTAAAGTTTGCATCACCAAAGAGTGTTGTGCTTGAACCTCTCACTCCAACATTCGTTGTGAACAGCAAATGCTTCTGTCGTCCCAAAATGTTTCTGTGGATGCCGCTGAATGATGGCTTGTGATTTATTGCCTCCTTTACAGTTATTTGAAATGTTGTGCTAAAAGGATTCTCCCTCCAACTCCAGCTTGCCTTTCATGATATTTGTTACCTTCTCATTCTGCGAAAGGTTATGTTTTGGTCGGCGTGTATTTATTTATTTATTTATTTATTTATTTATTTATTTATTTATTTATTTATTTATTTATTTGTAATCTTGTGATTCGTATAACTCAAAAAGTATTAAACCGAATTGCATGAAATTTGTTGGGATGATTGGGTATTAGCCAGGAAGCGTTCGATTAGATTTTGGGATCGTTTGGGTCAAAGGTCAAGGTCACGAAAAGGTCAAAATCGTCTTTTTACGATAACACGGTCAATTTTTATTCAATTAGCATGCAACTAACGCCAAAATGTTCAGAATTCAACGCCTCATCTTGTGATATGCAATATGACACAATGACGCCCATACTCTTGTTACCGGTTAGGGGTCAAAGGTCAAGGGGGTCACGACCTTGAAAAATATGCGGTTTTTGTCATAACACGGTCAATTCTTGTCCGCTTTACATGAACCCAGCACCAAAATGTTCAGAATTTAATGCCCAATCTTGTGACACAATGACGTCATAACACATGTCACCGGTTGGGGTAAAATGTCAGGGGGGGGTCACGCCCTTGAAAAATATGCGGTTTTCGGCATAACTCAGTCAATTCTTATTCGATTTGCATGAAACCAGCATCAAACGAGATTACCTTCTCTTGTTGAAACGTTGTATTCACCGAGCTTGCGAGTGAAGACTCGCCAAAACGACGTGAGTTGATTGTTGTTTAGTCCGTAGCCCCCGAAAGTCGGGGGGGGGGGTCATGACATTATAGATATGTGGTTTGTGTCATAAGACCATTCATATGAAACCAGTTCCCCACACTCATACCAAGAACAAAAAAGTAGTGGCGGCGAAGGTATGCGCTCTATGAGTGCCTGTTCTAGTTTGCAATGAATGAGCTTTGATTTGTGCAAGTTTGGTGGTTGCAGAGCTTCGACTCTCAGTGACGCGCAATTGAGAATTAATCATTGGTTGTCTGTACAGCAGGTGCGGCGGTATTCCAACAGTCAAAGTAAAAACGATATCTCTGGAAATCGATTCGGTATTGAACGGTCATCTACATATTTTGTACGAAAAAATATGAAAATTTGCTGATTTTTAAACGCACCTTGACCTTCGCTCCAAGGTTAGCTATTCAAGACTCGGTGGCGTAATGATTCGTGTGTTATGAATCTGGGAGGTCGGTGGTTCGAACCGCAGGTGAATCATACGAAAGACTTTTAAAATGGTACTGTGTGCTGCTTCCAATTGCTCGATGATCAGAATTTTAAAGGATGGAGCACGATCAAACAGCTATAGGTTGGTGATAATAGTGCAGCCTTTGATGAGTGTAATGGTCTCATCCTGCGTCGAAGTTCCTTTTCAGGAATTCATATTATTTATTTATCTACTTTGTGAGCCTGTCCCCTGCGCAGCGAGAGTTGGGGGGTTTTGCAATCACTTGTGTCTGTCTGTCTGTCTGTATGTATGTGTGTCTGTCCAGACCGTCATTTATTTTTAACATTTGAGCTTAGCCATAAAAAAATTTCAACAAAGTTTTATTATGAGAATATCGAAAAAACAAATTAACAATTTGGTCAAAAGTTCAAAGGTACTGTTTAGCATATGGAACAAGAATTCCGAATACAAAGCGGACCGGGCTTTGCATTTTCAGCTCGCCTGTTTGAAGAACAGAGAGCTATAGCGATACCCCTGGCGTGAGCGTGAGCGTCAGCGTGAAAATGTTAAAGTTTTTGGTGCAAGTTATTTAGAAGCTTGCCATTCATTTAATATGTGTACTTGGATGCTGATATTTGGCACGGAGGTTCCTTTGGGGTATATTATTTATTGATGTAGTGAAGTTTAAATTTAAAAATAATTTCAAATGTTTTAAATTTTTGACCTGTTTTGAACTTAACTTTTTTGTAGCACATCAACGTTAAAGTTTTTGGTGCAAGTTATTTAGAAGCTTGCCATTGATTAAATATGTGTACTAGGATGCTGATATTTGGCATGGAGGTTCCTTTGGGGTATACTATTGGTGTTGTGAAGTTTAAATTAAAAAAATAATCTCAAATGTATTAAATTTTTGACCTGTTTCGAACTTAACTTTTTTGTAGCACATCAACGTTAAAGTTTTTGGTGCAAGTTATTTTTTAGAAGCTTGCCATTCATTTAATATGTGTACTAGGATGCTGATATTTGGCATGGAGGTTCCTTTGGGGTATACTATTGGTGTCGTGAAGTTGAAATAAAAAATAATTCCAAATGTTTTAAATTTTTGACCTGTTTTGAACTTAACTTTTTTGAAGCACATCAACGTTAAAGTTTTTGGTGCAAGTTATTTTTTAGAAGCTTGCCATTCATTTAATATGTGTACTAGGATGGTGATATTTGGCATGGAGGTTCCTTTGGGGTATACTATTGGTGTAGTGAAGTTGAAATTAACAAATGATTTTAATTTTTTTTTAATTTCAACCTAAGATGGTGTCAAAGCCACCCAATGCTCGCCTGTTTATACTAGACGCTTGCCATTCATTTAATATGTGTACTAGTTTACTGATTACAATATACAAATACATATATTGCATTAAAATTATTTGGATCAGACTTCACTGCAATGCTTTATGAAAAATATTGTTAGACTCGTCTTTTAAAAACGATAAATGTTTAAACAGGCGAGCATTGGGTGGCTTTGACACCAACTCTGGTTACTATTATGGCACCACTTCCCCCCCCCCCCCACCAACCCCCTTTTTCCACCTCAACTCATCCACGTCCATACGTGCGTATGTAATATGTGCACAACCAAAAATATTAGTTGAATCGGTGAAGAATTGAAATGAGAGTAAACGATCGGGGTGTACACGCACACACACACACACACACACACACACACACACACACACACACACACACACACACACACACACACACGCACACTCAACATGCGCGTTCAAACCTTCGGTTCCTTCTCAATGGGTCTCCATTTCGCACCCGCTTTTCGCGTTTTAATCGAGGACGACGTTGATTCATTAGGTGCATTATCATCGCTAAATGTAATGGATCGTGCGGGCGGCGTGCCTGCGCAAATGACAAGCACGTACACGCCGCGGCCCATCCTGACCCGGAGTCGTCCTCCTTGCTTGCCCGAGCTGTCTGCGTGCTGCGTGGCGCCATGAGCGATCATCTTCATTTATTTTGTCAGCTTCACACCAAGCGACGCTTCATATTTCCAATCTGATAAATCATGGATGTGCAGCAGCCGGACGTGGGAGGTTCACGTTGTTTTAATCCCCGTGCATCGATTGCTCCGGCAGGGAAAAAGGCAAAAACGTCTCTCCGATACACACCTTCACCGATGGATATGGGTCCAAGAACCATGATGTCCCACACCGGCTATATATGCTGCCGTGTGCATCCAGTGTAAGCCCACCTGGGGTCCACCCACATTGTCAGCAGATCTGGAAAGGCACCTGGGACAATTAGATATTAACAAAGTACAAGTTTTTCCCACTTCTCGGTGAAACCAATCATCACAGGTATGCATAAAACACACTGCAGTGTTCCAGGTGCAAGAACATTGCATCTTGGACATTTTGGGCCAGCTAGCTCGTTGGCAGCTCGATAGCTGGCCCAATTCTAGAGCGATCTCTTCTAATGCCCTCTCCAGCTATGTACAAATTGCTTGTAATTTATATCACACGTTGTCACACTTTACCCTCCCACTTACTCTTGTGCCAATTTATGGGCAAATGATGTGATCTTAGCAACACTTTCGGACTGATCTTCTAACACGAAGAGTATAATTACTTATATAACCGGTTACAGAAAGGCATCAAATGTCATCCGTTTGCTGACCTGTAAAATGTCATCCTGCCTTACACTTGTCTTGCACAGGTGAATTGTAACAAGGTATAAGATACAATGCAAACACGTACGAGGTATGACAATGAATTAGAGGAAGTGCAGCACTTTACAGGAAAAGTAACCTCTGAAAGCAACGAGCGTCGAAATGGAAAAATGGAGAAGCTTAATTGAGACGAGATTGTTTGCAAAAAGTGAGTACCGACTGCAGTCAAATAATGCTCAATAGACCACAACATCGAAGAGGGAGGAAGACAAGTTTCAGCCTTTAGACACCGAATCGATTGGCTGCCAAAGTACGAACCCATCATTATTCCCCTTGGTTCCACCTCACCATAATAACCGCCCCAAGACAGATCCCTGCAAGAAATCACTACTACTCAGGTAACTTCAACAACTGCTATGGTCAGCACCTTGACTCAATCGGTATGCCTCCGCAGCCGACTGTCAGAGGCATTATGTTTTTGGCTTGTCCATCCGTCTGTCTGTGTATGCGTCTGTTATCAGTTTTTTTACCACGATAACTTGAGAACCACTGTAGGAATTTCAATCAAACTTGGCACAAGTATGAGCTGAAATACAAGGATGAACGAACTCGACCTTGGGTTCAACAGGTTAAAGGTCAAATATCATGTGCCCATTGCAAATCATTTTGCAGACCATAACTCGAGTTATAAGCATTTGATGTCTCTCTTCTACTTCTTCTTCTTCTTTTTCTTCTTCTTCTTCTTCTTCTTCTTCTTCTTCTTCTTCTTCTTCTTCCTCCTCCTCCTTCCTCTCTCTCTCTCTCTCTCTCTCTCTCTCTCTCTCTCTCTCTCTCTCTCTCTCTCTCTCTCTCTCTCTCTCTCTCTCTCTCTCTCTCTCTCTCTCTCTCTCTCCCATGTGACCTTTGAGATCAAAGTAACAGTGGGTTGACATCTGCCATGGGTGGAGACATATCCATTGATGCATTTGCATCAAATTCTATTTTCTAGTTACAGTCATATGACACATTGTAGCTTTCCAATAACACTTCACAAACATTTGTTTTCCTTCCACAAGTAGAAAAGCCATTATAAAATGCAAACTACCAATTGAATGCAGTTATATTTACACAATCATTATGAAACACATACAAGTGTCTCGATAGTATAAGGGTTTGGCTATTATGTTTTTCTCAAATCACAAGAACAGATAACCAGTTTTGGATTGTGTTGTAAATACCTACAGAATATATAATATTAGTTGTCTGGATGACAAGGCTCCTAATGCCTTTTGGAGTTGAAGAGCTTGAAAAGGAGAAAAAGCTGTTGACCCTCCCACGTTTCGCTCCTCAGATGCACTTCAGTTGTTGATATCCTCATATGAGCATGATCAATTTTCAGAACGATGATGATATTCAGAATCTACATGAAACCCATCAAAACGTATCAGGAGGCATATGTTTAAATTAAAAATACATTTGTACACATGTATTTTCTTACAAATTATATATTCACTCGTATAAAAGCCTGTCAAAAATGACACATTGGAATTATATTATTTGAAATATTCATGGAGACTGGAAGATGTGTTTCGTTACAAGAAGCGTTATTTTAAAAACACAACATGTACAAACGTGATCCTGTTTTCATTATCTTCTGGGACATTTGTTTTGACAGAACAGCCTTGTGAGCATGCCAAATATGAAGCCTCGGCCTAGTGTCCGGTGTGTCGATATCTCCTTAATTTATTAGACACCCTACGGACGTAATTGAGCACTCGTTTTACTTTGAGCACGTTACACGTCACACCCACACGCAGTGAATTTCACCTCCCTACGCCTTGCATTTATTGTTATTTTAAAATTTATTGTTATTTTAAAAAAAATTCTGTCCACTGCTCTGAGGCTTCTTTGTAAGTCACCGTCTACAATTCCAAAAGAAGAGACGTAATTACTCTTTTATGAAAAATGTTTTTAGAGTATTTTTATCCTGGAAAAAGGTAGTGAACACACAATCATGTTAAAAGATTGGCCTTTATCACCCTACTCAAATCCTCCATTGTAAAAAGTGTGGCGCCCATTTAAACTCTTCACGAAGGACACTGTGGGATCTTTAACGTCCACCAACCAATGCCAGTGGCAGATAGAACACCCAGTTTAACGTCCATCGGAGGGTAGCACACACATTGATCCATCGCTCTGCCTGCAAAACAGATTGTGGTGAAGATCCGGAGCTGGATCTGATAATTGTTAAGCGATTCTTCACCATTGAGAGTGCCAAAAACGATATATAGCACAATATTTCAAAAAGTTATGCATGGATTCAGACAAAACTTGGTGGACATGTTGGATGTCTAACAAGGATGAACTGATTCAATTTTGATGAAGATCCTGATCCAGATCCGGATATGAGAATCTTTTAATTACCCCGTGTACATGAAGTGAAAAGCAGGATTAAGCAATTGGTTCAGGTCTGTCCGTCCATCTGTCTGTCTTATGAGTTTATGATCGAGGAACAACTTATTTGAATTAAAAGTTATATTGTTGTGGGCCGGGGTTCGGTGGCGATAAACGACCACTAGGTGGAGCAGTAGAGCCGTCTCCCACCGAACACTGAATGGAAGGTCGTAACCCTCGGATAACTCCAAAGGTCACGGGTCCCTTAGCAGACCGTGGACGCCAATATTTTGACCGCGTGGCGCAGGGTTAATTGTCTCGATCTCCAATATACCTAAATAACCACACAGTCTAGCTACCGGGGAAACCACACCCTCGGCCGACTTTGTCCGAACCGAGTCGCTCTTACCGACTCGGATCCGGCGTAACCGAGCGGAAGTTACCAAAGCTGCGCCGGACCAAATAAACGACTTATGGCACCGACGACCTCACTAAGTCTCAATACACACTGTGCTGGGTCAATGGGAGAAAGCACAGAAAACAAGCTGGAACATTTAACACGGGGGTTTATTACAAACAATAATCGGGGAGGGGCACACAAAGAGCAGAGTTATCCGAATAAAAGAAATGCAGGCAATGTACAGTGAGCAAAAAGCACTTAACAGTTCTACTTAAAAGACTGGCGCCACACACACACACACACACACACACACACACACACACACACACACACACACACACACACACACACACACACACACACACATGCACACACCCAAAGAAATGGTGGCCACGGCCTTTAATTTGGCCCTACAGCTCGGGAGGGAAAGGCAAGCTGAGGGCAGGGGCCTATTCTTGCACCAGTCCGCCTCGAGCAGTCTGGTCGAGCTTGTCAGGTGGCGGGACTCAAACTCGCCACCAACAACACAGCACCAAGCACCAGGGACCAGGAACGATGCAACGGACGCCAGCCAGCACGGAAACGGACAAGACGAGATGAGCACCCGTGAGTAGACAATAGCGCCAGCAGGCAAAACGAGGCTTCTCCTCTCTCTCCTTCCTTCACGACGGGGAAAACCTTTTCTTCTTCTTTCTCGATGGCTCGCCAGCTCCTCTTGTCCTTACCCTCCCCCGCGGGTCGAGGGAACCGCTCTGAGGGACTCGCCTCCGGATTGGACGAGGGGCGAACATCTCACCTGGCTGGGCGGGGCCGCCCCTGAGGTGGTCAGCCTCCTGATTGGACGAGGCATCTCGGGGGGTGTGTCAGGGTGTCTCAGAGGCCCGCCCCCCAAAGAGGCTCCTTATTAGCTTTCGGCACGCTGACCTCCCATTGGCTGGGGCACGCGTGCGATGCTCGCCCTTCGCTCATTGGCTGGAGGAAACGTTCCATGCCCTTCCTCGGGGTGGAGCCTCGATCTGAGGTGATGGAGGCTCCGCCCATGCCTTCAGCCAAAAACACGTGGGCAATGGCGACCGGGTTGAGTGAGGGACGGTGTTGTTGTTGTTGTTGTTGTTGTTGTAGATGTATAAAACTGACTATAAAATAACTCAGTGCACACACGAAATTCCCATTAGACATAGGGGATGGATTCTAACTATAAACACATAGTTATCGAAATAACTAAGCTTAGGGACTTGTCTGCTTGTGTGCAAATGGCTTCCAGATTCGCAACAATATATTGAATAAGAATCAGAACACGAATCTGAAGACAAGTTTGCTGTTTTATAGTACTTTCGCTCTGAATTTGGCCTGATCGCACATGTGCAGTGAGGAGTGAGATAATTTTTTTTTTAGTCTATATGCCTTTCTAGTAGTGAAAAAAAATCGAAAATCATTCGAAATAGGAAACTTACTGTTTTTAAGGATGTCATAATGGACACAAACAACAGACATGAATAACTAATGTAACGTGTTCGATGGGGTTGTGTAATAGACACTGGGTAAAACCGGGAATTAATTTATTTATATTCCATTAAACCTCTTTAAAATGCTGTTCAAATTGAATTATATACTTGAGCACTGTAGAACACTAATCGCCTTCATATTAATTCTGAGAACCTCCAGTTTTGCAGTGTTTGGATAAGGTGTATAAGTATGGTGTACAAGGGTGGTGTACAAGAGTGGTGTACAAGGGTGGTGTAAAAGGGTGGTGTACAAGGGTGCCTCATAGAGCTAAACTTACAGATTTTTTTGTGACGATCTTTAAAATAATTATTATATTAAAATTGAAGTATATACTTAAACACTGCATGAGGTATCATGTTCTGTGAACTCTAGTTTTTAAAGTGATTCTTCACCATTGAGAGATGGGGCTCAAAACTACGTATAGCATGATATTTCAAAAGTTATGCACATATTATGACAAAGCATGGTGGATGAGTTGGGCAGGTGACAAGAACAAGCCGATTAGATTTTGGTTCAGGTCCAGATGCAGATCCACCCCATCAGTGGGATACAAAATATAAACTGTTCAGCCTGGTAGAGGCATGCGCTCTACCGAGTGCCATTCTTGGTGGAGATATGTTTTTTTTTTATAATTGCTCTTCGAAATACATAATTATAGTTGAGGAAGAGGAATAATTTGAGATAGGCAACAAGATGTACTTCACAACTAAATACCACCTGTACCCCATAAGTGAATAAACAGTGACATAAGTGATTGCAGTGACTTAAGAAAGTATTCACACCTCTCGACTTTTGTCACATTTTGTTGTTGCAGTCTGAATTTAAAATGCATTTAATTTAATTTTTTTGTCACCGATCCACACACAATAACCCAAACAAACAAAGTGAAAACATGTTTTCAGAAATTTTTACAATTCAATTAAAAACGAAAAGCTGAAATATCTTGAGTCAATAAGAATTCAACCCGTTTGCAATGACACTCCAAATTGAGCTCAGGTCCAAACTCCACAACTTGATTGGAGTCCACCAGTGGCCAAGTCAATTGATTGGACATGACTTAGAAAGAAACACACCTTTCTTTATAATGTCCCACAGTTGACAGTGCATGTCAGAGCAGAAACTCCACCATGAAGTCCAAGGAACTGTCTGTAGAACTCCGAGATGGAATTTTGAGGAGGAATAAACCTGGAGAAAGGTATAAAACAATTTCTAGAGTATTGAAAGGTCCCAAGAGCACAGTGAGCTCCATCACTAGGAAATGGAAAGAACATGGAACTTCCCAGACTCTTCCTAGAGCTGGCCATCTGACCAAACTGAGCAACTGGGCAAGAACAACCTTGGTCAGGGAGGTGACCAAGAATCCAATGACCACTCCAACAGAACTACAGAGTTCATTGACTGAGATAGGAGAGTCTTCCGGAAGGACAACAATCTCTATTGCACTTCACAAACTGAGGCTTTATGGGAGAGTGGCCAGACAGAAGCCACTCCTGAGAAAAAGGCACATGACAGTATGCCTGGAGTTTGCAAAAAGACATGTGAAAGACTGAGAGCATGAGGTTAAAGATTCTGTGGTCTGATGAGATTAAAATTGAACTCTTTGGCCTGAATGTAAAACGCTATGTCTGACGGAAACCAAACACAGCTCATCACCCATCTAACACCATCCCTAGTGTGAAGCATGTTGGTGGCAGCATCATGCTATGGGGATGATTTCATTGGCAGAGACTGGGAGAACTGTAAGGCTAGAGGGAATGATGAATGGAGCCAAATACAGGCAAATCCTTGAGGAGAACCTGCTTTGGAGTGTAAAAGACCTAGAACTGCAGCGAATATTTATGTTTCAACAAGACAATGACCCCAAATATACAGCCAAAACAACATTAGAATAGCTTCAGACCAAGAACGTGAAAGTCCTTGAGTGGCCCAGCTAAAGTCCAGACATGAATCCCATTGAGAATCTGTGGAATGATTGAAGAGAGTTGTTCACCGATGCTCCCCATCCAACTTGACAGAGCTTGAGCAAATCATCAAGGAAAATGGGAGAAAATCCCCAAATCCAGATGTAATGTGCAAATCTGACACAGACATAACCAAGAAGACTCAAAGCTGTAATTACTGCCAAAGGTGCTTCTACAAATAATTGACTCAGGGGGTTGAATACTTATTGACGCAAGAAATTTCAGCTTTTCATTTATATTTTATTTGTAAAAAATTCCAAAAACATGTTTTCACTTTGTCATTATGGGGTATTTTGTGTAGATCAGTGGCAAAAAAAATTAAATTTAATCCATTTAAATTCAGGCTGTAACATAACAAAATGTGAAAAAGTCAAAGGGTGTGAATACTTTCTGAAGGCATTGTATGTCACCTGGTGTATCGTACCACAATAACACCAATCCTTTAATGGAACACACTCTTTAACTTCTGTAGAAGGCATTTACATTTTTCTCCAACAATCCAACATGGCTGACGTCATCAGCTTTTTTCTGTGGACCATTTTATCCCAAGATGACTATCAAAATTTTTCATACTGATTGCATGTGGCGTTCCACATATGCAATTATGACGTCATAACGAAGGCACCAATGATTGAATAATAATAATAAAAATCACACTCATTCCCCTTGAGGAGTACTTGCTATGTCCCAAGTTTCAATTATTCCTTGGTGCTGTTTCAGAGATACAGAGGTGCAAACTTTTTCTGTTTTTCTGTCTTTTTGGTGTGTGTGTGTGTGGGCGTGTGTGTGTGTGTGTGTGTGTGTGTGTGTGTGTGTGTGTGTGTGTGTGTGTGTGTGTGTGTGTGTGTGTGTGTGTGTGTGTGTGTGTGTGTGTGTGTGTGTGTGTGTGTGTCCGTGGGCCCGTCCTCTAAGTAGTAAACTGTTAAGTGCTTGTGCCTGTACAAACAAAGTGAAAACATGTTTTCAGAAATTTTTACAATTCAATTAAAAACGAAAGGCTGAAATATCTTGAGTCAATAAGTATTCAACCCGTTTGCAATTTGTCATTATGGGGTATTTTGTGTAGATCAGTGGCAAAAAAATTAAATTTAATCCATTTAAATTCAGTGCATTGTCTGATATTCGGTTTCATTCTGCCTCCTACGTGCTCCCCTAATTCCCCCCATCATTGTTGAATAAATACCCGA
>NC_140964.1:30810942-30825942 GCF_056783735.1 Eptatretus burgeri
GTGTAAATGTGGGAGTGGGTGTGTAAATGAGGGAGTGATTGAGTAAATGTGGGAGTAGAAAGAGAGTAAATGTGGGATTAGAGAGACAGATGGGTGAGATTAAATGTGGAAGTGGTAAGTATGGGAGTGGAGAGAGAGTAAATGCGGGAGTCCAGAGAGAGAGAGTAAATGTCAGAGTAGAGAGACAGTAAATGTGGGAGTGAGACTGTAATTGTTGGAGAGAGAGAGAGTGAGAGTGAGAGTGAGAGTGAGAGTGAGAGTGAGAGTGAGAGTGAGTGAGAGTGAGTGAGAGTGAGAGTGAGAGTGAGAGTGAGAGTGAGAGTGAGAGTGAGAGTGAGAGTGAGAGTGAGAGTGAGTGAGAGTGAGAGTGAGAGTGAGAGTGAGAGTGAGAGTGAGAGTGAGAGTGAGAGTGAGAGAGTGAGAGAGAGAGAGAGAGAGAGAGAGAGAGAGAGAGAGAGAGAGAGAGAGAGAGAGAGAGAGAGAGAGAGAGAGAGAGAGAGAGAGAGAGAGAGAGAGAGAGACAGATGTAGAGAGAGAGAGAGAGAGAGAGAGAGAGAGAATGTGGGAACTTGATCAAGTGGCTTTGTGGTTTTTCAGTTGTGAAACCACATGACCAAAGTTGCAGCCTGTTTTCCCCTGAAAGAAGATTGTATTACCAATATATTGTATTACCAGTCACTTTGGTAAGGAGACCCATATTATACTATTCATTTTAGAAGAAGATAAGCTTTGTGAAATAGACGTGATTACCTTCACGGTGGGGTCTTGAAAAAACAAGGAGAAAAAAAGACATATAATGTCATAGCCCCTGTGGTTTTAGTAATAGGGCTGTACAAGGTTTTTTAAGGGCTCGCCCATATTTACAAGATTTACGTGTATGCCAAAATGAATTTAGTGGTCATGTGACACGGAAGATTGCATAAGATTGGGTTTTTCCATCATGAATATTAATGATGTGGATCATGTAGTTATATTGTGTAAAATAGTTTATCACGTGACATGTATGATGTTTTTGATTGGGAATGGAAATTTCACACAAAAGAGATTCAATGTTCATGTATTTTTCTAAGAGAGTCAGCCATCCACCAGTCGGCCATCTTGTGTCTGATCTTGAACAAAAATGACATGCATTTGTATGCCAATATTTGTCATCTGTGTGACAAGTTTGATCAAGACAGTTAAATGCATGCCCAATAAATGGTTGAGGACGTGTTCAAACTGGGCTTTTTTTTTAAACTAAAATGGCCGTCAGTCTACTAGTTGGCCATGTTTGATCAGATCGCAAAATAAAGTACTTGAGCCAAATAAAGCCAAAATAAAGTACTGTGCCTGAGCCAAATTTGAGTAAGTTCAGAGCATGCATGTCCGAGAAATGGCTGGGGACACGTTTGTCACAAAATGGTCGCCAGTCGGCCATCTTGGATCTGATGTCAAAACTAAATGATGTGCAAATGCTCGGGATCATTCGTTATTTCTGCACCAAATATGAACAATATCGGAAAATGCATGTCCGAGAAATGGTTGAGGACGATTTCAATACTGTATTTTTTTTTACAACTAAAATGGCTGCCAGTCTACCAGTTGGCCATCTTTGATAAAATTGCAAAATAAAGTGAGGGGCACATGTTTGCCATCATGCACTGTTTTTGCCAAGTTTGAATACAATCGGACAATGCATGTTCAGGAAATGGCTGGGGACACGTTTAAGTAACAAAATGGCCACCAATTGGCCATCTTGGATCTTATCTCAAAAATAAATTGAGCGTTTATGGAAGACCTCATTCCTTACCTTTCTGACAAGTTTAAAGGACATTGGTAAATGCATGTCCAAGAAATGGTTGAGGACGTGTTCAACATCGTGTTTTTTACAACTAAAATTGCCTCCAGTCGGCCATCGTTGATCACATCATGAAACAAAATGGAGTGCATATGTGTAACATCATTTGTTGGCTTTGTGCCAAGTACAAATAACATTGGTCCATACATGTCTGAGATATGGTTGCAGACCACCACAATGACACGAAAATCGAGACCCAATCCAATAGCCCCCGTTTCTGACTAAGTCCAACAGGGGCTAATAATCTTACAAATGCCAAAGAGAGGATTTGGGGTCGAGTGAGTACATTGATTCCAGGGCTACATAGACTAAGCGATGAGGAGTGGCTGAATGCAACAGATCCTTCTACATTAGAAAGGATGTGATTATGAGGGCATATGATTGAGTTATTTAGGATAACTAGTGCGTGCCCGTACGTGCGTGCCCGTATGTGCGTGGCCATACGTGCAAAAAAAAAACTTTCAAACCACGTGCCAAAAATAACAACCACACGGGCCGTTCCTTCGCTCTCGCATGCCCATACGTGCATGGCCATACGTGCAAAAAAAAAAACTTTCAAAGCGCGTGCCAGAAACAACAACTACACAGGCCATTCCTTCGCTCTCGCATGCCCGTACATGCATGGCCGTACGTGCGTGGCCGTACGTGTAAAACATTAAAAAAAAAACTTTCAAACAACCACACAGGCTGTTCCTTCACTCTCGTAAACGACGCCAGGATTGGGGCATTGTGTTTTTCTATAAATGCGCATAAGAAGTCGAGAAATTATTAGAATACAGTAAGTCATCACTATCCGGAAATCCGTACGTTGTAACCCGTAATGGGGAACGCGGCTGAGGATCTCTTCCCCAACGGCCACGCCTACGCAGCAATGTGTCCTGTCATTGGTAACTAAATGGTGCCCTTTCCCCATCGGCCATGCCTACGCAGCAACGTGTCCTGTCATTGGTTTGGTAAATAAATGGCCATAACTTGGAAACCACTTGTCCGATTAATATCAAACCTTGAAAAGGCACATACTCAGGTCCCAAGCAATATACCTGGCAAGTTTCACTTAGATCGGACCAGTGGTTGTCGAGAAACAGTGGTCACAGACACACAGACACAGAGATTGCTGGAATTATAGATAGACTAGTGCGTGCCCGTACGTGTGTGGCCGTACGTCCAAAAAAAAACCAAAAAAACTTTCAAACCACGTGCCAGAAACAACAACTACATAGGCCGTTCCTTCGCTCTCGCATGCCCATACGTGCATGGCCATATGTGCGTGGCCGTAAGTGCAAAAAAAAAAACTTTCAAACCGCGTGCCAGAAACAACAACCACATAGGCTGTTCCTTCGCTCTCGCATGCCCATACGTGCATGGCCGTACGTGCAAAAAAAAAACTTTCAAACCGCGTGCCAGAAACAACAACCACACAGGCCATTCCTTCGCTCTCGCGTTCCCATACGTGCGTGGCCGTACGTGCGTGGCCGTACGTGCGTGGCCATACGTGCAAAAAATTAAAATAATAAAAAAACAACTTTCAAACAACCACACAGGCCGTTCCTTCGCTCTCGTAAATGACGACTGGATTGGGGCATTGTGTTTATCTATAAATGCGCATAAAAAATCGAGAAATTATTAGAATACAGCAAGTCATCACTATCCGGAAGTCCATACGTTGTAACCCGAAATGGGGAACGCCTGGCCACGCCTATGCAGCAACGTGTCCTGTCATTGGTTTGGTAAATAAATGGCCATAACTTGGGAACCACTTGTCCGATTAATATCAAACCTTGAAAAGGCACATACTCAGGTCCCCAGCAATATACCTGGCAAGTTTCAATTAGATCGGACCAGTGGTTGTCGATTAACAGCAGTCACAGACACACGCACAGACACACAGAGATTGCTGGAAATATAGATAGATGATGGACAAGACAAAGTAAATGCAGAATAGTTTTTCAGCAGAATAAACTGACAGGAGCAGGGACCACAGGCTGTGAATATAATTAGGAGAATAGGAAGGTAGTAAGAAGACAAGAGTCCCTTACTCAGAGAGTAGTTAATGCATGGCATTGTCTCCCTGGAAAAGTCTAGAAGCAGCAGAGACAGGAGATAGTTTCAAACTAAAATTGGATGGGTATGACAAAGCATTGTGAATAAAGAGGTGCTTCGTCATTGGTGGGACTGGTATGTAGCTTTTGTATGGATGCGTAATTGCATACATGTGTAGTGATTGTGATGACAGTGGGAGCACCTCTTCAAAATGTGAATGTGCTGTCGATGTTTGTTCATTCTTCAACCTACAACCCCATCCACCCCGAACAAATAATAAATAAAATAATAAATAAAAATACCCTCTATTGTAATGTCCAAGTACCTACCTCATTGTTCTCTCCATCCCCAATAAAATTAAGTCCATAAACTGATCGATTAAATTAATGTGGTGTTTATAAATTGCAGACATGATGGGCTAAATGGTATCCTTGTCCAAATTGATTATATATCTTTGTATTACCCATCAGAAAAAGGTTTGGCTCATCGATAAGCTTGAGCAAATAGCAATAGAAGTATGAAGACACGACTTTCTCTTTACACCATGTTTTCATTTCGCACCGTTTGCGTGCCAGGGTCATAGTCAAACCGATACCGGAAACACACATACGAGACCTTAAATTCTGACCATATATGTGCATGATCAAGGGAGTGAAAACGTGTTCCATCTAGGATGGGAGAGGGGTGAGGTAGGCTGGAAGAAAGGGAACAGGCAGAGTGAGTGAGGTACGACCACAACCAAGTGATGGCATGCTGGTGTAATTGTGAGCACTATACATTTGGTGATGTGAGATTGGTTATGTGGTGGTGGGTTATTCGCGCTAGTGTTGCCCTGAACAATCGTGGGGCTTTGTGTCAACAGTCACAGTATACTGTGTGTTCAGTGCAACCAGTCCCTGGAGCATATTCTGTTTGTCTGACAGAAATGTTGCTGTCATTTGTTCTTACCTGACCAATTAATGATGCAGAATATATACGGTCAATGGGCAACATTTCGGAGATATTTCCACTGTATCATTAAAGACACATCTATACAGTCTATGTCTCTTTAATTTAATAATTGTATCATATACAGCATATGTATATGATATCGGCCAAACACTAATGTGTGTGTGTGTGTGTGTGTGTGTGTGTGTGTGTGTGTGTGTGTGTGTGTGTGTGTGTGTGTGTGTGTGTGTGTGTGTGTGTGTGTGTGTGTGTGTGTGTGTGTGTGTGTGTGTGTGTGTGTGTGTGTGTTTTGTTCATAAAGTATAACTAACTCCCCAACCCCAACTCCTCTCTCTATTTGTCCCATTCGTGCTCTACCCCTCTCAATAGAGTGCAGCACCCTCCTCCAAAACCTCTGTCTCTGTCTCTCTGTCTCTCTCTCTCTGGATATATCTGAATGGTGGTTATGACAGGGCAGTGTTTGTCTCTGGACAAGTGCGGACGGCATTTGTCTACAGACAGCTTGGCTCTGGACCTGTACCGGAAGTATGTCCATACAGAGGTTTGTCTCAGGAAGGGAGTTTGTCTCCAGATGTGTCTGAGCAGTGTTTGTCTCTGGAAGGCTTGGCTCCGGATCCGTCTGGTGGGTTTTATCTCCAGACATATCTGGGCGGTGTCTGTCTCCGGGCCAAATTTATAGCATGACCAGTGGAAAATGGATTTTAGTCATTATTTTGTTTCCATCTTCACTGTGATGATATGCAGAATCATTTTGATAAGACTGTATGAATCATAATTAACGCTCCACCACACGTCTGCCTTCCCTTCCTCTCACCTCACACTGTCTTCCCTCCCCCCACGCCTCCTTGCTGTCGCACCCTCCTTGCTCCCCCTTCCCTCCTCTCTCTTTTCCCCTCCATCTCTTCACTCTCCCCCTCTCTCTTTTCTCCCTTCATTTTCTTCCCGCACCCCCCCCCCGCCCCCTCCTTCAGTATACCCATCTGCGAAGCGACAAGTCTATAATAGTCTATAATAGTTTGCTCGTCTATAATAATAAATATCAGTGTGTCAATGTGTCAGTTAGTCAGTGTGTGTCTCCTCCATAACTTCAAAACCATGAAACCTAGTGGCCCCAAACTTTGAAAGCATACTAAGTGAACTCCAAGATAGTGCACAAATGAGAATTGGGTGTTGGGGTTTATTTAAACACCCCTTTTAAAGATAATTAACAGCCTTATTTAATTATCCTTTATCAAGGCTCATTCTCAGTCATCTCGCTGTCCCTCGTTGTGGTCTAAATTCGCCATTTTGGGGGACCTGCTCAACAATGCCTTGACTTGGTACAGGCCGCAATGGTTTCCTAATGATGAAGTTTTTTTTTCACTTTGCTCATTCTTATCATCAAATGCCTGATCATCACACCTACAAATTGCTGGATATATTGCAATGCTTATAAACGCCCAGAAACACCAGCGGTCGTGGCTTTATTTCATTTCCAGGCATGGATAACCTCAACAATCCCTTAATCTCAGCTGAATTTCAAAATTTAAACTTAACTTACTTCAGCAGCAGTTCCGACTGCGAAAAAAAATGTTCATTTGTCCAATTCGGACATTGCTTGACATTCCGGGCATCGACGGGTTTATGATGTTGATGTGACCGATCGGCGATTGCTAATTTCTCGCCAAGCCAGCCGTTCCTTAGCAACCGTTTGTTTGGAGTGCTTGTTTGAATGCTGAAGCCACTTGGTGAGGGCTATACAAGCTGCTTGGTTGTTTGTTTTCATGCCATGGCCAAACACGGAAAAACATTCACACAGTTACTGAATATATCGATCGACTTGAACAGAGTTCAGGACCTAATCACCTAAGTTTGGCCTGCATTGTCATGCGGTTCCTCAGGCAGTGGCTCACTCACTAAAAATGTGCAATTTTCTTTTGACGTTTCCCTTTTTTGTATGATCTTTCATGATACAACCCATCACTTCGACATAGGTAGATACATATAGTTGTGGGCTGGGGGTCGGGTGACAAGACCACCAGGGGGGGGGGGGGAGCTTTCCCTCATGTCTAATGGGTAAACGGGATGAAGTGCTTTGCGTGGGTCTTGTAATTAGGTTTAATTATATCTTTCTTCCTTTCCGCCTCAGTGAGGCTGCCACGTAGGTTGGTATGAATGTCCTCACGGAGACTAACAAAAGCATCAACATCACGATGGCAGACCTGTGCGCAGCCCTATCATAATTACCATAACACTGTATGGGGCGCGCATGGCGCACGTCTTTGTTCAGGTTTGCGCGCTGGTTCACAATGGCATCTTACCATCGATCTTCACTCACCACCGTGGCCACCAATATCTCCCGTGGATGGCAGCAATCTTCTCGCACCTCCGCCTCGATGCAGCCGTCACCAAGCAGAAGCATGCTGTATGGCCCAGATCACTCTGGCCGCATGGCATACAGACGAAGTAAACGCATTGATCAGTGCCAATCACAGTGCACCGGGGGTGCCCGAGCAAGCAAGCGGGGCCGACGCAGCCCTCGGCCAGTTGCCGGAGCATGGCCCAGGAGTTCAGTGCAAGGGGATTCATATCACGGGTTTCAGAGCGAGATGATTCCGCAGCTCGGCCATGTCTCACCGGATGTAAAATAAGGCTGCTTCCGACTGTGGCGGCCGGGTCACGCAGTGGCCGGGGTCTAATGGGAGCTTCCTATTCGGGAGGCAACGCATTGCTTCGGGTCGTCACCCCCACTCAAGACCATGGAGCATATAAAAGGTGGATCGCAAAGCCTTTCGCTCTCTCGGATCGATCTCTGCATTTGCTTGCTGCTCTGCCTGCCTCGTCTGCCACTCCACCCACTCGCTCTCGATCTCTGCCTTCCTTTCTCTGGATCTCTGCATTCGACTGCTGCTCCACCTTTCTTCCCCACCTGACTCCGCCTTCTGACTCCCACCTTATTCACCTCCTAGGTCCGGCCACTTATCAACCTTCCTTTCCTGTCAGTCCCACCTATTCTCTGGACCAGTGTGGAGCACGTGCTTAACCCGGACAACAACCAAGCAAGAGACAACGTGCCGACTCTCAAGGAGTGATCGCACAGTGGAGCATCTCCCAAAACATTCTGGGTAGCGCGGTCGGCTGACTGTGCAAGATAAAGCAAGGCTGTAAGCCCTCATCTTCTCTCCTTTCTTTTGATTATCTCATCTTCATCAGGGTGTGTGTGTGTGTGTGTGTGTGTGTGTGTGTGTGTGTGTGTGTGTGTGTGTGTGTGTGTGTGTGTGTGTGTGTGTGTGTGTGTGTGTGTGTGTCATGGCACGAGTGTAGAAGTCAAGAGTGAAGAACCCTAAGTCAAGTGTGTTGAAGATATATTGAGATAAGTTTGCTCTATATCTGCTTTAGTAAGTTCTTGACTTGTTCTTGCACCCCATTAATTCCTTACTATCTTTGCTTGCATGCAAAAATAAATCCATTCGCTGTGCCACATATTTTTCCTCACCTGTTCGTTAATACATGCTTGTATAGAAATGTTTCCAGCTCGTTGTCGTCTTTTACTTCATTGATCCAGGATGGTCCATATCCCAGCCTAGCCAGGACTTTATTTCTCAACGATCCATTCTTCAAGCCAATATGTCCTTGGCAGTTACGCTCAGCTGCCTTTGATCCGGTAAGGTGACCCGGTTTGGACAAGGTGTATCGAGGGTGTGCCCCTCGGTAATTAGATCACGTGACTATTTTAAGTAACTGATTAAACAGTAGACGGAGAACCCTCGGTCACGTGGTTGAGTTATTGGGGTTCAAGGTTAATTCGCGACCCGCTGCGTCACAGAGTTATCCGTGTGCGATGGCTTGTGATTCTGGAGAGTCTGGTGGGAACCCGAGATAGCTTTCACCCCTCCTGGTCTTCTCCCCTGACCCTGGGCCACAACAATACATATATATATATATATATATATATATATATATATATATATATATATATATATATATATATATATATATATATATATACATATATATTGTGATGGTTGTGGAAATTCACAGATCACCATTCAGGTTCCCCAGAGGTCAGTTATGTCGATAAGTGTGTGTCCAGGTTAGATTTCCACACCGATGTAAAATGGGCTGTGCATCTTTGAGTTAGCCGTTATTCTTTTTCTATCTTTATTTTAAAATAAACAACATCTTCTCACCATCATCTCCACAAACAACAACAAGTTCTCACCATCATCTCCACAAACATCATCTCCAGAAACAACAACATTTCAACAAACAAACAAACATCTCCTCACCATCATCTCCACGACGCCGCCATCATTTCACCAGCAACGGCATCCCCAACAAGCAGCATCTCCGCGGACGAACACGATGACTTCCTCGGCGGCGGCGGGGTGATTTCAAACACGGCCATGTTGTGAGAGTGATCTCAAACACGTCCGTGCAGGACTTGCAAAACGGATCAAAACTGCGACTGGATTGCCACGTTCGGTGGGCGCGCGCGGCCGCAATCGGGATAAAGGCGGCCGTCCGCACGCCGGAACAGGTGAAAATCCACAACACTGTTGTCAGGACGTGGGATTCAGATTCATCCTTCTCCAAACTAAATTGACGGACCCGGATCAAGGGTATGCGAGGCGACCCTCCGGTTCCATTAAATTCCGAGCGTTGAAATTTTTTATTACCGATACGCAAAATGGCAGCTCAAGGCGAGCGGGGGCAGGAGGGATTAGAAATAGATTTAGAAATGATAGAATCTATGGCTCAGGACGAAATCACTGTGCAGGACACTCCCATGCAGGTTGAACTTTCCCCACAACCAAACCCTGAGTCCGAAATGGGCATGGCGGCAGGGGCGGCAGCTTTTGATGCCCCCCCCACCCTCCGTCAGATTCCTCCCCCGGTCCCCGGCGGATCCACACCCGATAATGGCGAATCGACTGCCATGGGGTTATTTGACGTGAGAGATGTTTGACGCATTGATGGGAGCAATGAAAGAAAACGCAAAAGAAATAAAAGAAGAAATGAAGAACAAAATGGAAACAAATGCGCAACAAATGCAAAGCGAAATAGGAAACAAAATGGATACAAATGCGCAACAAATGCAAAGCGAAATAGGAAACAAAATGGATACAAATGCGCAACAAATGCAAAGCAAAATGGATGGCATGAAAGACGAAATGAAGAAAAAAAATTGATGAAAATATGCAAACGCTGTGGGGTGAGATGCAGTGCATGGGGCGAAGCCTGCAGACGGGCATAATGGCGGTTGCGCGTGACGAAGCGTGGACAGTGGAGTACAAAATGGCGACGCCACATGTTGGAGCGAATGAGCTGAAGGGGAGTGTGGATTGTGTCGGTCCCACAATGGAAACGGGCGAGGTCACAATAATTTGGGAGACGTGTTGGGCGAGACTCGTGGAGGTGACGGAGAAAGTGACGGTGACAGAGAGGGAAAAATTCAATGGGGTGACTGAAACGTGTACGAGACACGTATAGATGATGGAGATAAAATAAATAACAGACACGGGAGATAGAGGTGATAGAGGGTGAATTAAAAGAAACTAAAGACGAACATACACACACACATGGAGTTAACGAGGGACAATGAGGGGGAGCTTGGGGAATGTGGCGTGACCCGGTGGAAGCAGCAGGATAGCCTTCTTCAGGAACGAGGGGAGGGAATATGCCCCTTTGAAGCGGATCGCGACGAGGTGAGTTTGGTCGCTCCGTGCGAGTTAGAGGGGGCGAGTGCTGTGAACAGGTACACGTGGAGCTTGGGGGGTAGGGAGGCCCCAGGAGTGCTTGAGGTGGCACGAATCCCCAGTGCGATTGTCCCGGTGTGTGTGCTTACGGGTGTGGTGAAATGCGTGTTGAAACGCGCGCATAGCATGGGTGACAGGCCGTGTGTGAGAGGAACCGCATGTGTAAGGTCGCGTTATGAGAGGGAAATGGCGGTTGGTATGCGAGAAACCGCAACCGCCTGTCCGAGTGAAAGTGTCATACCGAGGTGTGTAAGCATTATAGCACGTAGGAGTGCGTGCATCGAGTGGTGATGAAGACGGCGCCAGGCAAGAGACAAAGGCCGAGTAGCGGCCGTAGCTATTTCGAGGACCGTGTCAGATTCGCACGGGGCCGCCGCGTGCGCGCCTGCGCGAGTGAAATCTGGTCCGGAAACGCACACGGTAGATGTAAGCCGATCCCACGGACGGACAGAAGTTAGGCTGGGATTGTGAATTTGGATCGGACGGGTTCTCCAGGCGAGCGTGTGTGTGAAGCTCTGAGTGGCCTGCGCCGCGCGTTCTGTTCGCAGAGCGCACTAAGCGGTTTACCAGATGCGTTATGCGTACCCTGGCTTGCGCGAGAAATCGTGCGGTTTTGGGGTGCGAGTGACGTCATCGGGGATTCCACGGCGTGGGTTACGGACGAGCAGAGCACATGTGCTCGCGTGGGGAACCCCTCGAAACGCGAGACTTGCTTGGGATACGCAGGGTGACGTCGTGGCTGCATGGTTGGAATCCAGCAGAAGGGAAATCCCTGCTGGATGTTACCGTCCGAGAAGGGACGAGGTGCGCGAAGCGTGAACAGCTGCCATGACATCACGGGAAAACAGAGCAGGTTGCGAGATGCCGCGCTGGTGCGAATAGGAAAAAAAAAAAGAGAGCAAAGCAAGCCTCGCCACTTCGAGTAAACAGGATTCCTAGGCAGGGGGGTAGGAAACCCCCTTGCTTTGGGCACAGGAACACCACCAGTTAGGGGGATGGGTTAGAGTTAGTTAGACCGGCTTCATGGGGATGTGAGTTGTTCCTCATGGAGCCCGTGGAATGGTTAGTTATAGGGAACGTCGGTTTAGATTTAGAGTATGGGATTTTTGGATTTGGAAGACACGGACAGACATTGAATGTGTAGTGTGGACGTAGCTTAGCTACGTGGAGTTAAATGGAACGTGCTATATTGTAAGGGATGATGAGGGAGCATGAGTTAGTTGAGGGATATGGTGAGAAGAATGGCAGTGTTCAGCGATGTGAGCGATGGAATGAAAGGAATTGAAACACATGTTGAATGAGTGAGGGCCAGTGGGCCTGAGTGAATGGAGCGAATGTGGTATGCATGGTGCGATGAGTGATTGGGTGGAGGAGTGATTCCCACCCAAGGGACCCTGGGGTCAGAGTAATGTTAGTTACTGGGTTAGCCAAATTTACAAAATGGAGGTCGTTTTGCTGTTGGTGAGAATGTAGGCTCGAAACCCATTTGGAGGGGTGCAGGAGTCCTGTTGACGGGCTGGGAGCATGGCTGTGAATGGTGAGTATCGCTTAGTGGGCACTCCGGGCACCGGGCTTGTCGGCCGTGATAGGCCAAGGGTCCAAGAGGGACCGGGATTGCGTAGTGGGCACGGGTGGGCCCGCATGATGCGGGGCCCGGAGCGCCAATAGCCACGTGGGCAGTGTCGTGGGCACGGGCACCCGGGGAAAGGGGCCCGTGGCGCCAGCCTGCCACGTGAGCATCGAGGGGGAGTAGCCAGGGAGGGCACTCCCCAAATTTTAGGGAGCTGGTAAGCTCGGAGACAATCGCAGGGCCGGGGGTGCCATAGTTGGAGAATCGGCAGAGGGTAGTTCCTGCCAAGTGAGCTACGCGGCCCAGCTATGATGGAAAAATAGAGGGCAAGGCCCAAATTTGTGAGGACACCAACACAGGCGATGGGAATCTTGGTTGGTAGAACCATTAGATTAAGTGAGAGGAATTTGTTGAAAGCCCCGGGGTAGTTAAAAGTTAATAAATAGTAGGGTAGATAGGGAAGTGTACCCTCCGCACCATCCATCCCTTCGCTCTCGTTGTAGGCCGCTGGACCCACTTTGGGTTAGATCGCTGAGATCTGAGGAGGCCATTCTGAGGCTTCATTGGGCCTCAAGACAGGATGCTAGCTCTCCCTTATTCCCCTCCAGGAAGGGAACATCGGGGTTGGGAGTAGGCTAGGTGACATGGTAGGTTAGCCGAACAGAGACTATAAAGGGGTTCGGGAGACAAGTTATAGAAGGAAATAAAGAAAAAATAATAAAAAAATAAGATGGGGCTAAATTTGATTTTTGCAAATTAAGGGAGTGGGTATGGACAGAGACAGACAAAGGCGATAGGTTGGGAGGGAGACAGTCGGGTAGGTCCGAGCCCGCCTTCAGACCGGCCGGCACCACCGCACTCCCCCCACAAACCTCCAGAACGGGACAAGAGGCCGGCCAGCTGCGTATGCCGGCCTGTTTGTGCTACAGCGGCCTGTTTTGGCATTGCCATGCCTCGTCTGCCTGCCTCTGCCTTGACCCCATGCCTGCTAGCCCTTGTTTGCATTTGCCCCTGTGTCCATCCATCACCATGTGCGCCAGGATCATTGCGCAAGTTGCGGGGACTGCCCTGCAGGCAGCCCCGCCGACCATTGTGTTTGCTTGCGTCAGTGCCCATCCAGTATTCTGCAGGGACTGCCCTGCAGGCAGCTACACCACGGGACTGCATTGAGCAGCCCGTCCACTGTGTTTTCCATCCATCCATCCATCTGCTCATTTTGTGTTTGCTTGCGTCAGTGCCCATCCAGTGTTCTGCAGGGACTGCAGGCAGCCGCACACGGGGACTGCATTGGTGCAGCCCGTGCACCGTTTGTGCTCACTGCTCAACTGCGCTCATTTCAAGGGGGAGGCCTGGGACTGCATTGGGCAGCTGGCCACCTTCTGTGTTTATAGCTGCATTTGTTTAATGAGCCAGAGACTGCATTTGGGCAGCCTGGATCCCTGCTTCAAGAATGGCCTGTGGGATGGCATATGGCATGCCAGGTTGGGGTGAGTTGCCTCCAGCAGCTGAAGACATGAAAAGGTTCTGTGACAGAGAACGGGGTCTTTTGAACAGGCCCCGAAGACATCTGACCTTCAGCTGCGGGGGCGCTCACCCTCAAACTATGACTAACTTTGCCATGCCCTTTTTCCCCACAGAGTCCATCAGTCCTGGGCCATGGTTTAGTGTAAAATTTATAAGTCAAGTTAAAATTCTGAATGAGTTTTGCTCCCCCTGCATGTTTATCGTAGCGCCGGCAATTGTAGTTAAGTCGTCTGTATGAGTGACTTTGTTTAGTTAGTTACACAGCCCGTAGGTTATTTACTTTTGGGACACAGATACACCAAATGTCGCACTCAGGGATCCAAAGGTAAATCATACGAGGGGAGAACTTACACATGAAGGCACACGAAAATTTGACTATTCGGGACGAGTCTGTAAAAAGGGGAGGGGTAGTGTTACGGTTGTGGAAATTCACAGATCACCCTTCAGGTTTCCCAGAGGTCAGTTATGTCGATAAGTGTGTGTTCAGATTAGATTTCCCCACCGATGTATAATGGGCTGTGCATCTTTGAGTTAGCCGTTATTCTTTTTCTATCTTTATTTTAAAACAAACAACATCTCCTCACCATCATCTCCACAAACAACAACAAGTCCTCACCATCATCTCCACAAACAACAAGTCCTCACCATCATCTCCACAAACAACATCATCTCCACAATCAACAACATTTCAACAAACAAACAACATCTCCTCACCATAATCTCCACGGCACCACCATCTTTTCACCAGCACCGGCATCCCCAACAAGCACCCTCTCCACGGACGAACACGATGACTTCCTCGGCGGCGGCGGGATGATTTCAAACACGGCTGCATTGTGAGAGTGATCTCAAACACGTCTGCGTAGGACTTGCAAAACGTATCAAAACGACGAAAGGGGCAGAGCCAGCCGGGGATGAAGGGTCGAAGGTGAAAGACCAAGTGCGCCCCCCTCCCCCCCAAACCCGACAAAAGGCTGGGATGAAACGCCGAGAGAGGAGTTGGTGAGGGAGTTGGGCTGGGCCATTACAGTCCAGAGAGTCGAGCCTGCAGTGGAGTTTGGAGTCCGGTGGAGTTTGGAGTCCAGTGGAGTTTGGGGTCCAGTGGAGTGTGGAGTGCAGTTCAGAGGAGTCGGTGTGGAGAACGCCAGAGTTGGTCGGAGTTGGTCGAGTTGCAGCCGGAGAGAAGTCGCCAGCTTGCTACATAATGGTTCGAGTGACGCTGAGGAGTGAGCAGGCTCTTAAAGAGCATCAACTCAAAAAGAGCAAGGCCCGTTCGCTCCTCTGAAGCGTCGTCGGCCAGGCCCGATCGACCGGGCCGCGCTGCTAGGCCCGGGACCAACCAA
>NC_140964.1:30830942-31003442 GCF_056783735.1 Eptatretus burgeri
ATGCATCTGCGTGAAATTCAGTGCCTATTGAGTTTGTGATGCTAATGTTGGCTTGTTAAGTTAAACGAAGTGTTATTAACACTACACTTTTTGGCTTTCCAAAACACTACAAATTTGGTTATCCACTTTATTTCATGCTCAGCCCAAATTTTTCCTCTTTCCCCTTTCTCCGTTCCTTCCCCCTTTACCCCACACGCAGTAATCGAATCAGTGACAGAACTTGAAAAGTTGCAGTAATCGTGTGAAAAACTGTAATTTTATGAAACTAGAAATCACAGAAATGTTGATGCGCATGAATGGAGATGTGCACATGCGTATCTTCGTAACCACACAATGGCCATCCGCAGCAACGACAATCCACTGCATCTCGTTTATTTTCCAATTTTCCTGTTCTTTTCATTGCCTCTTATTTGTTGAACTCGTTACAAAATAATCGTTTTTTTTTGTAAATCATGTTTTTTTACGATCTATATTCGCAGAAATTTACAAAAGACGTCCAAAAACGCTAAAACCTATTTTCACATGCAAAGTATTCACTGTTACATCATAAATAAGGTTAAAAAAAACAATGAGAATTGCTTTGCAATACATTCCTCCCACCGATGTGATATTTTCTAAGTCCAAAAAGGACATAACTCTGTGAAAAAATGATGAAACGCCCTAAGCTCGAACTTTTTCTGTACCTTATCATAATTAAGCCATTTACCAAGTTTCAGTTGAATATGTTAAAGGGTATTGTGAAAGAAAATGTCTGAAAAACCACAGGTGGGCTGGATGGACGGACAAACGTTTGGAGAGGAAACCTATAGTCCCCCCCTCCCCCCACCCCTCCACCCCCCAGTGTGAAACAGGTAGGGGACTAATAAAGGCAGTTTTGACAAAAAACCCCAGCTCAGTGGTAACAAAAAGGGTTACTTTTGATAACATTGTACTCATGTATCTCAAATATGTTTCAGATTCGGTGGCATCATGGTTATGAGTATCTGCTCTATCTCGGAAGTTTGTGGTTCAATTCTGACCCTGGTTGAGTTTTACCAAAGACTTTATTTGCTGCTTGCTTGGTTGATGATTAGCATTTAAAGGATAGAGCATGGACAAACTTCAATGCTTAGCATCGATGCAGAGGAAGAAATTTATTCTCAGCCCTGCTGAGTGCAAAAAGAAAAGTGACGTCATAAAGATGACATCGCTGGTATCCAGTGTCCTTGGAAGCTTAGTTGTTTTTTGTCTGAAGTTTGACGTTGTCTCATAGATTTCTCTGCAGGTGTCTGTGATTCGAGTTTCAGCTCTGCCACGTACCTTAGACCTTATAAAGAAATGTCCTTTTATGCCTTTTTAAATTTTATTTTGACGTACCATACTATTTCAGAATGTTGCTACTGCCAAATCAGCTTCTTGGCAAAAGTTATACTGGGTGGTTTGCCATTGCCTTCCCAGCATTGTTTGGGCATGATATATCCTTTAAATGCTGAGTGTCAAGCAACTTCCCATTTTTGAGTTTTTGGTATGACTCGGGTGGGGTTTACACCATCGACCTTCCAGACTCAGAATGGAGACTCCAACCATTATGCCACCGAGTCTTGTATAGTGGTAAAATTGGCACATTGGAGCTCTACCACGGGCAACATCAAGGATGGTGGAGATGTACACTGTCCAAGACTTTAAGCCAAAGCTGTTAATTTCTCGCCACATGCTGGGGATTTTTTTTGTTTTTACAGCAAAAGAGCATTTCTTTGACCCATTTGAGAGAAAATGTATATTTTCAAGGTTGAAAATATTTTGAATCAAGAAGTCTAACGTGTTTTGAAAATGTCTGCTTTCCACTTTCCAGTAACCTATAGTTATGGTTGAAAACTATCTAAACTTTTGATGAAAAAAATTATTATTTTTTTAAGATGACATTTATGCAGTTCCTGAATGTGAACATGGTGACTTATGGAACATTCAAAAGCTATCCCCCAAAAATCTGAAAATTGGTGTTTTGTTTACCATTGGAAGCTCATGGAGTCACAAGGTTTTCGATGAAGTTACTGGATTAACTTACAGTTCGAAGAACTGTTCAATCTGGGACTGTTTCAGAAATGGCAAGCATTGCAAATCCACGTGCTTCAACAACTTCCTTACTTACATTTGTGTAGTCGCGTTAACAACTCATTTAAATGAAGGAGGGAGAAGCAAAGTAATTTTCTTCAGGCCAGAGTTACAAATCACCCTTAAAAAGTCTGAAACTGATCGCGAAATTTTTTTAATTTAATTTAGGGATAAGGTCACCAGGGGCTGTGATTAAGCTCAAAGGGTAATTGGAAAATGTCTGCTTTCCACTTTGCCCCGGATGGCCTTTGTTGGAGCAACACATCTCAGGCCAGACTGGATAAAGACGCTTTCTGATCACCACACATGGAATTGCAAGATCATAACAGCTGTTGGCGTGAGAAAAATGTGGAAGACGCCAAAATATCTTGTATTAAAAAAAGAAAAAAACATGGCACAGCGAGCAAGATCTTTTGGGCAAGTTTTCTTCACTCTTATGCTGGGCATCCATCTTTGTGTTATGACATCATCATGGTGCCTATCACACTGAAAGAAAGATATTCCTGTGGTCTTTTACACTTCGAAAACACGCATGTTTGCCTGGCACCAGATGAATTATTCCGATTTAAATCCAGTGGGGGAATGGAATAAGGTAAGTGTAAATCTTTCCTATTTGTAATTCCGAGAGTTGCATACAAAATGGGGGAACATTTCTGCAAAGGCTCAAGTGCAGATTATTATGGATATTTCCGAGCGAGAAGACTATCCTAGCTTGAAATTCATGAGCATAGGCCTCGATTGTGAGAAGCAGCTCTCAGACAAAAAAAAAATTTCAACCGAGGAAGTAACAAGCCCTCGGAGGCTCAAAGTGTGAGCTCCGCGTTCAGTGATGCGGCAAGTGTGCCATTATGAGCGTCAGAGCTTTTAATCCGCATAGTCGGGAGGGAAAAAAACGCCTGCCACAGGCTAGGCCTCGGGCCTTGTTGGGGTGGGGGGAGGTTGCAGGTGGGGGGTTGGTGCGAGAAAAAGTGAAGGTACATTTTGTGTGCACTCAAATCCTTCCAACCTGTTTCAGCTGCGGCAATGGATTATTGTCCCACTCAGAGGAGAAATCTCTGGAATGTTTGTATCAGTTTGATTTTGAAGCAAGAATGGGAGAGAAAATATATATATATATATATATATATATATATATATATATATATATATATATATATATTATATATATATATATATATATATATATATATATATATATATATATATATATATATATATATATATATATATATATATATATATAGACACACATATTATCACTTTAGTTTTCACCAATCACTAGTCATCCCACACATCCACAGGATTCTCCCTGCCCTCCTCCCCCTCACCACAATGCTTTCAAATAAATTTTTAAAAAGCGAGCACTATTCTTCGAATTTCCTTTTTATTCTAACTACAAACGTGTGGATGAGGACATGGTCACACAAGGGGTGCAAACTAAAATGAGAGTCGAGTACAAAGGTCAATGATAAAGAATCACAAGATGTACAACATGCATCAAAAAGCACAATGTTGGCCCAAACTGAACCCACATATAATTTTCAAAAAACCATCGTTTTTGAGTATTATTTGACACATTTGAGAGAAAATGTATATTTTCAAGGTTGAAAAGCAAGTGCTATGGGAAGCTCAGCTGTTTTTGTCTGAAGTCTGATGTTGTCATGTATTTCTCTGCAGGTGTCTGTGATTGTTGTTGCAGCTCTGCCACATACCTTAGTCCTACAAAGAAACGTCCTTTATACAAAGATCCTTTATACAAAGATCCTTATCCGATAAAGAAACGTCCTTTTAAAAATTTTATTTTAATGTACCATGCTCTTTACAGTGTTGCTGCTGCCAGAGCAGTTTCTTGGCAAGGGTTACACTAGGTGGTTTGCCATTGCCTTCCCAGCATGTTTGTTCATGACCTATCTTTACTTTCATCATCCACTTCAAAAATGATAAAACCTGCTTGCATCTTGCAAAAATATATACTTGAATGTGTCATTTTCATCGAGAGGTATGGCACGGTGGCCTCAACCCTCATATATGCATAGTCACCTCGAAGCTGTCGAGCCTGGGTTCGAATCTCAGGCCAGTTATATGGACAGGCATCAAACTGGCGTCCCTTGGATCGACGTTAAACTGGGCGTCCCATCTTCCGGCATTAGTTGGTGGACATTAAAGATCCCAATGTATCCTTCACGAGGAGTAGGCGAGCTATCCCACGGTATAAGCTTCCCCTGGCCAACCACACATGAACGTGGGAATCATTGCGGCCGTTAAAGAAGAGGATGTCTTTTCCATCGAGGCTTTGGTTTGGCTAGAAACACATGAAATTATTTTCTTATGTGAACTCTGATCTTTGGACTAGAGTTTTAGCTGTAGACTGTTGGAGAAGTACTGGGTCGTGCATTAGCATTGGTCCTTCTCTCTTGGTAACAGTGTTTCACCTCAATCCTCAATCCCCATCACTTCAACGACAGAGGTCTTAGTAGTGTAATGGATGTAAATAACTCTGACCAAAGTTGCAGGTGAGATGGGGAATTTGATAACACATCAGGGTGTCAGCATACAATTGTCTTCTCTTGTGAATACACCGTGGGATCTTTAACATACACGAGCAAATGCCAACATACAAGATGCCAAGCTTTACATTCCTCTAAACTCTAAAGGATGGCAAACACAATTATTCAACATGTTGCTGGCAAAGCACCAGGATGACAGACAGTTTAACATCGGGTCAGAAATCGAACCCATAATAGACAGCTCAAAGGTGAGTATGCAACCTTTATGCCACCCTGCAAGCCCTGATTGATTAACTGGAATGATGCATAACCATGTGATAATTTTCATGGATGTTTTTTTTCAAACCCATCGTGTCTAATAATACTTGTACCTAAATTCAATAGTTAAGACATAATCAAGCTATCTAATGCTTTGTAAGAAGAAAAGGGGAATGATTCCGAGGAACTGATGCTTCCCTATGTTACATCACTCACGTCTGGAGTTTACTCGACCTGGTGGTGTAATGGATAGAGCATCTGCTCTGAGTCTGGGAGGTCGTTGGTTTAAACCCAGGCTGAGCCATACTAAATATATGTATATAGACACACTAGCGGGGACCCGTCTAGATTACATGGAATGCAAAATGTGACTTCAAGCCCCCGACTTCCTGCACCCCTCCAACAACCCCAAGTCCACAACATCCACCTCCCAAAACCAAGTCCTCACCTACCCCCTCTCAACCCTAAAGCATCAATTATCTCCCCATTCCAAGCCGATAAACAACCTCCACACCTGTCATTGTCATCTGTCTTATATACACATCAACTAATAATATATCCGTCTTGATGACACATACATTTTATCTTGTGAAACTTCTATATACATCACCAACTAAGGATGTGGATACCTGAGGCGTCTTGGCCTTCATAAAGCAGCGAGCATCAACACGGTGGCCATAAGATTGAAATATGTCTTCAAACTACCCCACCATCCAAAATCCTCAACCACACAGAGCAACCTCCTTCCCTTTTATTCCCGTTCTTCAAACCAAAAGGGCAAATTGTTACATCATCATTACATATTTATTCAATATCATTACCTCATTGAAATAGTGGAATATTTAGCTCTTCAAGCCTTCAAACACCCTCCCCACCCATCATGGTTGACTGTCCATCTCACAATCCCAAGATGTATGCGGAAAGGATATGTGACAATAAACCACCCAAAACCAATTAACTTCTTCCTGATGTGTGCATTGAAATATATATATATATATATATATATATATATATATATATATATATATATATATATATATATATATATATATACATATATAAATTCTTCTTCTTCTTCTTTTGGCTGCTCCCGTGAGGGGTCGCCACAGCGGATCATTCGTATGATCCGCATAGTGATTTGGCTTACTTTTTACGCAGGATGCCCTTCCTGACACAACCATGGTCGCCTCTTATGACACAGGGATATGGTACACCTATTCTAACCGGGGCATACACCGGGCCCAGTACACTGGTACTCACTTCGCCGACCTCGGAAGGATGACAGGCTGAGTCAACCTCCTGGTGTGTGTTAATTCAAGCGGCCAATGGGGCTTGAACTCAGGACCTTTTGGATCCCAAGCCGCTACCCTAACCACTACGCCAACACCAGGATATATATATATATATATATATATATATATATATATATATATATATATATATATATATAGATATATATATATATATATAGATATATAAATAAATAGATAATAAATAAATAAGAATACAAAAAATATATATATATATATAAAAATATAATTTATAAATAAATAAGAATACAAATATATATATATATAAATAAGAATACAAATATATATATATATATATATATATATATATATATATATATATATATATATATATATATATATATATATATATATATATAAATATATAAATCCTGGTGTTGGCGCAGTGGTTAGGGCAGTGGCTTGGGACCCAAAAAGTCCTGAGTTCAAGCCCCGTTGGGCCACTGAATATATATATATATATATATATATATATATATATATATATATATATATATATATATATATATATATATATATATATATATATATATGTGTACTGCATATGTTTGTATATGCGCATATATGTATGTATGTGTATATATGTATATACCAAGTCGTATAACACCAGGGGTTGACTCAGCCTGTCATCCTTCCGAGGTCGGCGAAATGAGTACCAGTGTACTGGGTCGGTGTATACCCCGGTTAAAATAGGTGTACCAGATCCCCGTGTCATAAGAGGCGACCAGGGTTGCGTCAGGAAGGGCATCCGGTGTAAAACATGTGCCAAATCACTATGCGGATCATATGGATGATCCGCTGTGGCGACCCCTAACGGGAGCAGCCAAAAGAAGAATATATATATATATATATATATATATATATATATATATATATATATATATATATATATACTGTATATAAATATAAATATGTATTTTTGATATTTCAATACATACACACATCCGGAAGAAATTACTTGGTTTTGGGTCGTTTATTGTCACATATCCTTTCCGCATACATCTTGGGATTGTGAGATGGACAGGTGACCGTGATGGGTGAGGTGGGATTTTAAAGGCTTGAAAGAAATTATATATATATATATATATATATATATATATATATATATATATATATATGTATACATATACGTATATACACACACACACACACACTATTGAGGTATGCTTACACAGTGTAAGCATGCAAATCATGCTTCACCATTGTCTCGGTTCGCTCACCTGCCCTTGATTTTTCATTGAAATATTTATTTATTTATTTATTTCATTTATTAATATTTTCATTTACGGATGCTTTCCGACGGTTCTGCGATTTTTCCTGGTGTATCACCTTCATTGTCCTTCAATGCACAAAACTACTCCGCTTGCCCATTATCTTGGGTCGCTCCCCGGCATTTTTTTCATTTATTTATATTTTCATTATGGATGCTTTCCGATGGTTGTGATTTTTTTCCTGGTGTACCAGCTTCAATGTCCGTCGGCACACAAAATTTCAGCTATGTATTTCACTGGTAAGGTCTGATCTTTAATATCAGTCAGTGAGTTAGTAGTTAGAAAGAGCTTTATATATTACTCACAGGGTGTGCTTACACATTGTGTAAACATAGGAACCTTGTTTCCCCATTGTTTCGGGTCACATCACCTGCATTTGATTTTTCATTTATTTATTTTCATCTATTTTTTTAATCCATTAATATTTTCATTTACGGTTGATTTCCGATGGTTCTGATTTTTCCTGGTGTATCACCTTTGTTGTCCGTCAGCATTCAAAATTACCGTACTTCCCCATTGTCTCGGGTCGCTCACCTGCATCTTTTTTCATTTATTTATATTTTCATTTACGGATGCTTTCCGACGATTCTGTGATTTTCCCCGGTGTATCAGCTTCGTTGTCTGTCAGCACACAAAATTACCGCACTTCCCCATTGTGTCGGGTCGCTCACCTGTACTTTTTTCATCTATATATTTTTTAATTTATGGACGTTGTCAGATGATTGTGTTTTTTTTCTCGGTGTACTGGCTTCGATATCCATCAGCACACCAAATTTCAGCTTTCTATATCAGCCGGAAGGTACCGATCTTTAATATCAGTCAGGGAGCCAGTGAGTGAGTGAGTGTCAGTCAGTCATTAGAAAGAGCGACATATAAATATATTGTTACGGATTTTAGAATCCGGTCTGATGAATGCATCCACACATCCAGGTCCTCAGATAGTTATTTCCTCAAATGCATGTTCAGATTAGCCCCATCCCCATGTCTAATGGGATCTTAAATGTGATGTGATGAGAAGGGTAAAGGATAGATCCCCTCTCTTATGGGACGCTTTTTTCTTTACAACAGACACGTTCACACACATTTCTTTCACGAGCTCTGAAGCCCGCCCTCATTTTTCCTCAGCAACATTCTTTCACGAGCTCTGAAGCCCGCCCCCATTCTTCCTCAGTGGCAATCTTTCGTGAGCTCCGACGCCCGCCTTTTTTTGAGAGCGCACGGGTCGTCATGGTAACCGTGCCCCAGTGGGGCGGGGTGAGCTTGGGGCGGACGACACCCCACGGAGACGGCCCTGGGATATAAAAAAAACGAGCGAGAGGGACTTTCAGAAGATAAAAAAAAGTCTGGAGAGAAAAAGTCCGAGGAGAAAAAGTGAAGAGAGAAAGGAGGGGAAAAAAGTGTTCTGAAGAAAAAAGCGTGAGGAGAGGAAAAGCGAAAGGAGAGAGGAAAAAGCAAAGGGCGAGAGAAGCGACCAAGAAGCGGGTGTCTGACCAGCACCGACGAGACAATTCACCCTTCCGAGTGCTTCGGCAAGCGAGCGTGTGGTGCGCGTGTGATGCGCGTGTGGGTGTGAGCAGCGCCGCCAACAAGTGAGGCACGGGTCGATCACCAACGACACCAGGGTCTAAACCCTCGACGGATGATCTTGTTGCCCTCCAGACTTCGACTGACGTTCAAGGCTGCCCCGCGAGAGGGTGCACAGCAAAGCTGGGTGCTGGCGACCGATGTGACATGCACGCACGCACTTCAGGACGTTTTCACTTCACGGACGACTTTCTGGTGAGTGAGACGATTCTCCCCCCTCCCCTCCCCCTGAATGATCTGTTGGGTACCCTTGTCTGTGTTTAGCTGTAAGTAAGTCAACCCCTGATAAGCATCTGCTCTTTGTCTCTTTCTTGGCATTTTGATTGATTTTGCTTTGAAATTTATTCTTTATTTACCTTAACAAATAAAAAGTACTTTTAATTAATTTATTGGTCTACCTTTCCTTCCATTGGTCTACCATTGTCCGAACTGAGATAGAATGGGAGGTAATTACCACAGATTTGACAAAAAAAATTGTCAGCACGCACCAGCGGTTAAAACACTCGGCCGCCCTAATTCAAATCTAATCGAGATAACATTGGTGCTTTGCCGAGGGCGCGCTCCCCGCTCAGGTAACCACGTGACCTCTAGTTAAACGTAATAATTAGACAGCAGACACTGGAACTCGTGGTTGACTGGGTGGCGTTCGTGGTTTTAAAACAACCCACCGTACTATAATGTTAATTGTGAGCGGTGGCCCCAGGTCCGGCTCTACCGAGGACAACCGGGGATTAATCCCCCTGAGTGACCAGCTGGTGTCTCGGTGCCCATGGCCGCAACAACTGGTGTCGGAGTGGGAGATTTTTCGAACCCCTTGATCAATAAATTGGTGTCAGGTCGTGGACCTGTGGTGCGCTTCACGCACCTTGAAATTCAGAGCAGTTGGACCAAATTTTAGTTAAATTTATTGGGACGGACAATGGCGGACCAACACGGGCAGGTCCCGGTGGGCCATGTAGATGATGTAAATATGGATACGGAATTGACCCAGGACCCGCATGAAGTCACAATGGAGGGTGAAGAGGAGGCAATGGGGGAGATGGAATATAACCCACACCCTTGGTCTCTGGAAAATGCAGCGCCGATAGCGCAGAACGACGGGTTATCGCCACCAGTGCAGCCCGAGAATGACATGATGTTGTTCATGAGGCAATTAATGGCACAAATTAAATTGTCGAGCGAAGAAAGAAACAGAAAAATGGACAGAATGAGCAGAAACACGGACGAAAACAACAGAAAAATGGACGTGATGGGCGATGAAATAAAAAGGGAGATGAGTGAAGCGATTGGCAGAGAAATGGAGGAGGTACGAGAGGAGGTAAGGAAGTGTCGGATCGGTGTCCGGGAAGAGATGAGGGAGAGCGAGGCCAGACTGATGGGAGAGATTGGGAAGATAAAGAAGGAAGTAGAAGGACTGATGATAGGACAGAATGAGTTGAAGGAACAAATGGAGAAGAACACAGGGGTGATAAAGGAGTTAAGGGCCGCAGAGAAGGAGACAACAAGAGAGATTACTGCAATTAAAAACGAATGTAAAATGGCACACAAGAAACTAACGAAGAGGGTAGAGGAGGTGACACAGACGATGAGAACAAAGGAACGGGAAATGGAAACACAAAAAGAAACAACAAAGATGACGTTAGAGGGGGAAATACAAGAGGCGCATCGGGAATTTACGAAGATGAGAGAGGAGGTGGATATTATTTCCCAGGTCTCAGTTCTGAGGAAGTGGATAAGGAGAAGGAGGGGGAGGAGGAGAAGGTAAGAGAGGAGGAGGTGGATAACGTCATTCGAGTTAGAAATAGGGATATTATTTATTTTACAATCTTTAAGGCAAGTGTCTCACCTTCCTTGTCTCAAGAACTACAACGAAAATCACCCAAGTAAGTTGAACTGCATCCACAATTGTTGTCCCCCACCCCTCCAGCAAGGTTGGAGATGGGGGACATTATAAAATGAGCTCCGTCCAACCGACAGCCCAACCCATTATCTGTCCATGTAATTTTATGTATGCAATATTTCAAAAGCCGTTGAACCTTTTGGTTTCATATTGCAGGTATATATTCCTCATGACATTATCTCAAACTAATTAGATCACGACGATGATTGGCTGAATTATCTTGCCATGGCAACCATCTTGGTAACATGGCTTGTGTACACGATGTTTAAAACACCGTTCAAGATTTTGCTTTCACATTATAGTCCATTTGCACTTCCTATGTTCACTGTAGTGTACTTATGAATTGTCAAAGGTACAAGGTATTTTGGTTGATTTGTCATCCTAAGGGGTCCCTGAAGTATTCCAGCTGGGTTGTCCTCAGGACAACTTTGGGCAATTTGTTTTTATGCAAATTAGGACCGCCATTACTGAAAAATCGATTTTGTTGAATATCTCCGCAACTTTGCATGATAATGTCACAGAAATGGTGTCTATATCCATGTTTTCATGGTCAAGGATTAAGATAAAGGTATTAAAAAAGTTACCACATCCATATATTTTGTCTTTATGCAAATTAGTTGCCGCCATTACCGAAAAATCGACTTTGTTGAATATCTCTGCAACTTTACATGATAATGTCACAGAAATGGTGTCTATACCTATGTTTTCATGGTCAAGGATTAAAATAAAGGCATTAAAAATGTTACCACATCAAGGTTTATATGTATAATATATGTATTTGATATTACTTAATTGATGTACATGTGGCAACTATCAATAATATCCAATTCTGTCTTCAGGACATAACGATGACTAGCGGAATGTGTCTGCTCCCGGGCTGCCATGAGAAAGGATCACACAACACAGTAAGAATACAAAGCATCCACACTCTGATTCAGAGGAGCACGGAGCAGGGTGACGATGATGTCTGTATCCAGTTACAGACCGTCCTGGACACACAAGGAGACAATGCATCCATAGGCTGTCATAAGACATGCTACTGCGTGTACACATCTAAACACAATGTGGCGAAATACGTGTCGAAGAAACGGAAAGAAGGTTTTTCCATGTCCGAGAGTGAGCCGCAGACAAGTAGGATCAGACAATCGCAACTTCCAACATTCGACTTTAAGAAACATTGTTTCATTTGTGGTGATGAATGCCATCCGAAAGATCCCAAGCACCCCGACAGGTGAGAATGTGTAGTCCAGTGAGAAACCAGTGATCGTCCTTGCATTACATCATTCAATGATGTGCTTCTAGATGTATGTGAGCAGAGGCATGATGATTGGGGTAGAAAAGTTGAAATCCGCATCAAAGGTGCTCTTACAGATTTACCAGCTGCTGAAGCACAATACCATAAGAAGTGTTTTAATAAGCTCATGGTTATTCCCAAGTATGTTGACTTATCTTCTGATCCTATTGTGCTCGATGATGATACTCGATGATGAAGGTCGTAGTGGATGACATGTATGCTAATCAACATGTCAGTACCTGGACCACCATTGAGTTGCATGATATGTATTGTGGTCTCGGTGGCTTGCTATCTCGCCAACAGATTTCGCGAAACTCACTACCTATTTAGGTAGTGATATCGTGGTACTACGAATGGAGGGTTGTGCATCTGTTGTGGGGTTCAGGTATCTTATAGGCAAGTCTCTGAAGCTGGTTAAGGACGAATCAGTCGACGAGCAGAGCGTGGACACTGTAGTCCGGCAGGTCAGGGTGGAGGCACGAGCAGTCCAGGTCAACAATGCAGGCTATGATATGGGTGACTTCACTCACAGCAACACGCTCAAACAGACAAGCCCAACTTTGTTGAAACTAATTGCTGAATTGGTTTCTAGTGGAAAAGTGACCCAGCAGTCTCTTAGCCTGACCCAAGCGGTTCAAGGCCACATCACCAGCATCAGAAACCAGACAACGCTGGGGCTAGCAGTAAAGTTACACCACAGGCATGGTAGTTCGGAGATGATAAAGTTGCTACATGACCACGGCTTCATTGTGTCCTATGAAGAGGTCATTCGCTTCCGAAAATCAGCAGCAAAGTTTTCAGGTGACAAAAGCAGCATGATACACCAGGCCATGAGTTTGATGCGAAATGTTGGACCAATCTTTGGTTGGTTTGACAATCTTGATCTTCTAGTGTTAACCCCGAATGGATGCCGAGCCACCCACGTCATGGCTCAGGAGTTTCAGCAACATCCCGCTGGAATCATACAGATAGGTAGTGCTCAACCTGGAGTCATGAGCCTTGTCATCCCGCGCCTGCTCAAAACAGCTGCACGTTCTCTCAACATCAGCACCAGTCGATCGATCCCACTGCAGCACGACATGGGACCGAAGAAGGTCAACCCTCCAATGATTCCAATGACATCAGGAGTCTCATATGCTGATGTTTGTGCCAGAGAACAGAGTCCCAACACTGCTCAGCTGAAGGACACACAGTGGCTGAACTCGCTAAGATCCAACGAGAGCATGGAGTGGTACGGATTCAACAATCAACTTGCCAGGCAGTAAGCTCCATCTCCTTCCAAGGCTGCTACAGTGTACCTGTTTGGTCCTCTCATAGATGCCCCACCATCCCATCCCGATACAGTACTCACATCACTACTATACATGAAAAAATCACTAAGTGAAGTGGGAATGAGCTATGCAAATCTGTCCATCGATATGCAGCTGTACATGGTTGCGCAGCAGGTAAAGTGGTGGGATCCAACAAGGTTTGAGGATGTTATCGTTCGTCCAAGTGCGATGCACATTATCATGTCCTTCTTTGGGTGCATTGGAACGCTGATGAAGGGATCGGGTCTGGATGTTCTGGTTGGAGCAGCATTCGGAGGTATGATGGGGATTATGAATGGGAAGGCATGGGTGAGAGCCATGAGAGCATTTCGCATGGTGTCAGTGGCACTGCTGCAGAACTGTCTACAAGGTGGTGAAAAAAGCTTTGAAGAAATCGTGTCATACATGGAAGATGCAAGGCAGAATCCTACGGGCAGACACTGGGTGGATAATCTGGTGAAACCAACGCTCTTGGCTCATCAGTTCCTGCGTGCAGAGAGAGAGAGGGAAACTGGCTCTTCCAACAACTGTGCTTGGAGCGGATGTTGCCCTACTTCTTTAGTGCAGGTCACGTTCACTATGCTCGCTATATCTCGTGGCACTTACTAGAAATGAGACACCTACTGCCAGAAGCAGCCAAGACTGACCTCATCGTGGGAGCACATGTCTGTCGTCACAGCGAGGGCTACTGGAACTCAGTATCAGGTGGGTTGTTCATTTTAAACACATGCGGATTCATTCCTTATATTGTCTTCTTCCTTATATAATTAATTGATCTAACTGTTATATAAATATATATTTACAGCTGACCAATTTGGTGAGCAGACAGCTATCAGTACTGGAAAGGGTGGATTGAAGGGTATGACGCTCTCACCTGAGCTGGTTACAGAATGAATTGATTCATTTCCAATCTGGAAATGATTCATTTCCATCACTGCAGACCAAACACAAAGAGGAAGGTATGAAGCGGTGAAAGCTTGATGTTGATGACAGGAACCTTATTGCTGCAGAATTAGCGAAACATTCCCACCCATTGGCAGTGGAGAGTGATGTCCTCTACAACATTGTCAATAGCCAAGTCGCTCCCAAGGAAGTCAATGTTGCAGATGCAGTAGTCATTGGAGAAAAGATTGTCATGTCATTCCGCAACTCTCTGCCGTCTGGCTTCCATCGCAAGATTTCCAGCCAGGTCAAAACGATGTAACAACTCAAACGGGGCATGAAGATTGGCAGTAAGACTGCCTTTGACATGGAGGCCATCTTCATCCGCCTTCTGATGGTCGGACAACAACGACAGCTAAAGCTTACACCCATCTTCCGATACGAACTGTGTGCATTCCCGCCCTCAATCATCGATGAGTATGGCTGCTTACGCAAGGGCAACAAATCTGTTCTTGCCAATCGTTTGGGTGTGAAACAACTCGATGCTCCAGCTCCAGACATCGTGATCGTAGATGCACAGCAGCTGCTTTACCACATCATATGGCCACATGGAGGGGATGCCTCCATTATCATTGAGAGTATCAAGCGTCGTCTCTCATGTTAACCTGATGGTACCGAGAAGATTTTGGTATTTGACAGGTATAATGATATCTCAGCAAAATACCATGAGAGGAAGTGACATGGTGGCAAGGGTTCAACAGACTATAACTTGACCATCAGCAGTCCACTTCCTAATCGTGATGCCATTCTTAAGAACAAGCACAACAAGCGGGAACTCTCACGGGTGCTGTCCTCATTCAACATGGGTGCTGATATATCGATCGAGAGTAGAGATGGTGGCTTTACACATGATGAGGCAGATATCACGATGATCTCATACCTGCTACAAGCTACCAAATCTGGTATGGTGGTGATTCGAATCCTGAGCGATGACACAGATGTATTTGTGCTTTTGATGTACTGGGTGTGGGCGATGCAGCTGCACAATGTTTGCAGTATCTAGATGGAATGCTGGAATGTGGCAGTGATTGACATCAACGCGAGCTGTATGCTTCTGGGCCAGAAGTGTCTCCAGTTACCTGGAATGCATGCACTGAGTGGCTGCGACACAGTTTCCTACCCATTCAACAAGGGGAAGATCAGCGCTCTGAATGTTTTGAAGGAAGGTGACTTCCCAGGGCTGTTTGAGGTCCTGGGCGAGGAAGATGCCACACACGAGAATCTAATGAACACAGGCCAACAGTTCTTCATGGCCTTATATGGTCGACCGCCAGGTACTTCGATGAGTATGGCATGCTATCAGCTATACTCCCGGAAGAAGGGCAATGCCTCCAACGGAAGTGAATCTGCTTCTTCATGTTCGCAGAGCACACCTTCAGATGATGTTGTGGAAGGCTGCTGATCAGCAGGCTCCTCCTTGTGTGGACATCACACAATTTGGATGGAAATTAAATGATGGTATTCCATCACCTGTCGTTGACATAGGTCCTCCGGCTCCACAAGGGCTCATCGATGTCACAAGCTGTGGATGTAAAGCAGAGGTATGCAGTACCGAGGGATGCAGCTACCACAGACATACCATGTCATGTATGGCCTATTGCGTGTGCGCTGGTGGTGAAGGCTGTTTCAACCCTTTTACAGCAAGGAATGATGTGGAGGATAATGTACAGGATGATGCAGAGAATGATGATGATGATGATGATGATGATGAAGATGATTAGTGTTGAGGAGTTTGGAGGATAATTTATGGATTAGTTTGCACATGCAACATTAGTTTGGAATGAATATGTTGTGTAACATATTCTCTTCCAACTGCATTAACTCCAACTTCCATATGTTATTACTGCATTAACAATTCCATGATTTCCGTTTTTGTTGTGATTCGATTGTTACTTTGTCGTTGTAATAAATGTCATGATCCTCCAACATGGTGTACAGCTTGAAGAATATATCGATAGGGTAACATTTTTAATACCTTTATCTTAATTTTTGACCATGAAAACATAGATATAGACACAATTTCTGTGACATTATCATGTAAAGTTGCAGAGATATTCAACAAAGTCTATTTTTTGGTAATGGCGGCAACTAATTTGCATAAAGACAAAATATATGGATGTGGTAACTTTTTAATACCTTTATCTTAATCCTTGACCATGAAAACATGGGTATAGACACCATTTCTGTGAAATTATCATGCACAGTTGCAGAGATATTCAATAAATCGATTTTTCAGAAATGGCGGACCTAATTTGCGAATAAGAAAGTTTGCCCAAAGTTGTCCTAAGGACAACCCAGCTGGAATACTTCAGGGACCCATTGGGATCACAAATCAACCAAAAAACCTTGTACCTTTGACAGCTCATAGCTTCTCAAAATGGAAAATGGACTATTACACAGATCTATTCCTCATACTGCCAAAAAGGTGGGGGACCTGGAGTATCATCAGTTCCTTGTTGGATATAAATTGACCTTAAAATATTGTGAACTTATATTACTGATATTATATGAAATTTTTTTAAATTGTTCTAATTATAACCATATAGTATAACTTCAATTCAATGAACAGCACTTTTATGAATCATATTTCCTGAAAAAGACTGTTTTATAACTTTCACCCCTCCCTCTTCTCCCCACCCTCTGATCACCGCCACTCCCTGACCACGGAAATATTACCCGAGCCAAAAACATGAAATAAAATAAGAAAAAGAGCAATCATCGATTGCAGACGCTCACCAGGACTTGTTTTGTGTGGTGTATTTTGTGTGGCATTTGTGTACTGGTGTGTTACGTAATTAATCAGAGACATAATTGGAACTGCCATTTTATAACTGCTGGCAGGGATGACCGGGTACCAAGATGTCCCACTTTGATGCAACCCCACCTTGATTGGACACCTGACCCTGACCAATGACGTTTTTAATTTTTATTCAATTTAATTTAGAATGGGATGAAAATAAATTCAATTCAAATCAAGTGGGAAACCAAATATGTTCATTCCTGCACTGGAGTCATCAGAAGGAACCCGAACAAGCAAAAAGCAAAGATGAAGTCATCAGCAGGAACCTGGATAGGATTTGCATTTCAGCTGCTCGTCCTCTAACCTCAAACCCATCCAGACACAGCGAAGTGGACCATATTCCAAAACAAATAAAAATAAAAAAGAACCCAGATCAAAAAAATCAAATCATTCTGGCTGCCAGGCCATGTATCCGATCAAGTTTAAATGTAAAACCTATATATTCCACATCACTACTAAAGGATAAATGTGAAGTTTGATATTGATTGAGGAAGCGGTTCCAGAAAAAAAACATTATTTAATATTTTTCTTCAATCCAATGTGGCTGTCAAACCATGTGACCTATCAATTATTCCTTAACAAACTTGTATACCCAACATGTGGGGAGCATGTGTGTGAAGTTTCCCCTCCATCTGTCCAGCCGTTCTGGAGAAGATTTTTTTTAAATCGGTTTTAGGGTAAATCCAATATGGCTGCCAAACCATGTGACCTATGACATCATATGTGTGAATATTTTGTTCCTCATGGATAGGCTGTCATACATGTAAAGTTCTGCCTCGATCTGATAAGCCACTTGAAAGAAGAAGATTTTTGAAGGTTAAAAAAAAAACAATATGGCTTCCGAATCACATGACCAATGACATCATAAACAAATCACATTTACTATGAGGAGTACTCGTTGTCCACCAAGTTTCAATTTTTTCCTTGGTGCAGTTTCAGAGATACAGAGGTCCAATTTTTTGGGTTTTTTCCAATATGGCTGCCACACCACATGACCTATGACGTCATAATTATCATTAAAACATTCTACATGAGTAGTCACATCTATAATTGAAAATTTATTCTCAATCCGACAAGCGGTTGCAGAGAAAAATATGAAAGATTTGTGAGGAAAAACAAACAGACAAATAAACAAACTAGAAAGAGTAATCGGAGATTGCAGACCCTCGCCAGAACTTATTTTGTGTGCTGTTTCGAATGGGATTAAAATACATTCAATTCAGATCAAATGGAAGACCAAAATAGGTTCATTCCTGCATTGGAATCATCAGAAGGAACCCGAACAAACAAAAAGCAAAGATGAAGTCATCAGGAGGATCCTGGATAGCATTCCATTTCAGCTGCTACTCCTCTACCCTCAAACCCAAGCAAGTATAGTCAAGTGAGCATTTTTCAAAAAAAAAAAAAAATCAAAAAGAACCCCAATCAAAAAAATAAATAATTATGGCTGTCAGACCATTGGTCCGATCAAGTTGAAATTTAAAACTTCCTTTCAACATCACGACTGGATCATAATTTTGAAGTTTCATGTCGATTGATTAAGCGGTTCCAGAGAAAACTTTATTTAATATATTTCTTCAATCCAATATGGCTGCCATACCATGTGACCTATAAATTATTTATTCCTTCACAAACTTAAACTCGCATTGCTTGGGGAACATTTGTGTGAAGTTTCCCTTTGATCTGTCCAGCCTTTCTGGAGAAGAAGATTTTTATATGTTTTAGCGTAAATCCAATATGGCTGCCAAACCATGTGACCTATGACATCATATGTGTGAATATTTGGTTCCTCATCAGCCACTTCAGAGAAGGTTTTTGAAGTTTTTATTTTATTTATAAAAAATAATAATATGGCTGCCGAATCGCGTGAATGATGATGTCTTCAATTATATTTTTCTGTTGACCATTTTATCCTGAGATGATCCTCAAAAATGTTTCATACTGATCAGATGTCGCATTCTCCATATGTAATTATGACGTCATAACGAAGGCACCTTTGACATCATTAAAAAAATAACACTCATTCCCCATGAGGAGTACTTGCCGTGTGCCAAGTTTCAATTTTTTCCTTGGTGTGGTTTCAAATATGGAGGTCCAATTTTTTCCGTTTTTCCAACATGGTTGCCATACCACGTGACCTATGACGTCATAATTTTGATTACAACATTCCACATGAGTTGTCGCACCTATGGTGAAAATTTATTCTCAATCAGAAAAGCGGTTGTGGAGAAAAACACGAAAAGTTATGTGCGGACAAACAAACAGACAAACAAACGGACCAAAATGCCATCCCCTCTCCTTCAGCGAATGTAAGAAATGAAAACATTTTCCCGATGGTAAAAAGTAAAACACGTGCACCCATCAATGCTTCTTCAAAATAATAATGATAATGTCAAAATTGATGGAAAAAGGGGGGAACGATTCGAAGGAACTGACATTTCCCTTTGCTTCCATCACCCACGCTTGAAGTTTCTTTTTGACTCAAATCTCTTCAACCCAAATAATGGCTGAAAGGGTGGCTTCGAGGGATGCACACTTGCCTCTAAATTGTCTAGCCTGAGTTCTGGAGTTGAAATCCCAACCAAGCTATATTCTGTCATTGCTGTGTTTCACAGGCAGGGCGATTCATCAATGTGTTTGCTGTTCCTCGGATGGATGTAAAACGGGTGTCCTGTCTGTCTGCCAGTGTCTGTTGGTGGATGTTAAAGATCTCATGGTGTCCTTTGTGAAGAGTAGTTGAGTTTTCACCGGCACCCTGGCCAAATTCCAAATTCCTGCCCTAACCAGTAGAGGGCATCGCACCAGCAGCAGAACAACCCTCAGCTGATGATGCTGCCTCACAGCCAAGAAGAACCTTTATAACGCCAGTATTGTTGGTATCTCTAAGAATAGCATACAGAGGCATGCTCTTCCTGATGGTCAAAGTTTATTTGGGAATTTACCGTTAGACTTTTGCACCACGTGAGTGACCCATGAAGCTGAGCACTCCCGAAGAAAAAGCGGGGCGAAGCGATAGGTCCTGTACGTGCGTACGTAGAATGTACGTGTCTGCATTTGTTATTCCACTTTCTCTGGAACCGCTTGTCAGATTGAAAATAAATTTTCTCCATCGGTGCGACTACTCATGTGTAATGCTTTAATGATAATTATGACGTCATAGTTCATGAAGTGTGGCAACCATATTGGAAAAAAAAAATTTGTGCCTCTGTATCTCCGAAACCGCTTCATGGTAAAAATTTTAACTTGGCAGCTGTCAAGTACTCCGCATGCGGAATAAGTGTGACTTTTTTATGATGTCATGGTTGCCTTTGTTATGACGTCAGACTTGCATTTGTAGAACGCTACATCCGTTCAATATGATAATTTTGGGGCGTCATCTGAGGATAAGTTGGTCAACAGAAAAAAATATGACGTCATTGGTCACGTGGTTCGGCAGCCATTTTTTTTTCAACTTGCAAAAATCTCCGAAATAGATGAACTGATTGAGGAGTAACTTTATAGGTATGACGCCTATCCATGAGGAACACAACCTTCCCCACCAATTATGTCATAGGTCACATGGTTTGGCAGCCATATTTGATTTACCCTAAAACCTTAAAAACATTCTCCAGAACGGCAAGACAGATTGAGGATAAACTTCACACACTTGTTCCTCAAGCCTTGGGGATACCAGGGTTGAGAGGTGACATCGTTTGGCAGCCATATTGGATTGAAGTAAAATATTTTAAAATCCTCTTGAACTGCTGCATCAATTGACGTGAAACTTCAAAATTATGATCTCGTAGCAATAGGGAATATATGTTTTAAATTTCAACCTGATCGGTTACATGGTCTGGCATTCAGAATTCTTTAGTTTTTTGAATCTGCATTCTTTTTCATTTGTTTTTTCGAATAAGGCTCACTTGGTTGCGGCGGGATGGGTTTGAAGGTGGAGTAGCAGTTGAAACCCGAGTCCTGTCCAGGTTCCTCTGATGACTTCATATTTGCTGTTTGCTTGTTCGGGTTCCTTCCGATGACTCCCATGCAGTACGATTATATTTGGTCTTCCATTTGATTTTCATTTTTTTATTTTATTATAAATTGCCATCAGAACAGTTGGCTCACAACAAGCCCTTCTCAAGACTGCATGGGGTAAGTATTCTATGAATGCCATCCAGTTTGTAGAAGTGGTCCTTGCTCACAGAGAGAGAAGGATGGAAATTGCAGTCGCATGGTATTCTGAAATCTTATTGACAACCTTGAGACTGACTTGGAACTGACTTGGGACATTGGGACTGACTCAATCGGTCGACTTACCAACCCGGATCTCAACCAATACTCTTTCTCTTCTGGATCTGATTTTGACAAATTCCCCTGAAAATATCTGCTGTTCTTCGTCCACTCCAATCGGTTCTTCTGACCACGAGCTGGTCAAAGTGAAGATCTCTCTGGCTGTTATCAGAGAACCACCTCACTGCCGTCGAGTCTGACATTTAACTCAAGCCGACTGGCAGAGTCTCCAAGCAGCCATCAAACTTATAGACTGGTCTCCTATCGCTACTTTCTCCAACATCAACTCATCCTGGGAATTATTTCAAAGAAACTTGCTCTCCCTCATGCACAGATTTATCCCCTCTCGTCTTCAGTTGTCCTACCCTTCCTCCCACCCATGTTTCACTGAAGCTTGTGGTGAGGCAGTGGTCCTGAAGCAACTTGCCTTTGCCTCATGGAAAGCAAACCCAACTGAGGGTAGTCTCAGTTCCTTATATAAAGCTCGGAACAAGTGTGTATCTACCCACAGGAGAGCCAGAAAACAACATCTTTCTCAGCTGAAGTCTGAACTTTCAAACCTCTCTCCCTCCTCCAAATCCTGGTGGCGTCGAATCAAATCTGTTTCTGGTGTATGCTTCCCCTCCATCCCCACCCTTAACTCAAATGGCTGCATTGCTGATACCGCACATGAAAAGGCTGAATGCCTAAACTCGGTGTTTGCATCGAAATCTTGTTTCCAAAACCCATCGCTTTCTCTACCCACCTTACCCAGTCGCACCCAACTGTCAATGGACTCTGTGTCCTTTTCTCCTGACAAGGTGGAGAGCTTGCTGTCAAACCTCGACTCAGATTCTGCAACCGAACCAGACAGCATCAGCCCACGTGTCCTAAAAACCTGCTCCTATGCTCTTGCTCACCCTCTCTCTATTCTATTCACCCTCTCATTTGCTCAAGGTCATCTACCATCTGCTTGGAAATCAGCAAACATTACCACCCTGCAGAAAAAGGTGCAAAAACAGATCCCTGTAACTACAGACCAATCAGCCTTCTCCCAATCATCAGCAAGGTTATGGAATCCATCATCGCTTCAGACATCAAATCCTTCCTCTTCTCCAATGGCCTGATTTCCGATCATCAATTTGGTTTCAGACCAGGTCACTCTACCCTGCATATGCTGCTTCTGCTCTCCCAACAATGGATGGAGGTCCTCAATGCCGGACATGAAATCAGAGCCATATTCCAAGACATATCGCGTGCTTTTCACATGGTCTGCCCCCCCCCCCGCCCTGCTCACCAAACTCTCTTCCTATGGTATCCAAGGACATCTCCATTCATGGCTCGCAGACTTCCTCTCCTGTCACAGTCAATGTGTGGCCCTAAATGGAATTCTCTCATCCCTCTTCCTGTCCAGGCTGGAGTTCCTTAAGGTAGCGTTCTGGGCCCTGTTCTTTTTCTGGTTTTCATCAATGATCTATCTGACTCTCTGGAAAATCCTCTTTATCTATTTGCTGATGACTCCACCCTCTGCCATACCATCTGTCATCCCTCAGACCGGCATGCAGCAGCTTCTTCGCTCACTGCAGATCTGGATAAAATCACGAATTGCTCTAACAGGTGGAACATGTCTTTCAACCCGGACAAATCTCACACTCTCACTCACTGTGTCTCTCCGAAAGGACTGTTTAGAACGCCCCACCCCCCATCCTCTTCCTCAACAATCGTCTGGAAGAAGTTCTTTCTTTCAAGCTTCTGGGTCTCACGATCTGTCATGGTCTTTCCTGGGAAATCCACATTTCAATCCTGGCCTGCAAAGCCAGTCGCCGACTGGGAATCCTCCATCGTGCAAAGTCCTTCCTCGGTCCACCTGAGCTCCTGACCACTTAAAAATATTTCGTCCACAGCCTGATGGAGTACTGCTCTCCCCTCTGGGCTGGTGCTCCTGCCTCCCACCTTTCTCGGCTTCACATTGTGGAAACCAAGGCATTTTGGATCATTGGCATCTCCCGCAATGAGGCTAAGTCCTTGATCCTCTCACTCTCTCACCCAGGCAGGTCGGTGGTCTTTCTGTCTTCTACCGTCTCCTCTCCAGTCTTACCCCCCCCCACCTGTTCTCTCTGGATTTGTCCCCACTACATTTCCGCAGGGCACTCAAGGTCCGCCAACAACCCCCTTCTGGTAAAACTACCAAAATCACGAATCACTGCTCACCTTCACTCTTTCATTCCTCCTTTTTTTCCGCTTTTGGAATAAAGTCTCTCACTCTATTCAATCCCATTTTTCGCTCCAGGCCTTCAAAACAGCTGTTCTCCACTACCTCTTATCATCCCCAATCCAAATCCTCGATCTTTTCTAACCCCGTTAATCCACGCCAAGCCCACCTCTTTCAAATTCCCTGCCTTCCTTCATGAAAGTCCCTGTAATGTCCATCTTGTATTCCCCATGTTCCCCACCCCATCCCTCTCCCGTCCACAGATCTCCTAATGTCTCTGTTCTCCACTGTTTTGTCCTTCCCACTCCTGCCCCTCTTCTCTCATGCCCCCCTTGCTGTGCGTTGTGTGTTAGCTCTCAGACGAGCCTCCACAAGGTATACAATTTTTTTTTTAAACCTGAGAGTGGAACTCATCAAATTGCATGGTAATGAGGCCCCTTTGCATTATTTCAACAGGTGATAAAGGTGGTCTTCTTGTTCTTTCATATGCAGCATAAGGCTGCTGGGTAGCATCATTGGCTGAGGGCATGGCTGTGCCGCTTATGCAATGCCCTGTGTTGGTAATTCAGATAGGAATTTAGAATTTGGCCATGGTGCCAGTGATACTACTGTTTGCCTACTGCTGATGATGGATACCATGGGGTCTTTAACATCCACCAACTAATGCCAGCAGGCAGGATGCTGAGTTTAACGTCAGGGATGGCACACACTTTGCTGGATAACCCTGCATGTCCATCCATCCATCCATTGGGACCAGACTCTGCAGAGCGTTGGTGCTGCTGAAGCAGTTTTCTTGGCTACTGTGCACAATCCTGGACAGGTCACCACTCCGACACAGGATACCAGCATGCTGGCACTCATTTTGCTGACCTCAGGATGACAGGCAGTCAACCCCACCTGATATTAATTCAACAGCCGAATGGGATTTGAACTCAGGATCCGAGGATCCCAAGCCCACCACTCTGGCCATTAAGCCAACACCAAGCATACCCTGCATGGGAAACACCAGAATGACCGTTTTTAGCTGAGTCAAGATTCAAACCCAGGCTAGACAGCTTAGAGGCGAGCATATGTACCTCTCGGCCACCGTGCCAGTCCTGATAAAGTTGGTGAGGTGTCAGCAGAAAATAAAACCCCTCCATTCCTCTCTATTTCACTGGGGATGTCATCATGAGTCCATGACGAACAGCCTTGTTATTTTTTCATCCAGTAGAAAATGCATTTGATTTCCAGAAAACTGCATGGAATGTCTCGTTCTGTACATACTGGGTGTTCCAGCAAAGATTCCTGTATCTCAAAATGAACAGTTGAGGCTGAGTTGAGGAACTATTTAAAATGCTCTTTCCAGAGCTGAAGAGGTCTCTTTGCCTATGGTAAGGGTCGTGTCACAAACTGATTCAAGGAGGCATTACAGAATGATTTTGGTCTATAAATGACTTTTGGAGCATTGAAGAATTTTCAGCTGTCATGCATATCCCTGGATTTCAGAAGCTTTTACACCAAACAATGATCATGCATCTATGACAGGAGAACTTGAGCCTCAAGAAAAGTTGTTGGTGATGTTCTTTCTTTGGCATGCATTTTAGGTCAACCTGTCAGCTAAGAAAATGTACCACATTAATAATCGCTCTCATCTTCTTATTGTTCTGGTTGAACTAATCCTTGTATTTCTTCCTGCAAACCCCATATAGAGATTCTGAACATACTGCTTCTTTGAATGCTTTCCAATGCTGTTCCCCTCTATTTTTTATGGAAAGATCCATCATCTTTATGTCAAACACTCTCCTGAGCTCCATAAGGGCTTCAAGATCTTTGAGATGATCGATATTGAACTTTTCCCGAGAACAATACTGTTCGTTTTCTTTGAGGCTAGGTAACCTTCTAGCCTGAATCGAATTAACTCGTCATCAATCCAGCAACTGTCAGAAACTCACATCACCTTGGCAGTGAGGCTTCAGCTTGATCTTTCACCTGAAAAATTATATAATCAATTAGAGGTCAATACATTGACTTTTGGATCACTCTGGATATCTTCAGCTTGAATTTTAATGAAAACTGTTTGTTTGTAATTAAAAAGGTAGTTTTTAGTGAACCACCAATGTTTGCATTCATCAGTCTCTCCTTGCAAATGAGTCTTTCCACAAGTGCACGTCCTTTCTCCACTTGATATTTTTTATATTTTTGATTTGAAATGCAAGATTGAGGCTAATGGAAGAACAAGGTGACAGGGAGTTATAAATCAATGAACTGTCAATGGAGCGATTGGGCCACAGTTTAATACCACAAGCAAGGAAATGAACAAAGATGAAAAAAAAAGAAGACGGAGGAGGAGAGGAAATACAGTAACCTGCAAGTTAGAGGGTTGCGTTCGGTAAGGTTTATGAGGGGAGACAAAATCTACAAGGAGATGGTGGATGAAACAAGATGGTGGTGTACCATCTGGTTGAAGCCATCAAGGGAAGAGTGTAATTGAAGTGCCTCTGGAAGGCAATTCCATAAATGGAAGAAAAGAGGAACAAAGGGTGAAGATGGGCAGTCAGCCTGGATTTTGGGAGTTTAAACAAAAGGGAGTTTTTGGAAGAATCAGTGCATCCTGGAGGAACTTGGGAGGGTCAGTGGGCTGGTGGGGGGGGGGCAGAGAGGAATAGACCAGAGGAGAGAAAGTAAAAACAGAGGTCACCAACCTGTGGCAAGTCTTGTGCTTTGGCCTCATCAAAAGACATCAAATAATGTTGAGACTTTTAGATTCCACAAAATCCAGGACAGACATTGTGGTGCTGGGACACCAGCTATTTGGTCAAGCAATACTGTCCTGGCTATGGGCAAATGCTTTGAAGGCTGTGAGCAGTCATGATTTTTCAAGTAATGATTTGGAATGAAAGATGATGCATGGGTCTGCAGCTGGCTTTGAAGGCCAGCTTTGCTATATAGTCAGCCTATGTGAGGTTTTGGGTTATTATGAGGCCTCGAAGCGCAAAAAGGCTGAACCTTCTCCAGGGATTGAATGTAGAAATGGAAAGGTGGGTTTTTTTTTTTTAAATAATCCTTCCAAAGTGACAGTGTTGATAATGTTTTGCCAGGATATTTTTTTTCTCCAGTTTCTAAGATTCGTGGAAGAACTCTCTCACATGCAGACAGAGATACCAGACAACACAGAATTTGACTTCAGACAAACAGAACAGCTGCTGACCTCAGGGAAGTAACTTCCCACAGCATTCTGGGTGCCAGCGGTGCCAATTAGTGGTAGAACTCAACATCCTCCTTTCCCCCTTCACCCCGGCCAAGTCTGCACCTGCTCCTGTCTATTTTCAACTTTCCATTCGATCCATTATTGCCATACAAAATTAGACGGTATTCAAAGAAAACATACCCAGCACAGTTTTTAGAAAGGACTTGGTGCAAGCCAACTCTTTTGTTTTTAAAGTTTTTTTTTCTTTCATCCAATATGGCTGCCAGACCACACGACCGAAACCATATTTCCCATTGGTAGTTGATTAATTAGTTAGATTTTGCATTGATCAGTTAAACAGTTACTCCTGCAAAGATTTTCAAAGATTTTCCCTTACATCCAATATGGCTGCGACACCACGTGACCATTCCATTCCATTCCATTGGGACCATACTCTGTGCAGAGCATTGGTGCTGCCTAAGCAGTCTCCTTGGCTATTGGGCACAATCCTGGACAGGTCACCACTCAGACACAGGATACCAGCAAGCTGGTACTCATTTTGCCGACCTCAGAAGGATGACAGGCAGAGTCAACCACACCTGGTATTAACCTGGCCGAGTGGGATTTGAACTCAGGATCCGAGGTTCCCAAGCCCACCACCCTAACCATTAAGCCAACAACAGCATACCACATGACATATGGTCATTTTTAATGAAAATCCTGTTCAAATTTCAAGTCAATCGGATGAAAATTGAGGATTTAAGGAATTTGGCCTATGTTGACCTTTTGGCTTATGTTAACCTCAAAATGCTTGCTAGTTGAAGGGATTTGCAATGCAAATCCTCTTCAAATTTCTCCTCAATCGGATGAAAATTGAGGATTTTAGAAAAATGGCCTCTGCTGACCTCAAAAGAGTGACCGTTATATCACATGATCATGTTACATGTGGTAAAGTTTCATTTTCCTCTAATGTATGATACTCTTAACAAAATGTACACTCTTAACACTATGTACACTCTTAACAAAATACAGACACGTAAAACGTATGACATACGACATCCGTACGTATGCTACCAGATCGCTTAACCCTAGCGAGCACAGGGTAATTATGAAGATGATGTTCAAGGCCATGAATCAGCAATTTTTCGTGCTGGTGGCCACAGGTTTTGGTAAATAATCAAAGCTCACAGTGTCATTACACACGGTGGCTTGAAAGTTGCTGTTACCCTCCCCAGTAATATTAGTGTTGAAGTCTTTCTGACAGCTGAGCTCGACCCCAGCGAAAGTGATGATGGTGTGGCCGATGGGGAAGAGATTCTCAGCCGCGTTCCCCATTACGGTTACAACGTACGGACTTCCGGATAGTGATGACTTGCTCTATTCTAATAATTTCTCGTTTTCTTATGCGCATTTATAGATAAACACAATGCCCCAATCCTTGAGAGGTGACAGTGTGAGAAGATGAAGCAGGAGCCAGCTGAGGAGGAGAAGGCTGAATGGTGGGCACAGCGTCATGATTGTTTTGAAACCGAGCTCACTCATTGCGTTGCCTTCGTAATCCTCGGCTGTGAAATGGTCACCACAAATGACAAGTCCATCCAAAGGGTCCTCTTTACCCGTTTTCTTTGGGGGAAAATTTGCCCGTTTTGTTTGTACAAATCTTATCCACTGCCGGCGAATGTTTGATTCCTTCGGGAATCGGTGGGAGCGATTACCCGTTTTCCAGCCATTTTCGCAAAACATGATGACACACGTACGACGCATGATGTACAAATATCCAAATAACTTTGTTCTACAATAGTTCAAAATAAAAAAAAGGATAGTATAGACAGTTGCAAGCTCAAAATAAGTGAAAGAACGGCCCGCTCAACTGGAGAGTTCTTCAATGAGCGAGTGAGCGCCACTTTCTTTTGGAGAACGTGACTTCACTATCCATATATGGGCACACGGCTGTTTTTTTCAACGGCCTCGAGAAATAACAACTTCGGAGTTAAATTTCATTAATTTACCCAATAGTTAGGCAACCACAATAGTTTGCATCGAATTACTTAATGCACATATATTCATCTATCTATAATTCCAGCAATGTGTGTGTGTGTGTGTGTGTGTGTGTGTGTGTGTGTGTGTGTGTGTGTGTGTGTGTGTGTGTGTGTGTGTGTGTGTGTGTGTGTGTGTGTGTCTGTGACCGCTGTTTCTCAACAACCACTGGTCAGATCTGATTGAAACTTGCCAAATGTATTGCTGGGGACCTGAGGATGTGCCTTTTAAAGGTTTGATATTAATCGGACAAGTGCTTCCCAAGTTATGGCCATTTATTTACCAACCAATGACAGGACACGTTATTGCTTGGGCGTGGCCGATGGGGGAAGGGAAGCTTAATCGCATTCCCCATTACAGGTTACAACATACGGGCTTCCGGAGAGTGATGACTTTGTGTATTCTAATAATTTCTCAATTTCTTAGGCGCATTTATAGATAAACACAATGCCCCAAGTTATGATCGTTTTCATATTAGACGGTGCATAAATTTCGGTAACATCAGAGTGAGCTGGTATGCTCTGAACCAGGAAGTAATTTTTTTCTCTCTCTCTTCTCTTCTCTTTTTGTTTGTCCTTGCGACGACATTGCAAAAAGGTAAAATACGTTGGCGCTAATTGAATAATTGGCCATTAAAACCTAAATTGCGAATAATCGTAACTGTGATATGCGAACTTCCAGGCCACGTAAGTACGGGCACGCGAGAGCGAAGAAACGGCCTGTGTGGTTGTTGTTTCTTGCTCGCGGTTGGAATATTTATTTATTCTTATTTTTTTATTTTTTTTACGGGCACGTACTAGTATTGATAAATTTTCAGAACATGTTTGGTGACCTGCAAACTGCTCTTGAAATGCGAAGCCACCTGATAAGGTGGAGAGCTTTCTGTCAAACCTCGACTCAGATTTTGCAACCGTTCCAGACTGCATCAGCCCACATGTCCGAAAAACCTGCTTTGCTGATTCTCTCTCTCTCTCTCTCTCTCTCTCTCTCTCTCTCTCTCTCTCTCTCTCTCTCTCTCTCTCTCTCTCTCTCTCTCTCTCTCTCTCTCTCTCTCTCTCTCTCTCTCTCTCTCTCTCTCTCTCTCTCTCTCTCTCTCTCTCTCTTTGTCTCTCTCTTTCTCTCTCTCTTTCTCTCTCTCTTTCTCTCTTTTTCTCTCTTTTTCTCTCTTTTTCTCTCTTTTTCTCTCTTTTTCTCTCTTTTTCTCTCTTTTTCTCTCTTTTTCTCTCTTTTTCTCTCTTTTTCTCTCTTTTTCTCTCTTTTGCTCTTTTTTTCTCTCTTTTTCTCTCTTTTTCTCTCTTTTTCTCTCTTTTTCTCTCTTTTTCTCTCTTTTCTCTCTTTTTCTCTCTTTTTCTCTCTTTTTCTCTCTTTTTCTCTCTTTTTCTCTCTTTATCTCTCTTTTTATCTCTTTTCTCTCTTTTTCTCTCTTTTTCTCTCTTTTTCTCTCTTTTTCTCTCTTTTTCTCTCTTTTTCTCTCTTTTTCTCTCTTTTTCTCTCTTTTTCTCTCTTTTTTTTCTCTTTCTCTTTCTCTTTCTCTCTTTTCCATTCACCCTCTCATTTGCTCAAGGTCATCTGCTATCTTCTGCTTGGAAATCAGCAACCATTACCACCCTGCATAAGAAAGGTGCAAAAACAGATCCCTGCAACTACAGACCAATGAGCCATCTCCCAATCATCAGCAAGGTTATGGAATCCATCATCGCTTCAGACATTAAATCCTTCCTCTTCTCCAATGGCTTAATTTCCAATCATCAATTTGGTTTCAGACCAGGTCACTCTATCCTGGATATGCTGCTTCTGCTCTCCCAACAATGGATGGAGGTACTCAATGCCAGACATTAAATCAGAGCCGTATCCCGAGACACATCCTGTGCTTCAGACACGGTCTAGCACCCTGCCCTGCTCACCAAACTCTCTTCCTATGGTATCCAAGGCCATCTCCACTCATGGCTCACAGACTTCCTCTCCTGTCGCAGCCAACGAGTGGCCCTAAATGGAGTTCTTTCATCCCCTCTTCCTGTCCAAGCTGGAGTTCCTCAAGGTAGCGTTCTGGGCCATGTTCTTTTTCTGGTTTTCATCAATGATCTCTCCAACTTTCTGGAAAGTCCTCTTTATCTCTTTGCTGATGACTACACCCTCTGTCGTACCATCTGTCATCCCTCAGACCGGCAAGCAGCAGGTTCGCTCTCTGCACATCTGGGTGAAATCACAAACTGGTCCAACACGTGGAACATGTCTTTCAATCTGGACACATCTCACACTCTCAACATGTCTTTCCGAAATGACCGTATAGAACCCCCCCCCCCCCATTTACTTTCTCAACAATCTTCTGGAAGAAGTCCTTTCATTCAAGCTTCTGGTATCACTATCTGCCATGATCTTTCCTGGGAAAGCCACATTTCCAACCTGGCCTCCAAAGCCAGTCACCGACTGGGAATCCTCTGTCGTGCAAAGTCCTTCCTTGGCACACCTGAGCTCCTAACCACATACAAAGCTTTCGTCCGCAGCCTGATGGAGTACTGCTCTCCCCTCTGAGCTAGTGCTCCTGCCGCTCACCTTTCTCGGCTTCACGTTGTGGAAACTAAGGCATTTGGGATCATTGGTATCTCCCGCGATGAGGCTGAGTCTTTGGGCCTCTCACTCAATCACCGCAGGCAGGTCTGTGGTCTTTCTGTCTTCTTCCGTCTCCTCTCTGGTCTCACCCCTCCCCCCTGCTTTCTGCTTTGTCTGCAACATGTCCCCACCATATTTCTGCAGGGCGCTCAATGTCTGCTAACAACCCTCTTTTGGTAAATCTATCAAAATCACAAATCACTGCTCACCTTCACTCTTTCATTCCTCTTTTTCCCACCTTTGGAATAAACTCCCACACTCTCTTCAATCCCATTCTTCCCTCCAGGCCTTCAAAACTGCTGTTCATCACCACCTCTTATCGTCCCCCATCCAAATCCTCGATCTTTTCCACCCCCGTTAATCCATTCCAAACACACCTAATTCAAATTCCCTGCTTTCCTTCTTTCAGGAAGTAATGTAATGTCCATCTTGTGTACCCCATGTTCCCCACCCCATCCCTCTCCCTTCCACAGATCTCCGAATGTCTCTGTTTCCCACTGTTTTGTCGACCCCTCTCCTGCCTCTCTTGTCTCATGCCGCCTTGCTGTGCATTGTGTGTTAGCTCTCGTACGAGCCTCGACACTGTATACAAAAAAAAAACATACGCAGGAATGCATGAAGTTCTGAAATGTTTTGTGGCATTGGTGCATTTGCAATTGCTTCAACTTTGCTCAGAGAGGGCAGAATGTCTTGACAGGAGATTTGATGACCCAGGTATTCAACTTCACATGCTATAAAGGTACACTGCTCACGCCTTAGGCATAACTCAGCTTGTGACAGCCGATTGGGGACTTAGTTTAGGTTCTCAAGGTGTTCATGCTGTGAGTTGCCAGTCACTAGTATGTCATCCTGGAATACGACTGTCTTTGGTACAGTTTTCAATCATGTCTCCATCTTGCATTGGAAGATTGGTGCAGCAGAGCATATGCCAAATGCCAAATCTGTTCTACATGTTGAGTCCTCAATGAGTGCTGATGCATGTATATGGCTTGGAATCATCATCCAGTTCCATTTGAGCATCGGCCTTGGTCAAGTCAAGCTTAGTGAATGTCTAACACCCATGAGAGTGGTGAACAGATCCTCTGCTTTGGGCAAAGGGTAGCCATCCAGCTTTGAATAGCGGTTGATCATCGTTTTGTAGTCCCCACAAATGCGCACTGTTCCATCTGCTTTGAGTATTGGAACGGTAGGTGCTGCCCAGTCAGAGTACTCGACTGGTGAGATGATGCCCTCACTCTGCAGGCGGTCAAGCTCACATTCGATCATTGATCGCATCATGTAGGGCACAGGTCGAGCCTTGTGAAAAAATGGCTGAGCATCTGCAGAAACATGAATCCTCACTTTGGGCTCTGTAAAGGTGCCAACACCATTGCTGAACAGGCCAGGGTACTTGTTGAGCACAGCATCATATCCAACATCAGAGTTGGAGACTGTTCACGTCACTCCAATTAAGTCTGATTATTTGTAACCAATCTCGGCCTAAGAGGGTTGGTCCTTCTCCACGCACTATCAGTAGTGGTAGGACATGAGTGGTATCCTACAGTTACATTAGCTGACACAACTACAGGAACCACCTCCTTGGTGTATGTTCTCAAGTCAGTAGATACAGGCCAGAGTGCAGGAGCCTTTCTTGGAGGGTAGATGGAGGTGAACTTGCTCTCACTCATAATTGATCTGGAAGCGCCGGATTCAACTTCCATCCTCACCGGGATCTTATCGATTGTTACATCAACTATAATTGGAGCATCGGAGCTCTTTGTTCCAACAGAGAAACCCTCATAAAGTTCCTCACTTGACTCTCGGCTGCAGGCTGTACTCTGTGACTTATCGTCCGCTGCATCAGGGTTCACCCCAATGTGATAAGCAGGAGACAAGTTATTCGACTTGGATCGAGAACAACGACACTTCAAGTGTCCCCGCCAATCACAGTTGTCACAGGTATAATTCCTGTACCGATATTGGAAAGCTTGATGATTACCACCACAACGCCAACAAGTTACCCCAACTTTGCGGGTAGATTCAGAAATGTCAGGAGGTGAAGGTGAATTTGGTGGCTTGCTAAAACACTTTTAATTGTAGCCAAAGGTTACCTCGCTAACCGATGGGTCCTGCTAGATAACTTTTGACTTGTTAGAGATCACACGCAGGCTCTCAGCAGTTTGCATACACGCAGTGGCTATTTTCATGACTTGAGCCAAATTGGGGTCGGAGTCAGAAAGGAGTTTCCACAGAATTGAGTCGTCACTGATGCCTATTATAATAGTCTAGAAGCCAAAATCTGTAGCTAGCCTAGAAAATAGGTTCGCTGATGATTTCATGTTAGAATGGTGCAACTGGTGTTTTTGAAGAGTCTCGGCATGACCAAGTCTAGTTCCACTTGTTGCCAAGTCTGCATCTGAATATTATGGCCGCCATGACAGTAATCAAAATGGCTGCCATCAGATTTAGTCTTTTTCTTACTGCAAATTGTACTAGCCAGAAATTTGTCATGATTGTGAAATACTATGTAATCTGACACGAGGAACACTATTTTGTGCTTTATTTTTGTACTGGATCACAACTTTTCACATAATTGACAACTTAAAGACGAAATTGAAAATGCACATACGAGCAACAAATGTGAAAAAGAAAATGTTTAGCACTATTGATGGAGATGGGTTTACAGTCAGTCAAAGGTTATTTCAACAGCTGTCAGATTCTTTCTAACACAAAATTACGTTGCTTTGCAGAAGAGAAAAGTGTTGTGAGAACACCCAAGTACAATTTTCAGAGCTATTGATCGGCTTGTACACTGAACGGGTTCCTACAAAGGGCTTTGCATCCACATGCTTTCGTGCAAGGCAGTCCATTCCGTGTACATTTGCACCGTCGAGTTGAGCATGACCCACGGCATTTGCATGTCGTCAGTTCTACACAGTAAGCAGTAATAGGCTGTGCAGTCATGAGTCGCGGCTGAAATGTCTCGTTGCCATCTTTGATGACCTGTTCCCACCCACAGTTCTCAGGTGCAGGTAGATGTGGTTCAGATTCCAAGGCTCTTCTCTTGAAGAGCACGGCCAAGGCCCAGGTGTTTGGGGGTCAGTTTTTTGCCTCCTGAAGCCACATGAATAATGTCTTGGCAGATGCTCAGAACTTTGTTCTTGGTATCTGTCTCATCCGCTTCTTCATTGTCCATCTTGTCAGTGCTGTCACCACCACAAAGAAGCTTTACAAGCATGTACAGGGTTTCAGGTACAATTCGCTCTGCATTTTCTGTGTTCAGTCCACCGATAATGCTATGCCCTGGAGAGTGTTTTACGTCACTGTAAATCTTTATGCCCACTCTGAAGATCCAGCTAAGGATTTCGTTCTCATGATGAGGCAGACTGCACTGGGCCAATTCATCTTCTTCAGAACTTTCACCTTCTTCAGATAAATCATTCACGGCGGTTCTCATGGCAAACTTTGTCACAGTTGAGGACGCAACTATGAGGGGTTTTGTGACATCCAATGGCTGCACGAATGTCACCTTGTCACTACCAAAGTGAACCTCCACTTTCTGCTTGAAATTGTAGCTTTTGTAGGCTCCAGCCTCAATTCCAAAATCATTCAATAACAGCATGCTGTAGTGTTCCCAGATGTTTTTCAGGGCAAACACATGTCCCTTCTGCAGCTCTTTCTCAAGCTGGTTCATCACATTTCTGAAACAGATGCTTTCAGGAGACTGGTTTTTCTCTCCACTCTCCTTTTTATACTTTCTGCGAAAAGAAACATAACACTTGAGGTGATATTTACCTTCAGCTGCCATCAAGTCTGAAACACCTGCAAACCTGTGATGCATGGTGGGGTCAAATTGGGCCAAACTCAGCATCCTGGATGATGTGTGATCAAATTCAACATTTGTCAGGACACCAGCTTTTCCAGGAATGTCAGTCTGGCAGAAAGCGCATTTTGACCAATCCATAGCGCTGTGCGTGGATCTTAGTGACTTTGGGACATGGTATTTCTCTGAGGAACCTGATGTTGTGGGTATCTCTTCTGTGTAAGTCACAGATTGTGGCTGAATCCTTGACTTCAGTCTGTCTATTTTTTGTGCGTGAGTAAAGTCACTATAGCAGAATTTGTGCCATTGAATCTTTTCGACGTGCTCCGGTACAGAATATTTTCTGATTCTTGAGAATGAGTCAACATATTTAGCGTCATTATATTTCTCTCTTTCTTTGCAACATTCAGCTACAGTTTTCACACCAACGATTGTAGTCTTTCGAAGTGGCGTTGACTTGCTAGTTTTTGAACTGTCCTGGCAAATAAAGCATTTATTCCAGTCTACATGCTCTTCTTCTTCTCGATCCCTTGAACCCCCTGTGAGAAATCTTGCGGCTTTCATTTTTCAGTTAGTCCTGGGTAACAGAAAAACACACAGTTATGTAGTTTAGGTTCATTTTATAGCAAAGTTGTAAAATTCATTGATTGTGGTTTGTATAATCAGACATTCTAATTCGAGCCTGAACATTTCTTTAAAAATAATATAGTGAAAAACAAGTCATATTATTTTTAGAAAATGGATGGAGCAATGTTTTTTTCTATACTCCCATCAGCTCAGGCATGCTCAAAAACATGGAAATCGACCCTAATTTTGTAATTTCATGTCAATTTGTGGCTGAAATATGACGAAAAGTGTATTTAATGGCGACCATTTTGTAAACTGTCATGGCGGCCATACTATCCATATCCAGAGTTGGCAACAAGTTGATTCACGTTTCTGTGTGTCTGGATAGTCAATTTACACCTGTTGCACTATTCTAACACGGAATCAGCAGGGTCGTACACTATTCTGCATTGGGCCTCCTGACTATAAAGAAATCACGTGACATCTCTTCGAGTTTATCTGTAAACTCACAATGTTTGGCGAGTCGGCGTAAATCAGCCATGAACTCTTATGCTGACTGACCATTTTGACGATGGTGGGTATAAAGTTTATATCTCGAGACGATCTTACCCTGTTTGGGTTGATAATGTCTTTTCACGAGATTGACGAGCTCTTCATATGACTTGTCAGAAGGTTTGGCTGGGGCAAGAAGATCTTTGGTGAGGCTCTACGTCGGGGTGCCGCATACAGTCAGTAATACAGCTCGCCGTCTTTCAGCGTCTTCATCGGTGTCCATTTTGTTTCCCACGATGTACTGCTTCAGACAATCGGTATCCTCTTCCCAATCATCCTCCACTGTGTATTCTTGCAATATGCCGATGCATGAAGACATCCTCGTCGCCACTTGAATGGACTCGATAGACAAGGATGAAGGCTCTGACGTGCAAACAACAGGTTTAATCCGGACACGGGCACAGCACAGCACAGCACCGCATCGGAACATGGGTGGGTCACATGACAATCTTAACCACGCCCTGGTGCACCCATGTATGCATGCATTATCATAAACTACTGATACATCTCAATGGGTCCACAGGTTTTGGGATTAACCCCTTAGTGTCTTTGAGCAAAATCGCAAAATTGGCAAAAATTGACTTTTTCATAATCGTAGTTCGACACAACCCAATGATGATCAAAACAGGAGTAAATGTTGATAAAATGTATGAATTGATAAATTTCAAGCTATTTCACTCTTTACTTGCATATTATATTAAGCCCTTCTGGATTTTTCACATTAACCCTTTGTGTTTATTTACTAACTTTTGCCAATCCCGAGGTTATTGAAAAATCAGAAAAGATTTTCAGTGTTACTCGAGTCCTTTGACACAAATAGAATGTAAACGAAGTTCCAAGTTGATTCACATTGTTTGGTGGCTTGTATGTTAAACCCTGAACATTTTGTATTAATTGTAGTAACAGCTAAATCAACCAAAAATAGGCTAAAGGTGTTTTTTTTTTTTTTACACCTTTACACGTTACACTTTTCCCCCACAATGGGAAATTAAACAAATGGCTGTCCCTAATGAGGCACCATACTTTAAAATGAAAGAGTTCTTCACTAATTGGAGGTGTAAATATTCTCCTCAAGACCATTATCCATTTTGTCAACAACAGGAAAATTCAAAATAATTTAAAGCCATTGCATCCTGAAACAATGTGAAAAATTGTATTGAAATGATGTTACTCAATCGTGGAACAAGTTTGATCCCTTCATGTCAGGTAATTAGTTCACAAAGGCAAACACAAGAAAGTCTTGGGTTCGATGGATTTTTTTATGCATGATGCAAGCCACCGCATGCCGGCTGGTAGGCACGCATCTTGTCCATTTTATGCCATGGGAGCCAAACAAGCAAGCCTACTTACTCTATATAATATGATAACTCATGACACATGAGGATATTGATTAGGCAGCTGACCTAGAAATCCATGAAGTGAAAACTGAAGTGACGCAACCATAAATTTGCAAGTCCTTGTGTACAGGATTATGGTGATGAAGATTTTTTTTAATGGAATCTATGGAAGCCCATCAGGCCTCCACCATGTATTTAATTGTTATGTCTGCTGAGAGTTTTATGATTTTTTTCTGGCAAGATAATGTTTCCAGTCACTACATTTTATGCCCAATAGAAATCCACATACCCAAAATGTGATACATTTGTGCTATTGCCTTTCAACCTCAAGTTAGACCATGATACCAGGGGTAGAGGATAAGTCTCATGTACCATGGCTTGTAACTAGTGCGGACATCCACTACTGTGTGTACTTGCTGAAGAGGATAATGATGACATTTTATGAACATGGACGTGGACATCTCGTACTCCGATTCATCATCAGTCTTTTATCATCATAACTATAGCCTAACATTGGTATGATGTAAAGTGTGTGAAAATACCAATTGGAATTTCGTGGTGTTGTAACAGCCTTCTGTGGTTACGAAGATCGAGTGGTGTTTCGAATTTTGTGTCAGGGAAATAGCTGAATAAGTGAGTTTTCACGTGCATGTTCATGTACATGCATGTAAGTTGTACCGACAATGACAACAAACGGAATAGTCATTATGCACACAGTCACAAGGTCTTTGAATGAGTAAACTTGTTTATTCTGAAAATCTTTCATCACCACCCTGCAAATAATCCTCGATATTGTATGAGCATGATATTGTCAATGTTACGGTGTTGACATAAAGTGTTAATTGACAATGTATATGAAGGATTAATTTATGTAACAAAGGTATGTGAATCAAGTGTAACTTCTTTCTCAGCTACATGTATATGTTAGGGCTTGAGTTACATTGAAAATATTTCATGATTTTTTAATAACCTGGGGATTGGTGGAGTTAGTAAATGAACACAAAGGGTTAATGTGAAAAATCCAGAAGGGGTTTATATAATATGCAAGCAAATAGTGAAATCGGTTGAAATTTATCAATTTATACATTTTCTCAACATTTACTCCTGTTTTGATCATGAGGTTGTGCAGAACTACTATTATGAAAAAACTCAATTTTTGCCAATCTTGCGATTCTGCTCAAAGACACTAAGAGGTTAATCCGAAAACCTGTGGACCCATCTAACATCCTTTGATTATTTAAGACTTTATCCTATAGCTCTCTTAAATTTGTGTCATTTTGATTAATTTGTGTTCATTGGTTTGGTTACAGCAAGGCTATTTAGACCCAAGACCCCTAGATTTTCAACTACCCCTTCTGAGCATGAACTTTGACCCCTAAATCTGCACTCAGTGACCCCATAAAAACAAAATTTCCCACCAACTTGTAGCCAACCCTAAATCCTTTATAATGATACCTAAAATGTTGGTATACAGCAATGGGAACATAGTGAAACAATCAATTGTATATCCACTACCCCTGATTTTGGCCAAAACTGTCATGTGTGTAACCTCTGCACATCAAGTAAAGTAGGACACATACTGTACACATGCTGTGTTAAAAATGGATCAGCTGAGTTCAATGGAGGCCTCCAAATATTTCTTCCAGCTTTTGACTTGAGTCAAACCCCCACCTTTTTCCTCACTTACAGAGGTGAAGACCACGATGACAGTCAGAGGCAGATGAGAAAACTGCTCCTAACACCTGTGATGGCGAAATAAGGTGTTGTGTGATGAGAACACATGAGGAAAGATGTAATAAATTATATATTTAGCTGCCAACTACAACTGGGTTTGGTTTACAGTCATTTATTTTATGTACCAATGCAAATGAGCAATACAAGGTCATGTGTGGAGGGGTTCTTCCTATCGTCTTTCTTGCTTTGTGCATTTCTTCTTCTTTGCCACTTCTTACTTTTAAATTCTATTTTCTTCTTCATTTAACCAATTCCTTTCTGTCATCTTCTTCAAAGGGGAATCCGGTGATGAAAGTAGGCAATGGCGCTTGCTCTACTGCAACTCTCTCAGCTCACTGCATCTCTCTCAACCTGTGGCATCAAACAGCTCCTAACCCAACTCTATATTAATATGTCGGATCACATGTCACTTCTGGTTGGAAACTTAGAATCAACTGCTTTCAGTAGATTTCCACATGACTAGGTAATCCTATTTATAAACCGTACTCCTTTCCCTGAATTAGGAGGGGTGGCAAAAGTTTCCCAAAATATTGTTTGCCTCAACTTATCCAGGAGTGAAGCCATGGCTGCAAATAATATTAGGTGTTATGGCCTGCTACGTGGCAGGATGATGCTCAAATAGATCTGGAAACCCAGGTGTTTCATTCTATTAGCTTCCCCAAAGTTGGAAAAGGAGAGGCAAGTGGATCGCCATGGTGAGGAGAGAAAACTAGACGCTGAATAAACACTCGCAATTGTGCAGCAAGTATTTCGAATCAGGTGGGCCTAAACAGCCAGATAATACATAACAACTATTCCTGGGTATCTCCACATGTAAATTGACATTATATAACGGCACCTTCACTCTTTCATTCCTCCTTTCCCTTGCCTTTGAAACAAACTCCCACACTCTGTTCAATATCACTCTTCCCTCCAGGCCTTCAAAACAGCTGTTCACCACCACCTCTAATCTTCCTCCATCCAAAACCACGATCTTTTCTACCCCCATTAATCCACCCCAAACCCCACCTCTTTTAAATTCCCTGCTTTTCTTCCTGAAAGTCCCTGTCATGTAAGGACCTGAAAGTACCTGTAGTGTCCATCTTGTTTACCTGTGTACCCCAACCCATCCCTCTCCCTTCCATAGACCTCTTAATGTCTCTGTTCCTCACTGTTTTGTCCTTCCCTTTCCCACCCCTCTGATCTCCTTCTCTCCTTGTTGTACGTTCTGTGTGTTACGTCTCCTACAAGCCTCAACATTGTTTCCAAAAAAAAGATTATTATTTAGAGACAATAAATCGATGTATGATATGTGACAGAACTTATTCCTTTCCCTTATCTCTGAAAATTCCCCTTTATCGGTTTGCTGATGACTCCACCCTCTGCTGTGACATCCCTCATCCTTCAGACAGGCAGGCTGCAGCCTCTTCCCTCTCTTTAGATATTGAAAAAAATCATAAGCTGGTCCAACACTTGGTATATGTCTTTCAATCCTGACGAGTATCACACTCTCATGCTCTCTCTTTGAAAGGACCATCTGGAAAACCTCCTATCTACTTTCCTAACAATCCTCTTGATTGTTCAGACTCCTGGCTCTTAACAATCAGACTCCTGTAACAGTTCAGTCACTCAAACTCCTGACCATTGCTATCAGCCATGATCTTTCTTGGGCAAACCACAATTCAAAGTTGGCCCCCAGAGCCAACCCCTGACTGGGCATCTTCTGTCATACAAAGTCCTTGTTTGGCACACCTGAACTCCTATCCACCTACAAGGCCTTCATCCACAGATTGATGGAGTTCTACTCTCCCCTCTGGGTTGGCTTGCCTGCCTCACATCTTGTTCAGTTTCACACTGTGGAAACCAAGGCCTTTAAGATTGTTGGAATCTCCCATGATGAAGGTGTTTATGGGCTTATCTTTTCGTAATCACAGTCAGGTTGATGGTCTTTCTGTCTTCTATTGCCTGCTTGCTGTTGTTGCACCCTCTGCTCTTACCGTGGATTGATGTACACCAATCCCCCCCCCCCCAGATCTTTCCAGGGCTCACATGGTCCACCATCAACCCTCTGATGGTGAAACTACCTGAATACAGGATCGCTGCACACCTCCACTCATTTATTCATTTTTTCCCTCACCTACAGAATCAATTTCTGCATCCTCTTCAATCTCACTCTTCCCTCCATGTGTTCACAACAGCTGTTCATCACAATTTCAGATTGTACCCAATCCAAAACGATGATCTTTTCAACCCTTGTTAACCCCCTACACTCCCCCTCCCCCCCCAAATCCCACCTCCTTCCAAATTTCCAGTTTTCCCTCCTTGGAGTTTCCTTCTGTATCCATCTTGTCTTCCCCATGAATCCTCTCCTGCCCCCCATTCCTCCTGACCACCATTGTTTGTCCAATTCTTCCTCTATCTTGGCCTTCAACTCTGCTGTTGGTGTTTATCCCATATCTCTAATGCTCCTTTTGTGTGCCTCTCTGCTCTTCCGTTTGTGTCCTGTTTTTGTCTGTTCCATCCTGATTTGTTCTGTGTACTAGCTAGCTCTTCCATGAGCCTGACTATGTCCACAAAATAATCACCAAGCCTCCCATGTTCACAGGAGGCACTCCCACAAGGTTCAAAGTCCATTCACTGGCAGCGATCCATCGTGGGTTTTGGTGGAGCCCCCCTGTCAATTCATGGCAATTCACCATCAAACATCAGGAGTTTTGCAATGTGGGTCGTTGCAAGATCTCAATTCTTTGGGTGAGCTGAGAAAGTTCTCCAACTCTTTTGTTGTGCAGAGGCACACCCCTTTTCTTTCAAATACTTTTCCAAGTATTTTTGGATTCTTTTAGAAGCTTTGTGAGCCATTTTAGGTAAGAATCTTTGTCTCGTTAATACGAAATATTTTAGGGTTCCCCAAACACACTTATTTCTAGAGCTTTCTATGCAAGTACACCGAGCATTCTGGGGTAGATTACGTCATTTCAAAAGTCCTGTATTGGACAGGGTGGCCTGAAAGTCACTTTACGTCATTTCAAAAGTCCTGTATTGGACAGGGTGGCCTGAAAGTCACTTTACTCCTGCTAAATTTCTCACACATCCCTGTCTCTCCCCCCCCCCCCACTCCGTTCTCTCTGCCCTCCCCCATGTGGTATGTGCCAACACTGACTCACTGACGCAGGAGTTAGTCGGAAGTTAGACGGCATAGCGGACATAAGTTACAGTGTCAAAGAGCGGTTGGTTGCTTGCGTTTGGGTGCATGAAAGGGCACACACAAACCAAACAATTGCTCAAGAGCAGACAGTTTTTGCGGAGCACTTTGAAAAATCTTCTCCACCAAAGTAGACATTGTTAAAGTGGGGGGAAAATGGTTTTGAAACAGGAAGTGTGAAGGACAAGAAGTGTAGTCCATGACCGGTAACAAGAAGAAACGCATGCATTGCTGCGTTGGCATTTGTTGACCGGTCACCGAGAAAGTTAACAAAAAAGGGAGCCTGTGAACTTGGTCTACCGTGGGCCACTACCCAAACTCGCATGAAAATGATCTTCAGTTGAAACCCTGGCATTCATAATTTGTGAATGAACAGAGTGATGCCGACATGGATTGGCAATCTGCATCATGTGATGTCTTGCTTAACCCTTTCCCGATTGCCCTGTCTTGAGGAAAAGTGTTGTTTTTGGATGAATGTGTCATATATCGAAGCTCACAGCACAAAATGTGGTGTTCTGGTCGAAGGACAAGCTAGATTTCACATTGGAATTGGAGCATCACCTTCGACACAAGATGATATGGGTAAGAATGACATTTATTTGACCTCTATTTTTTGATAGTCTACAGCGTAGATTACAAGCATATCTTAAGAAAGTGTTTGGTACAATGACTTATTACTGTAGGACTATCTGAAAGTGTCTGTTTTCAACAAGAGGCACACTTGTGCATTTTGCATTGCATATTCATGACTATCTCAATAAAAACGTCCCTCAACGATGGATTTCTGTAGATGCGGATCACCAACATCATCATTTCCTCTAATGTGGCCACCACGTAGTCCAGATCTCATGACTCCAGCCAACTCTTTGTGGGGCTTCATCAAGTAGAAAGTGTTGACAAACCGCAATATAATTTTTTTTTTGAAGAATTGCGTGCTGCGGTCGTGGCCTCTTTTGCACAGGTAGCTCCACAAATGCTACACAAGATGTCGAAGAGGACTTGGCAATAACTTCAGTGTTGCAAGGAGAATGATGGAGCACATCCAGATACAATGACTGTTCAATCATCTTAAGTACTGTACAATATAACCTTCATGTAAAAAGAGTTTAAGAACGAATTCTTTATACAAGGGTCCATTATAGATTCATTCTATTTCTGACTCTTGAGTGACGAGAGGGTTGGTGGTGGTCATATGGCAGCTTAGCTGCCGGGGTAGCTATCATTTATTGAAGCGCGACTGTGTCGCTGATGCAGTGCCCCTCTACCAGTACACACACTGGAACTGGTACTCATTTCGCCGACCTCAGAAGGATGACAGGCTGAGTCAACTCCCTGGTGTATTAATGCAGCGGCCGACGGGGCTTGAACTCAGGACCCGAGGATCCCAAGCCACCACCCTAACCACTGAGCCAACACCAGGCTACTAGGGGGTTAAAAATAATTATTATATCAAGTCACAGACGAATCAAACTTTACATTATTTTATACATCGAACAAGAAAATGAAAATCTACAAACCAATCTGTCTGGTGGAGTCTATCAGTGTGAACTGCCGGACAGTCAGTCCTGCCACTTGTACACGAAATAGGCCGTTTTCTGGCACTTGCAAGTGGCTCAAATTTATATGGCTCAGGGCCAGAAACTCCATAGTATAAATTCCCATCATCCTCCGACTCGTCCTCGGCAATATCGGAATGAAAACACTCGATTTCATCACCGCTGAAATCACTCTCCGATTCGCATCTCACCATTGTTCACACGCTGTTTCCGATGTTCACGTAGTTTTCGGAGAACGTGTCGTCATAGCATCTTCGGTAACTTCCGGTCTGTTTTTCGAACACCGAGAAAAGTTTTGACTTAAAAGTTAATTTTAGCACATTTTGAGTTTCAAATGTAAGAAAATCAATACCCCACGTGTATTAATGTGCTTACAACCTTCGAATCACGCGAAGTCATCAGCGACCCAAAACCTGCTCTTTAAAGAACACGGCTCTTCCATACTTTTTCGAGGCTGCAACTATTGTTGATGGACCAACAACATTAGCCATTACCTTTACATATGCTTACATTTGGATAGCTTGTCCCATCTCACATCTCACTCCATGCTTCCTTGTCAATGCCTTAAATGGATGTGCAGAGCTGCTCACTCTTGCTTGGCCAGAATGACTCGCAGCAACTCCAGCCCATTCATGATTCATAGGCATGTTTATAGTGCCTAAATATATATTTTTTACAAACAAAACTGCTCACGAAGTTTTGCTAATGTAATAAAGGAAAGCGCACTTAACCGAAAGGAAAACAAATGTTGAAAAAAACACGTTTTCAGAAAGAAAACCAAATGTTGAAAAACACGGTTTTAAAAGAAACTTGTTTTTACCGAACAACACTCAGCTCATTCACAATCTTGTACTATTTAGCATGGTGAAGAGTCATAAAGCAAAAAAACAAAAGGAATTCAAAATGATATTTTATCGAAAAGGCCACAGGGCAGGCATGGCAAACTAGCCCAACACGGGCGCATCCATGCCACGCAGCTGGGCCTCAACACAAAAGGACTAATTAAACAACCAAAACACGAAAATAAAATAAACAAATGAACCAACTCGGTTCAGATAACCAAAACAAAACAAAAATACAAATAGAACCAGAGTAGGATGATTATAATGAGGAATAGTCGAAGCAACTCGAGGAGCAGTGAAAATACGTGGCAACTCGTAGAGGGAGTAGAAGTAGAAGTAGTAGTAGTAGTAGTAGTAGTAGTAGTAGTAGTAGTAGTAGTAGTAGTCGTAGGTACAATAGCATTCCAAATTCCAAACAAAGTAAAGGTTATCATGAGAGAAGGTTGCCTAATTAAATGCACAGCAATTTGCAAACACCGGTTAGGTTGCTTACTTAAGAAGTCAGGATTATGTAAATTTCTACAGCAGAAAGTCAAGTTACCCATGGGAAAGGCTCACAGATGTAAAAAGCACTGGAGGAAGAAAATCCACACGTTCATGGTGCAAAGTAATTAGCACTCGCTACTTAAATATAATTGACCAAACAGGAGAAAGTCTTTCATTATTTCAGCATCGAGAAGGGGGCATCATGCTGAGAGCAGCAGTTTGTGAACGCAGAGATGGAGTCTTTAAACTTGTTTGGTTTGATGTAATTCATCAAAACATGCCTTCTGCCAAAATGTTGCCTGAGAAGCAGTTTTGTTTCTTACTAAGGCAAACATACCCAACTTAAATAACCTTCCAGGTTCTACAGATTATAATCTGTGGAATTTCAGTGAAATTGGACTTTTGCACCTGCGTGATGAATTATTGAGGCTTCAGGGTTTGTCCTGAAATAGTGGGAAAGATATAGCTCAGAGGTAACCTACTCACCTTCGAGTTGTCTATTCTGGGTTCATCCCTGATAGGGGTAGATAGCTAAATAAGGTTAACCCTATTTGTGACAGAGTATCAGATGCCTATGATGAGTCGTGAAGGTTTCTGGGGTAGAACCAACCCAGGACCTGTCTTCACTCTGTTGTAATATGTTGTGGGTTATGGGAGGAACTTTGCTCAGAATACTGACACACAGTGGCCTACTCTTTTTGAAAAGTGCCATGATAATCTTGAGGGTCCACCAGTGAAGACTAGCAGATGGGAGAACCAGTCTAACATCGCCTCCAAAGGATGACACACTCATTGTTGCAATGCTCTGTCTGTGAAGGAAGCACTGAGGTGGCACTTTTATAGTCGGGTCAGCAATCAAACCCTGACTACTAGACAGCTCATAATGGAGCATTCAACATCTGAGTTATCATGAGAGTCGTGGAATTGGAATTCGACCAAAAATGATCATAGTTTGATGCTTTTGCAGGCATCATAGAATGCCATGCTTCTAAGTCTGCAAGCATGAGTTGAATGTGGACATTAAAGCCCGAATAGTGCTTTTCAAAAAGAGTAGGTGGTTGTGCACCAATAGTGAAATTGCATAATTCTATCAGTTGAGATGCTTCAGCAACACCCGAGAATGGAGTAACCACCTGTCCAAGGTAAATTCTCAGTTATGAAATGTTCACAACTTATCTATCCATTGGGACCATACTCTGTGCAGAGCGTTGGTGCTACCAAAGAAGTCTCCTTGGCTATTGGACACGATCCTGGATGGATCATCACTCCGACACAGGATACCGGCAAGATGACAATCATTTTGCCGACCTCGGAAGGATAACAGGCAGAGTCAACCCCTGCTGGTATTAATTTAACAGCAGAGTGGAATTTGAACTCAGGATCCAAGGATCCCAAGCCCACCACCCTAACTATTAAGCCAACACCAGGCTTATGACTTAACATGGATATCCTAATGGCCTGACATGGGGAGATAAAATCAGGAGACTAATTTCATGTTGATGCACCTGATAAAGTATTATATCAAAACTAAATTTTATGTTAAAATCTACATTGCCATGATCTGGGTGGTTGTTATGTTTAGATGACTCTTTTAAAATTAGTATTTGTTCCCATCTACATATTACATTGACAAAACGATGCATTCATCATTTTCCAGCCAGTCCACTCCCCCCCCCCCATGCATCTCCTCCTTTCCTTTCCTACCCGACTTCTCCTCTTCATATTTTTCTCAATTCCCTTTCATCTCATGTGCATGAATATATAACGGCCCCCTTCCGATGAATAATGATAATATACTTTGAATTTGAGCCCATCGTCTACTTAATAAACAAGCCGCTTCAGTGCACTCTCCACATTAATTTGCCGCTCTACATTCATGGAAGATCTATTGCAGGAACTACCCCCTTTCATGGTACAGATGTCTTCACTTAATACGCAACATGTATCCGGGAAGATGTGATGCCATGCATACAATATTGACTTGATTAGAAGTGGGCCTATAATGCCACCAAGCTTTGTGAGATTTTACATCATGTTATAAAAGCATCGTCCTGCCGTTTATAAAAATTTTGTAATTCAAGAACAAAACACAAGATTCACAATACAGCCTGTGATTTGGAATAGTGAACTTATTGAACATAAGAAATTAAAGATAAGAATAAAATATGATAGGGTATAAGTTACATGTCATGTTGAGAACATGCGGCATGCTCGCCACGCTTGCCAACGTGGGTCGTTGTAGGTACTCTCCAAGTCTGGTTTCTAATCTTTGACAGTCACAACATAGTGACCCTGGCAATACTGATTCGAAGTGACACATACCACTGGTATAGCTCCCAGAGTGATTGGAAGACACAAACTACAATACCATGGTAAGGTGGAGTTCCATCACTGCAGTGTGAAAAGGAAAAGAAAGTCTATAATCAATGTGTAACCAGCAATGATGTATGACAGTGAAAAATAGTCTTTCACACAGGAGATAGAGAAAAAATGATCAAGTAAAGAGCCAAAGAAAAATGTCTTGGTATAACAAAAACAGACAGGAAGAGAAGCCATTGTATCAGAGAGAAAACAAAATTCAAGGACATATTCTCGGTCACAGTGAAAAACAACTGAAATGGAACTGGGTTGGACATGTGGCAAGAAGAATGGACAACTGATTGATGACAACAATTACAAACTGACAAACTGGACATACCTTTGGAAGAAGCAATGGAAGTCAGAACTTGAAATGGAGACACGATTTAAAAAAATTAAAATCACTGGAATACAATATTCACTTAAGCTGAAGCCATTAAAAATGTTGAAGCTGAGCATATTTGCATGTGGCTTATGGAAATGTTTGTGTGTATAAAATCATGCTAATGGAATAGAATAACTTTTCACAATACAGACAGACATGGGTCCCTCACTGAAGTACATGAGACAATGCTTCAGGCAAGGAACAACTCAGAGGCCACAGAGTTCTCAGGATATTTTTGTAGAATGTACCAAGTAGTACGACGAAATAGGATTGGCAGCCCCAGACTGCCGAAGCCAAATAAATCACTTGAAGGTGTTACCTGACTCCAGCCACAAGGAGGGGATGATATTGTCTTTCCAGGTGCACCAGTAAGAGACAGTGGACAGAGAGAGGGAGAGGGAGAGGGAGAGTGAGGATGTCTGCTTGAGTTTACATTAGCAACTCGTTCTTGGCCATGACATCGACAATTAAAAGCAATTGATGTGAACAACTTCAAGCCAAGCTCAACGAGTTGTCAGACACTGCAAATCTGAATTGGACTAGCTTTGTGGATATTGTTGGGCTGAGTTCCTCAGATCTTCGAAATGAAGTTCAATGACATTTTTGATGAGAGTGTACCCGAGTTTGGTCATGGTTGAGTATGGTTGGTTGACGAACCATACTCGGGTTGAACCCGAGTATGGTTGACGAATGTTGACCAGTAGTCATTATTGATGATCAAGTTGTTCGTCGACCTGTTCGAGGATGCAGGCGTACTGGAAGACATCAGCACCCTGTCGACTAACACGAATAAAACTGATTCAGTTGACTACTTATTTCAGTAAAACAACCCATATGTTTTAGCAAAATGTTTCTCTACTTCCATTGGAAAAAAATTATTGGTGATTCATTCCATATCCAAATAGAGATGGCAGATTAAAGCTTTCTTTGATAGAGACTGAGACAGCACAAGCACCGACATCATTACAGGATCAATCAGTGTGCCATCTGTGGTTTGAAACCTATTTGGAAAAAGCCAGTGGAGATGCAGTCCTGTAATGTTCTGAAAGCATTTTAATCTTACAGAGATGAAGAATGATACTTGTAAAATTTTGTACAAAACGTCACAAGTACAATTATGACAATACTGTGATGTTAATAAAATTCTGACGTATAACCTTGTTCCGCTGTCCCTGTTATCTTCATTATTGTCACCATATGGCCGATGGCATTTCAATGGTGATGCTCGCTGACGTACTTCCATTGGAAACTTCATTGCACTTGAATGGCAGACTGACATCCTGTGAGTCACAAAAGGGCATCTGAAAAGGGAGGAATTAATTTAAATAATAATTTAAAGATCTATGTTGAGCTCCCTGATATACTGGAGTCCTTCAGTTATTGTGTGGTGATGAAGGAAATCTTAATATTGAATATCTCCACATCTTTTCATTTATTTTATTGTATTTTTTGTTTGTTTATTGTATCTTTTCATATTTTTATTTGTCCTGATTATTGACACACATCATGCTGTTTGGTTGTTCTCTGAAACCATGCTTTTGCGATTAAACGGCTAGATTTAAACTCTTAAACGGCTAGATCTTACAAGTTAAAATAAACAAAATAATTAATTACATATAAAACCTCAAAAATAGTTTACTTAATGACTTGTAGAAAATGTGTGATGCAATATGTTGGTGAAACAATGCAGATTTTTCGTGTAAGAATGAATGCACACAGGAGCGGCACAAGAAACCCAGATAAAACTACTGGTTGTCCACTACTCACTCATTACTTTACTGATGGATACTGTAAAATGCGAGCTTCAGTGTTTAGGTTGTCGAAAAGATAAGCGAAGGAGGTAATTAGAGTGTACGGGGTCCAGTGGAACACGAGAAGCAAGCGTGCCAGCATCAACTCCGCTTTATTGCGCGACCGGAAGTACATTCCTGCCACCCCTACCGGGCGAGGCATGATATACGAAAACCCAATCACGTGATACAGCACACTCCTCCCTCGTAAAATTACAAGTCAAATGATGAACGGACAATCATAACATGACCACTTGAAACCCATCAACACTCATAATCCTCCAAGTACCGCGGCCGCACCCTGACCCGCCTCAGACGGGCAGCGCCACCAGACAGTCCAGGCTCAGACGCCTCCCGGCTCAGTCGAGGTGACACCCTCGCCAGACTCGCGTCATCCGCAACAACAACCGCCCCTGGCCGACCAGCCTGCACGACATCCCCGGGTAGGACAGAATCAGGCGAAGACCCCCTGGGCGTCGGCACATCCAGCCCTGGCAACACAATGTCTGGCGCCGGCGACATTACAGGTGGGGGTCCCACATCGTTCGGCCCGGGGGGGGGGAGTGGGGGGGTGACGCTGGACAGCGATCATGCATTTGGTCCACGTGCCGCTTCACACTTCCCCACCATCAGTCCGCACCATGCAATTCGCCGGCCCCAGTACCACAGAGACCACAGCCGGCACCCATTTGGAACTGTGGAAATAATCGCGCACCATTACCCGCTGTCCCACATCGAAGCCGCGCAGCCGCGTCGGACGCGACACCGCCCCACTCCCCGACCCTCCAGGTCGCAGCAAATCCAGTCTGGACCGCAATGCCCGTTTCAACATCTTAACAAACGACTCAACTTGCCCATTCGTTTCAGGATGATACGGTGCGGACCTTAGATGTCGAATACCATTTTGGCGCATAAACTCATCAAATACACCGCGATGAACTGCGGACCGTTATCAGAGACCAGGATCTCCGGTAACCCTTTCTTAGCAAAGATCGTCCGCAGTTTCTCTACTGTAATGTTTGCTGATGTATGCTGCATTACTACAACCTCCGGCCATTTAGAGAATGCATCAATCACAATCAAAAACATTTTGCCATTAACCGGCCCCGCAAAATCTACATGGACCCTCAGCCAGGCTCAGTCTGGGGTAGACCATAGTCCCGAAGCTCGACGCGGGTTATCAGCATCTGTTTGGCATGTGGCGCAACGCTTAACCAACTGCTCAATGTCTTTGTCCAACCCCGGCCACCACAACAGGCTACAAGCAAGACTCTTGGTCTTCACGATGCCAAGGTGACTGACATGCAGTTCTTCCAAACACCGCTGCCTGAACTTCGGTGGAATCACCGTCCTCATTCCCCACATAACGCACCGTTGGACCAACGACAGCTCCGATGCGCGTGACGTGAAAGGTTGAAATGCCGGTGTCGAAGGCAGATCGCTCCAATTCCCCGTAGAAATCGCCTGGACGACACGAGCGAGAACCGGATCACGAGCCGATTCCACCGCAACCTGTCTGGCCGTGACCGGTCCGCTTTGGACCTGGCCCAGCGCGAACACATCGACCCGGTCGGCCAACTCAGACGCAGCTGGACCCTCCGCACACGACAAGCGTGAGAGCCCGTCGCAGTTAGCATGCTTCTCGGTGCTTCGCAACTGAATATCATAATCGTAAGCACCAAGAAACAGACACCATCGCTGTATATGCGTGGCCGCTACCACCGGCACCCCGCGTTCGGGTCTCAGGGTGAATTGAAGTGGTTTGTGATCCGTCTGCAAAGTGAAATGCCGCCCCAGCAGGTATTGATGAAACCTCCGCACACCCCAGACGAGGCTAAGAGCCTCACGCTCGATCTGGGCATATCCCCACTCTGCTGCGGACAGGGTCCGGGATGCAAAACAAACAGGCCGCTCGGAACCATCGTCCATCCTGTGGGAGAGCACTGCCCCGATGCCATATGCAGAGCTGTTGCATGCCAATAGGAGTGGACGCGCAGGCTCCTAGTGCACGAGGACCATATCCTCTGTGAGCAGCTGCTTGACGCGGTCGAACGACGCCTGGTGTGCAGGCCCCCACGCCCAGCGCTCGTCCTTCCTGAGCAACCGTGTTAACGGCGCAAGTTGTGAGCTGAGCCCTCGCTCGAACCTTTGGTAATACTGGGCCATACCAATGAACGAGTGCAGCTGCGTCTTGTCGCGAGGCGGTGGCATGTGTTGAATCGCTTCCACCCCCCGAGGACCTTTCAACAGCCCCTCCGGCGTGATGATGTGCACAAGGTATTCCAAGCGCTGCTTGAAGAACGCGCACTTGTCCCTCTTCAAGCACAGGCCGCACGCTTCTAGCTTTGTCAGCACTTGGGCAATGTTCGCAAGGTGCTCAGCCGCCGTTTTCCCCGCAATGAGCACATCGTCCAGGTAGGTCTGAGCGGGCAGGCCAATGCAAACCTGATCCATGGCTTTCTTCCACAAGGCTAGGGCCGAAGCAATCCCAAAACAGAGTCTGGTATATCGATAGAGTCCTTGACACGTGTTGATTGTCAAAAGCTCGCTACTCCCGGGATCCATCGGTAGGTGAAAATATGCATCACGCAGGTCTAGCTTCGTGAAGTATTGACTCCACGCCAATCGCGCATATATTTCATCGATTGACGGCAGTGGATATTGCTCCACGCTGAGCCCCGGGTTAACCGTGGATTTGAAGTCCCCGCACAATCGGACGTCTCCATTCCATTTCAGCACCGTGACAACCAGGGTGGCCCAATCTGAGCACGACACCCGTTCGATCACTCCACAGGCCTCCAGTCTATCCAGTTCACCCTTGACCTTGTCCCGCAGGGCATACCGCACCGGACGTGGTTTACAAAAACGAGGAACCACCCCCTCCTTCAGCAAGAGTTTTGCCTCCATGCCCTTGAGTTTCCCAAGGTCGTCACAAAACAAACCTTGATGTCTTTGAAGAATCTTCTCCAACTGATCCTCCCACCGGCTCGGCACGGGTTGCACAAGGTGAACTGCGGCCCAGTCTAGCCTGATGCGGGCCAGCCAATCTCGGCCGAGGAGAGACGGTCCCCTCCCCCACACGACGTACACCCAAAGCGTGGCGACCTGGCCTTGGTACCACACAGACACGTCTGCCATCCCGACTGGCGTTATCTTCTCGCGGGTGTACGTGAACAGCGTGAGGTTGGACCTGATAAGCTTCAGGCCGTTGAGTCTACGGGCCGTCTGTTCGCCGATGATCGACACCGCCGCTCCCGTATCGACCTGGAACGTGATCGGCGTTTTGTTCACTTCGATTTCCACCGTCATCGGGCGCGCCGCCGCCGGGCCAATTGAAAACAGGCCCATCAACGGCCGCCGGTTCCGCCCCGGGTCGCCTTGCACATCGCTGTCCATGACCCTAACGGTGGCCGGCGCCCCATGGCACACATGCTTCAGATGACCCACCTTGTGACAATTCAAACACACGGTGCCTTTATACGGGCACGCACGGTGCAGGTGTCGACCTCCGCATCCCAAACACGTCCGCGGGGCCAATTCGCCGCACGTGCAGCCGCGCGGCGACGTCCGACCCGCACCGAAGGTCGAGCGTGCGTCCCGGGGCGCTCGCGGCCCCGCGTGGCCGGTGATGGCTCGAACATCCCTGCGAGTCTGCTCGACCGCTGAATCCGTGCTGACCGCCGAGTCGAATGTAATGGCTTCACCCTTCAGCCGTAGAACCGCTGAAACCATCTTCGCATCTTGTAAACCAGCGATAAAACGATCTCTGAGCCGCGCTGGACGCTCCCCCCACCGTGAACTTGCAGGCCACGTAAGAATGCCTAATCCGCGCCACAAAATCAGCGACGCGCTCCTCTGCCCCTTTCGAGAGGCGATCGAACTGGTATCGAGCGAGCTGTAATGACTTCCCCGGCGCCATGTGTGCTTTCATATTCTCCACAATGTCCCGAAACGACAGCCCGTCATCACGGGGCTTGTCCGGCGCCACCAAATCACTCAGTAGTCGATAATGCTCCGCCGAAAGCGAAGCGAGCAAGATCGACTTCTATTTGCTCTCGTCGACCACATCATTCGCGTGGAAATAGCATCCCAATTGCTCCGAAAACAATTCGAAGTCGTCTCCGACGAAAACGGGCACATGTCCGTTTTCACCCATCCTCGTCAGCCAACTAGAGTGTACGAGGTCCAGTGGAACACGAGAAGCAAGCGTGCCAGCATCAACTCTGCTTTATTGCGCGGCCGGAAGTACATTCCTGCCACCCCTAGCGGGCGAGGCATGATATACGAAAACCCAATCGCGTGATACAGCACAGTAATGGCCAATAATAAGGTGGGGTGGGAGATAAATCAATCAAACAATTACGTAAGCATGGAGAACTTTTCTGGGTTGAAGAATTAAAAACTGCTTATACCCATATGGGTTGAATGAAATAATTAATGATACAGACATATAACATAATGGGTTTGTTATTAACACCTTACCACGAGATTGTCAGAGACACAAAGTACATAATCATGGATGAAACGAAACGTCTAGTTTCATTGAATGGATCCCAAAAATGCACAAAACCCTTGTAAGATGTGGTTCATCATCGCAAGCAAAGAATGTAGTTTGAAACCATTGTCAGGTCGTATTTCAGGGGCAATGAAATAAATTTATAAATGCTTTTTAAAATACCATGAAAAGGCAAGGTTATATTCTTATGTTAAAAATCCTGGATCATTGATAATTCCAAACCCAAAATCGACAGTATCCAGAATATTAATAACAAGGGTAAGGCTAAATGTCCATTAACTTATGATTTTTATACATTATACACAAACATTCCACATGACAAGCTTGTAACCACATTAGACAGAGTGGTCGATAAAGCATTTGCAGGAGATAATAAAGTGTACAGTAAGGTCTCTCAAAAAAGAGAGCAAACTGATCTATAAAGGAGAATCAATATTCATGAAGTTTTTCAAAATTAAACTGATAGTAAGTCTTCAATTCCTCCTAAACAACGGTTTATTTTGACTTGACAACAAGATACTCCAGCAGACAGTCAGGACACCCATGGGTTCAGATCAGACACCTTTCTTTGTAAATTTATTCCTGCACATGTACCAGTCTGATTGGGTTCAGAACATGTGCAGGAATGATCAACTGCATGGAGGTTTGGAAACAACTTGAGATTCATTGAAGATTTATTGGCAATTAATGGTGGATTTGTATTTTATCAGCTTCATGATGATACGTTTCCAAAAGAACTCGAATTTTAAAAGGAAAACCCAACTCACATTTCACTTTCTTTTTTTATCATTATAAATCGATATCAATAATAATATATTTCACACCAACTTATTTGATAAACGAAATGCTTTTCGACTGCTTCTTTCTCCAACTTTCTTTCTCCGACTGCTTCTACAAACTGAAATTTACCAACAGGTCAAAGACAACCACGACGGACATGGAGGCATGTACAAAGTATGGCTGCTGCTCCCTGTGCTTCGGCAATTAGATCTCATATTTTGAACAATCCTCAGTGTGCAGAGGAATATAATGTAAGCTGGTACCGAACCCGAAGCAAGAGACGCAGTGTCTCACACCTACAGATAATGGAGGAAACATTTTTAAAGTCAAACGATCCTATACTTTGTTGACAAAAGCAATTTGTGTGTACATTATATCTGTTCTGACAATGTTAACTCTGTGGACGAATATTGCTGAACATTGGTGAATATCCTCCTATCCTATAGAGTAGATGATCAACCAATGAGCATTGACCTTATTGCTCTGTGTCTATAAAGCATGCATTTTGTAACTATGCCTGATGTTGGCTTAATGGTGAGGGCGGTGGGCTTGGGATCCTAGGATCCTGAGTTCAAATCCCACTGGGCTGTTGAATTATTACCAGGTGGGGTTGACTCTGCCTATCATCCTTCCGAGCTCGACAAAAAATGAGTGCCAGCTTGCTGGTATCCTGTGTCAGAGTGGCGACCTGTCCAGGATTGAGCCCAACAGCCAAGGAGACTGCTTTAGCAGCACCAACGCTCTGCACAGAGGATGGTCCCAATGGATGGATGGATGGATTTTGTTACTGCTTCATTCTGTTCGCGATTTTCTCCAACAAGAGTGGACCGAAAAGCTTTGGCATGTCTCTGTTATTGATGAAACTATGTATGTGTGTGTGTGTGTGTGTGTGTGTGTGTGTGTGTGTGTATGTATGTATGTATATATATATATATTTATATATATATATATATATATATATATATATATATATATATACATATATATATATATATAAATATATATATACATATATATATAAATATATATATAAATATATATATATATATACATACATATACATATACATATACATATACATATAGATAAAAACCTGGTGTTGGCGCAGTGGTTAGGGCAGTGGCTTGGGACCCAAAAGGTCCTGAGTTCAAGCCCCGTTGGGACACTGAATTAATATATATAAATATATATATAATGTGTATATATATATATATATATATATATATATATATATATATATATATATATATATATATATATATATATATATATATATATATATATAATGTGTATATTTCTATATATGTATATATAAACCAAGTCGAAAACACCAGGGGGTTGACTCAGCCTGCCATCCTTCCGAGGTCGGCGAAATGAGTACCAGTTGTACTGGGCCCGGTGTATGCCCCGGTTAGAATAGGTGTACCATATCCCTGTGTGTCGTAAGAGGCGACCAGGGTTGCGTCAAGAAGGGCATCCGGCGTAAAAACCTATGCCAAATCATTATGCGGACAACAAAACGAATTTCCATTCCGGATCGGTCGAGGCCCGGGTTACCAACGACCGCCACCGGTACCAGTGGTCAGCAGGGTACCAGTGGAAATTGTGCAACTGCTGGGCGAAGGAGGAGAAGGAGACGGGGAAGGCGAGTTCGGAAGCAGTGGGAGAGGGGGAAGGGTAGAAGTGTGCTGGTGAGAGTTGGAACTCTCAAAGTTGGGACGATGACTGGCAAAGGGCGAGAGTTGGCTGATATGATGGAGAGAAGAAAGGTGGACATACTGTGTGTACAAGACACCAAGTGGATGGGAAGTAAGGCGAGGAGCATTGGAGGTGGTTTCAAACTGTTCTACCATGGTGTGGATGGGAGGAGAAATGGTGTTGGGGTAATCCTGAAGGAAGATTATGTCAAGAGGGTATTGGAGGTGAGGAGAGTGTCTGACCGAGTGATGAGTGTGAAGTTGGAAATTGAAGGGGTGATGATGAATGTCATCAGTGCATATGCCCCACATATGGGGTGTGAGATGGAGTATAAAGAAGATTTCTGGAGTGAGTTAGATGAAGTGGTGGAGAGTGTATCCAAGGATGAAAGAGTGGTGATTGGAGCAGATTTCAATGGGCATGTTGGGGAAGGGAATAAAGAGGATGAGGAGGTGATGGGTAGGTACGGTCTCAACAAGAGAAATGTGGAAGGGCAAATGGTGGTAGAGTTTGCAAAAAGAATGGAAATGGCAGTGGTAAATACGTATTTCAAGAAGAAGGAGGAACACAGGGTGACATACAAGAGTGGACGAAAGTGCACACAGGTGGATTACATCCTAAGCAGGAGATGCAACCTGAAAGAGATTAGTGACTGTAAGGTTGTGGCAGGGGAGAGTGTAGCTCGACAGCATCGATTGATGGTCTGTAGGATGACTTTAGAGGTGAGGTTGAGGAAGAGAGTGAGGGCTGAACCAAGGACCAGATGGTGGAAGCTGAAGGAGGAAGACTGTTGCTTGAAATTTAGGGAGGAGGTGAGACAGGCGTTGGATGGTGGTAAAGATGGGTGGGATGATTGGGCAACGACAGCAGAAGTTGTGAGGGAGATAGCTAGGAAGGTACTTGGTGTGACATCTGGACAGAGGAAGGAAGATAAGGAGACTTGGTGGTGGAATGAGGAAGTACAGGAAAGTATAAGGAAGAAGGGGTTGGCGAAAAAGAAGTGGGATAGTCAAAGAGATGAAGAAAGTAGGCAGGAGTACAAGGAGTGGCGGCGAAAGGCAAAAAGAGAGGTGGCAAAGGCCAAGGAAAAGGCAAATGACGAGCTGTATGAGAAGTTGGATACAAAAGAAGGGGAAAAGGATTTATACCAATTGGCAAGACAGAGGGACCGAGCTGGGAAGGATGTGCTGCAGGTTAGGGTGATAAAGGACGCAAATGGGAATGTGCTGACGAGCGAGGAGAGTGTGTTGAGAAGGTGTATGGAGTACTTTGAGGAGCTGATGAATGAAGAAAATGAGAGAGAGAGAGAGAGAGAGAGAGAGAGAGAGAGAGAGAGAGAGAGAGAGAGAGAGAGAGAGAGAGAGAGAGAGAAGGTTCGAAGAGGTGGAGATAGTGAATCTGGAAGTGGGGTGGATCAGTAAGGATGAAGTGAGGACTGCTATGAAGATGAAAAGTGGAAAGGCGGTTGGCCCAGATGGTATACCAGTGGAGGCATGGAAGTGCTTAGGAGAGATGGCAGTGGGGTTGTTAACCAGATTGTTTAATAAAATCTTGGAAAGTGAGAGGATGCCGGAGGAGTGGAGATTAAGTGTACTGGTTCCGATTTTCAAGAATAAGGGTGATGTGCAGAGCTGTGGAAATTACAGAGGGATAAAGTTGTTAAGCCACACCATGAAGTTGTGGGAAAGAGTAGTGGAAGCTCGGTTGAGAGGAGAGGTGACGATCTGTGAGCAGCAATATGGGTTTATGCCAGGAAAGAGCATCACTGATGCAATGTTTGCTTTGAGAATGTTGATGGAGAAGTATAGGGAAGGTCAGAAGGAGTTACATTGTGTGTTTGTGGATTTAGAGAAAGCTTATGATCGGGTGCCAAGAGAGGAGTTGTGGCATTGTATGAGGAAGTCGGGAGTGGTGGAGAAGTATGTGAGGATCGTGCAGGATATGTATGAGGACAGTGTGACAGCGGTGAGGTGTGCGGTAGGAATGACGGACCGGTTTCAGGTAAAACTGGGATTGCACCAAGGATCGACTCTGAGCCCTTTCCTGTTTGCAATGGTGATGGACAGGTTGAAGGACGAGATCAGACTGGAGTCCCCATGAACTATGATGTTCGCGGATGACATCATGATCTGTAGGGAGCAGGCTGAGGCGAGCCTCGAGCGGTGGAGGTACGCACTGGAGAGAAGGGGAATGATAGTCAGTCGGAGAAAGACAGAGGACATGTGCATAAATGAGAGGAAGGGTGGTGGTATGGTGTGGTTGCAAGGAGTTGAGGTGGGGAAGGTGGATTGGTTTAAATACTTGAAATCAACTGTCCAAAGTAACGGAGAGTGTGGGAGAGAAGTGAAAAAGAGAGTGCAGGCAGGATGGAGTGGGTGGAGAAGAGTTGCAGGAGTGATTTGTGACAGAAGGGTAGCTGCAAGAGTGAAGGGGAAAGTATATAAGACGGTAGTGAGACCAGCTATGTTGTTTGGTTTGGAGGTGGTGGCACTAACAATAAGACAGGAAGCGGAGCTGGAGGTGGCAGAGTTAAAGATGCTGCGATTCTCGTTGGGAGTGACGAGGATGGATAGGATAACAAATGCGTATATTAGAGGGACAGCGCAGGTAGGACGGTTTGGAGACAAAGTGAGAGAGGCGAGATTGAGATGGTTTGGACATGTGCACAGGAGGGAAGCGGAGTATATCGGGAGAAGGATGTTGAAGATGGAGCCGCCAGGCAAAAGGAGAAGAGGAAGGACAAAGAAGAGGTTCATGGATTCGGTGAGGGCGGAAATGCGGGTGGTTGGAGTGTCAATGGAAGATGTGGAGGATAGAGCGAAATGGAGACGGTTGATCCGCTGTGGCGACCCCAAACGGGAGCAGCCGAAAGAGGAAGAAGAAGAAGAAGACATACATATATATATAAATGTTTAATAACAAGCACACATGTAAACACAATAGTAATTAAATTTATGTCATTGACAACAAATCACGACATACAACCTGAGCATACGATCTTCACAAAACACATTACTTGATGGATCCCAGGAAAAAAATTAATGTGGGGTGTTTATTAGCACAAGAACCGATCGAGGCCTGAAGGTCAATTATTATCTGATTTTTTTTTTCATTTTTTTTTATCCAAACATAGCCCTCGTCCTTCCTCTGGATGGAAGAGGAGGCCATGCAAAGTTTGTTGGCCTGATTCCTGCAGGGGACAAATGCATTAATGAACAAACAAACTTTCTTCTTTATATATTAGATACGAGCTATTATATAAAGGGGTGGGGGAATGAGTATGGTGGAGCAAGGAGGGGTGGGTGAAAGGAAGGAAGTGTGAGGTGGAGGAGCAAGGAGGAGTGGGGTAAGGGAAGGCAACGTGAGGGGAAGGGAAGGCAGCATGAAAGGAGGGGAAAGGAAAGCAGCATGAGGGGAAGGGAAGACAGTGTGAGGGTAAGGGAAGGGAAGACAGCATGAGGGGAAGGGAAGGGAAGGCTGCATGAGGGGAGAGGAAGGGAAAAGGAGGAGATTGGGACCATACTCTGTGCAGAGCGTTGGTGCTGCCTAAGCAGTCTCCTTGGCTGGATTATAGATGAGCACAATCTATATTGGTGTGACGCATTAATTACTGGATTATAGTTACTCTATTATTGGGCACAATCCTGGATGGGTCGCCACTCAGACAAAGTATACCAGCATGCTGACACTCATTTTGCCGACCTCGGAAGAATGACAGCCCAAGTTAACCCCACCTAGTATTAATTCAACAGCTGAGTGGGATTTGAACTCAGGACACTAGGATCCAAGGCCCACTACCATAATAGTAGGCCAATACCAGGCATAGGGGAAGGGAAGGCTATGTGAGGGGAGGGGGATGAAGGCTGCATGAGGGGAAGGGAAGGCAGTGTGAGGGGAGGGAGAGGCAGTGTGAGGGGAGGGGAAAGAACGGCAGTGTGAGGGGAATGGAAGGCTGCATAAGGGGAATGGAAGGCTGCATGAGGGGAAGGGAAGGCTGCATGAGGGGAAAGGAAGGCAGTGTGAGGGAAGGGGAAAGAACGGCACCGGGAAACAAGGCATTACTGTGGTGAAAGTGCTTTCAATCGTCGATTGCGAAAGCCAACTTGTTGTGGTTTTTTTTTCCTGAAATTCGGCTCAGGTTAAGAGATTCTCGAGCTTATCACATTTCAACTGTAATCCTTACTATAATTCACAATGTTTGTGTGTTTGTTTGTCATGCTACTTCTACAGTTCTGGCCTGATTACATCCAGACTTGCCATGCGGGATCAGCATGACCCCAATTAGTGTATAGGAGTGGTTTTATCTTTGTTCGTGGTCTTCGGGTGAAGGGGAAGGGATACAAATTCTCCATGTAAATGTGTGTCATGTCATGCCACCTGCAGGTTTTCCCTGGTATTACAAGTCTCCACCATTTACAGTACAGTATTCCTATCCCAACGTTTGCCAGTGCAGTGTGTGTTTAAAAAAAAAAAATTGTATAAACTGTCGAAGCTCGTATGAGAGCGAACACGCAGAACGTACAACAAGGGGAACAAGAGACACATGAATCACTGCTCACCTTCACTCTTTCATTCCTCTTTTTCCCTGCCTTTGGAATAAACTACCACATTCTCTTCAATCCCACTATGCCTGGTGTTGGCGCAGTGGTTAGGGCAGCGGCTTGGGATCCAAAAGGTCCTGAGTTCAAACCCCGTTGAGCCACTGAATTAATACACCAGGGGGTTGACTCAGTCTGTCATCCTTCCAAGGTCGGCGAAATGAGTACCAGTTGTACTGGGCCGGTGTATACCCCGGTTAAAATAGGTGTACCATATCCCTGTGTCGTAAGAGGCGACCAGGGTTGCGTCAGGAAGGGCATCCGGCGTAAAACATGTGCCAAATCACAATGCGGATCATACGGATGATCCGCTGTGGCGACCCCTAACGGGAGCAGCCGAAAGCAGAAGAAGATTCTCTTCAATCCCACTCTTCCCTCCAGGCCTTCAAAACAGCTGTTCAACACCATCTCTCATCTTCCCCCATCCAAAACCACGATCTTTTCTACCCATGTTAATGGACTCCACACCCACCTCCTTCAAATTCCCTGCTTTCCTTCCTGAAAGTCCCTGTAATGTGCATCTTGTAGACCCCGTGTTCCCCGCCCCATCTCTCTCCCATCCACAGATCTCCTAATGTCACTGTTCCCCAATGTTTTGTCCTTCCCTCTCTCACCCATCTTGTCTCATTCTCTCCTTGCTGTGTGTTAGCTCTCATACGAGCCTCATCAATGTTTCCAAAAAAAGAGACATGAGGGGCAGGAGAGCGAAGGAAAAAACAGTGTGGAACAGCAACAGGAGATCTGTGGAAGGGAGAAGGATGGGGCGAGGTACAGAGGGTAAACAAGATGGGCACTACATTGACTTTCAGGTCCTTACACGACAGGGACTTTCAGGAAGGAAAGCCAACTTGTTGCGGTTGGCCTGATGTTGTGGTTGACATCGTGAAAAAACAGCTGTTTTGAAGACCTGGAGGGAAGAGTGGGATTGAAGAGAATGTGGGAGTTTGTTCCAAAGGCAGGAAAAAAGAGGAATGAAAGAATGAAAATGAGCAGTCATTCTTTATTTTGGTAGTTTTACCAGAAGTGGGATGCTGGTGGACCTTGAGCACCCTGCAGAAATAAGGGAGGGACATATCTCAGACTGAGCGGGGGAGGGGGGCGAGGCCAGAGCGGAGATGGTAGAAGACAGAAAGACCACTGACCTGCCTGCGGTGAGAGAGTGAGAGACCCAAAGACTCAGCCTCATAGCGGGAGATACCAATGATCCTCAATGCTTTGGTTTCCACAGTGTGAAGCCAAGAAGAGTGAGAGGTGGGAGCACCAGCCCAGAGGGGAGAGAAGTACTTCATAAGGCTGTGGACGAAGGCTTTGTATATGGTCAGGAACTTATGTGTGCCAAGGACTTTGCACGATGGAGGATGTCCTGTCGGCGACTGGCATTGGAGGCCAGCTTGGGAATGTGTCTTTCCCAGGAAGATCAAGGCAGATAGTGAGACCCAGGAGCTTGAAAGAAAGGACTTCTACCAGAAGATTATTGAGAAAGTAGATGGGGGGAGGGGGGGTTCCAGATGGTCCTTTCAGAGAGACGTAGTGAGAGTGTGAGATTTGTCAGGATTGAAAAACATGTTCCACATGCTGGATGAGCTTGTGATTTTATCCAGTTCTGCAGAGAGTGAAGAGGCTGCTGCTTGCCAATCTGAGGGATGACATGCAGAAGGTGGAGTCATGAGCAAAGAGATAAAGATAATTTTTCAGATAGTCAGAGAGATCATTGATGAAAACCAGAAAAAAAAACAGGGCCCAGAACACTGCCTTGAGGAACTCCAACCTGGACAGGAAGAGGGGATGAGAGAACTCCATTAAGGGCCACACATTGACTGCAACAGGAGGAAGTCTGCGAGCCTAGAGTGGAGATGTCCTTGAATTATAAGCAGTTGGTATGTTTTTGCTTCATGTACATAACCTGGGGGTTTTTTTGCCCATACAGAGTTTTCAGTAACCTATATGCCCAAATAAAGGTATGCATCAGAAGAACGTGTTGCAAACTTGGAAGGGAACAAGATTGCCCATAGGGCATGTACTCTGCTCGTGCTTATAAACATCAAGAGACTTTTATTGAGATGGAAGGGGTGGGGTTTTGGAGGATGTAAGTGTGAGGGGAAGGGGAGGCAGACGTGCGGTGGAGCATTAATTACAATTCATACTGTCTTATCAAAATGATTTTGCATCAAATAACAATGAAGATGGAAACGAAGTAATGTCTGAAATCCATTTTCTACCATTCACATTATAAATGCCACTCGGAGACAAACACCAACCGGAGACAAACACCATCCAGAGATGAACACCATCCAGAATGAACACCGCCCAGACACGTCTGGAGACAACCACCGCCCAGAGAAAAACACTGAAAGAAACCATTGCGGCTTATTCCAAGTCAAAGCATTGTTAAATAGGCCAATCAAAATGGCGAATTAAGACCACAGCAAACTGACAGAGGGCTGACTCAGGCGCTGACCAAGGATGATGCCTTGATAAAGGATAATTAGATAAGGCTGTTTATCTGTATATAAAAATAGCTCAGTCTCAGTGTGCATCTGTCCTTCCTCCCTCTGTCCTTCCGTCCATCCACCAGCTGTGTGACTATATGTCTATTATTTACATACTATTAGAATGTACCTTTTGACCCTTTAGACTGCTAAGACCCCTTGGACCTTTGAAGACCATGTAAAACCCTGAGGACCCTGATGATGCAGAAGACCCAAAAGACCTAAAAGATTCTGAAAACTCCAAAGACCGAAACGACCTAAAAGACCCCAAAGGCCCAAAAGACCCCAAATACCAAAAAGACCCCAAAATGCGACTTCAGGTCCCTAACCCCCCCCCCCCCACCTGACACACCAACACACAATCCCATGTGCTCAACCCCCCTCCCACCACACCCAAAATCTGTGCTCCCTTCCAACCTTTCTTCAAATCCAGAAACCCCTCAATCCCAACTGTGTCCCCTCTCTGCCCCGCCCCCCTCCCCAAAGCAAACTCTGTCATCCCCTTTCCCTTTCTTGTTCAAGTCTTTAATTGTCCCAAACCCCAAGTACTCAATCCCTCGTCCAACCCCAAGTCCACCCCCCCTCCCTTCTCAATGCCTCAATCTCCCTCTTCCAACTCCACGCACCTTCACTCCCAACTCTCTGTCCTCCCCTCACCATTTCTTCCTGTTCATAACAATGTTACACAAATATACACAGAGAACTTTGGTGCATGGGAAGGCCATTCAGCCGATCATGCCTGCATTGTTCCTGTTCCCGTTTGTTAAGAACAATGTTAAAAGTAAATAAAGATGTAACATAAAATTCATAATCACTTCCCCCCTTTCTTCCCTTATCTATCTATATATTACTAAAACTCGCATCTTGTATGTATGTATGTATGTATGTATGTATGTATGTATGTATGTATGTATGTATGTATGCAAGTATGTATGTATGTTCCCGAAATACAGCCAAAACGGTACATGATAGCGCAAAAATTTTAGTGCCACCTTACTCACCATTCTCCTGTGGGATGCATTATCAAGTTTCGTTCAAATCGGGCAACGAAAAAATATTTAAAAAATCAATTCCTGATTCAGTCAAGTTCTCTTCAGGAGTATTTGATCAATGCAAACAACCTCAGCGGTATAGTTCTCTGGAGCCATCTTTTTCTGTTTTTTTTTTAAATGCTTTTTTTATCATTCGCTGTCACAAACAGGAAACCAACGGGTTCACATGTCGACTAGTATATTACTAAAACTCTCATCTTGTATATATGTATGTATGTATGTATGTATGTATGTATGTTCCCGAAATACAGCGAAAATGGTACATGATAGCGCAAAAATTTTAGTGCCACCTTACTCAGAATTCTCTTGCGGTCTGCAGTATCAAGTTTTGTTCAAATCAGGCAATGAAAAAAGCTATTAAACAATCAATTCCCGATGAAGTCAAGTATTCTTTGGGAGAATTTGATCAATGCAAACAACCTCAGCGATATCGTTCGCTGGAGCTATCCTTTTTTTTCTTGAAATGATTTTTTTCATCAACCACTGTCACAACGGGAACCCGTGAACGGGTTCACGGGTAATCTCGTCCTTACGATCGATCATTCACGGACCAGTGTTTGTGTGTTTGTTTATCACGCTACTCCTATAGTTGTGGGCCGATTCCATACAGACTAGCTACATAGATCAGCATGACCCCAATCAATTTATAGGGGTGTTTTTATCTTTTCCGGTGGTCTTGGGGGGAGGGGGGGATGCAAATTCTCTATGCAAATGTGTATCGTGCAGCGCCGCCTCCAGGTGGGGGAGGGTATTACAAGTCTCCACCATTTACAGTGCAGTATTCCTATCCCCACGTTTTCCAGTGCAGTGAGGTGTTTTGAATTAAAAGCAGTAGGTATGTTTTTACTTTATGCAAATAATTTCATGGGTTAATATGGACGGATAATCACAATTCAGACGAATACTGTATATCTTACTGGATTTGAATTCATGGAGTCGGTAGGTAAATGTGCTATTCACCTTATAAAGATTAGTCATATGGATCGTCTGCCTCACCAGGACACGGACACACACATACACACACACACACACACACACACACACACACACACACACACACACACACACACACACACACACACACACACGTTCAAAACACTATAATGAGAAGGTAAATAAAATACTCACGTCACAAATTTTATGACTCATTTCATTTACTTTCTCATTACACTTTTAGCTCGTTTTGAAAATGTTTTGGATATAATTTGTATCCTTATAAGCTACTTATAATCTGCTGGGACGACATATGTAAGGGAAGTTAAATTCCCTTTATGCCAAACATTAATTACCCTATGACTTGTCAATGTCATGGACAGTAAATAAATCAAGTGCAAAGGACAGAACATTACTTGGTCCATGTGCATTTGCTTACCTGCAAACGTTCTGGAGAAAAAGTGGGATGGATGCATGGTCCAAGTCATGACCTACAAGCCAAAAGGAAGCATGAAACAAATCACGATCCAAATCAAAATCGAAGTCTCAATCCAGGTCTTGTATTGCTCTATCTTTTCAGGTGTGGTATAGTGAATGTCATACATTAATAGTTTCGTTTTTTTAATATGTATTTTGTTGACACGAGTGCCATGAATGACCTACTTTTCTCTCTCTCTCTTCCCCAACCACCCTCCAACCATCTTTCCATATGAGATAGTCTATCTGTCTACAGACGTCAATCTGTAATCGAGGAACTATTTCATTTCAATCGAATTTTAGATTTCGAACTCATAGAACACGAACCTGCAGTTTAGCAGTACGTTTGATCTGAATTTGGCAAATTGTATGGAATCTCGACTCGAGCGTACATGTGCACAGAAGAGCAGGGTAATTGTTTTCATCTTTCTACCTGTCTGGCAGTCAAACAAGATAGAAAATCATTCCAAACAGGAAACTTGCTGGTTTTAAGGACTTCCTAAAAGATATAAACAACAGGCATGAAGAAATAATGTAATGTGTTAAAATAAGGTGGTGTAAAAAGACACTGTATCAACGGTGGCAAACCTCTGAAAAAGGATTTTTTCCGCTCCAGATTTTAAAACGCATATTTAATTTCAATTTAATTATATATTTGAACACTGGAGAACGCAAATCACCATGTTGGAACTTCCAAAACCTCCAGTTTAAGCAGTACTTAGACAAAATATTTCATCATCACAACAAATGAAAGTTGCCGCTCATGCTCTCGGCGATGGGAAATATCAAGATTCAGACAAAATAGTGGCTCGTAGAAAACATAGATCGTGCTCGGAAATGCAAAGCAACAGTTGAAAAGACCCTTCACACGTCCTTTTTCTCGAGGCCACGTGGGGTAAGGTGTTCTATGAACTCTCCAGTTACCTCCACCACCGAAGGTGGATGGGGGTTTTGTTTTCAACCCTGTTTGCCTCTCTGTTTGTGAGCTTGATAACTCAAAAAGTTATGGACGGATTTGGACGAAACTTGGTGGATAGGTTGGGTGTGTAACAACAACGAATTGATTAGATTTTGAACATCCGGACCCAGATACTTGAATTTTTAAGTGATTCTTCACCATTGAGTGATCGGACTAAAACGACATATAGCAGGATATCGCAAAAAGTTGTAGACGGATTCGGACAAAACTTGGTGGGCAAGTTGGGCGTGTGACAAGGACGAATCTATTTGGTTTTGGTGAAGATCTGGATCCGGCCTATCAGAGGGATGCAACATGTAAACTGTTCAGCCTTGCAGCGGTATGCCCTCTACTGAGTGGCGTTTTAGTTTACTCTGTATTTTGTAAACATAAAACGCGGGTAATAATGAGCTGTATTAGTCGCTGTTGGTGTAAGCACCCATATGACTGCTTTCTTTTTATGCCTTCTTCATTGTGAACCTGATGTTTGGATCATGTCCTTCATGACAAGATAAACTGTGTTCTCGAACACCGTTTTCGTTTATCTTATTACCAGTTGTACAGGTCACAACTTGGAATATTAGTCATGAATTCTCCATCATTGATCTGTTTGATTCAGTAGATCTACATGATGTTGTGATTTAGTATAAATCCTCCTTCATTGACCTACATTACTGTGTATTCCACGGAACGGTTCACCTACCAGATTAACCAAAGGTAAATGCTATCTTTTCTCTCGACCAGAAATCCTTACCATTTTTAGGTTCTGTAAGGATATATGAGCTGGAATTGTACCATGATAAACATTCTGAATATTCTTCCAGAAGGCTGGGTTAACAAGAGCATGCCAGATACAATGCCATGCAAAAGTATTCACCCCCTACATATAAAGCCACATTTAGATGAATTATGAATGAGAAAGAAACAATTTTTCCAAATGAACTTTTTCATTCATAACTGAAAAGATCAAACTAAACACTGTTGTAGTTGAAGGAGGTTACATGTGAGGAATACCTGCAAAAAAACATGTACAAATCAAAATTCACTGGTTGCAAAAGTATTCAGCCCTGTAGGTCAGTGTTTGTGGAAGAAACTTTTACAGCAATGACTGCTTCGAGTCTTGTTGGGGAGAGCTTTACCAGCTTTTCACAGTGAGATGGTGAAATATTTACCCATTCTTCACATGAAAATTGCTCTAGTTCTGTCAAGTTTGATGGGAATCATCAATGGACTGCAGTTTTCAAGTCTCGCCATAAATGTTCAATTGGATTCAAGTCAGCACTTTGTCCAGTGTGGCTTATTCAGCCACTCCAGTGTGGCTTTAGCTTTGCGCTTCAGATCATTGTCCTGCTGAAATGTGAATCTCCTCCCCAGTTTCACATTCATGGCTGACTCAAGCAGACTTTCATCAAGGATTCTCCTGTACTTTACACTGTCCATTGTCCCTTCTCTCCTGACAAGCTTTCCAGTCCCTGTTGATGAAAAGCAGTCCCATTACATGATGCTGCCCCCACCATGCTTGGCAGTAAGGATGGTGTTGACTGGGTGATTGACGTGCAGTGCTAGGCGTGAGCTAGATGTCACACTTTTAATGTTTTAAAAATTTTTTTACATGCTGTACTTTGTCGAGGCTCATGTTTGAGTGAACATACAGAACTTAAAACAAAGGGAGCAGGAGACAAGAGGGGGCAGGGGAGGGAAGCACAACAATAGTGGGGAATGGGGACATCAGGAGATCTTTGGAAGGGAGAAGAATGGGGTGGGGTACATAGGATAAAAAAATATGGACACTACAGGGAATTTCAGGAAGGAAAACAAGGAAGTTGAAGTACGTTGGTTTGGGAGGGATTAACAGGGGAAGAAAAGATCATGGTTTTTTTCGGATTGAAGAGAGTATTGGAGTTTGTTTCAGAGCCGGACAAAAAAAAGAATGAAAGAGTGAAGGTGAGCAGTAATTCTTGATTTTGGCAGTTTCACCAGAAGGAGGTTTCTGGCAGAACTTGAACGCTCTGCAGAAATATTAGGAGGACAGAGCACAGACAGAGCAGGGGTTTGCAAGGCCAGAGAGGAGATGGTAGAATACAAAAAGACCACTGACCTGCTTGCGGTGAGAGAGTGAGAGACCCAAAGACAGCCTCATCGCGGGAGATACCAATGATCCTAAAAGCCTTGGTTTCCACAGCGTGAAGCAGAGCTAGGTGTGAGGCAGGAGCACCACCCCAGAGGGGAGAGTGGTACTCAATCAAGCTGCAGATGAAAGCTTTGTATCTGGTTAAGAGCTCAGGTGCACCAAGGAAGGACTTCGCATGATGGAGGATGTCCACACTGGCTTTGCAGGCCAGCTTGGAAATGTGGCTTTCCCAGAAAAGATTGTGGCAGGTCGTGAGGCCCAAAAGCTTGAGTGAAAAAACTTCTTCAAGAGGATTGTTGAGAAAGTAGATTGGGGGGGAGGGGGTTCCAGATGGTCCTTCAGGAAAGACATAATGAGAGTGTGAGATTTGTCAGGATTTAAAGACATGTTCCAAGTTTTTGACCAACTTGTGATTTTATCCAAGTCTGCAGAGAGTGAATAGGCTGCTGTTTGCTGATCTGAGGGATGAGAGATGGCACAGCAGAGGGTGAAGTCATCAGCAAAAAGATAAAGAGGATTTTCCCGAGAGTCGCAGAGATAATTAATGATGATTAGAAAAAGCACCGGACCCAAAACACTGCCTTGAGGAACTCCAGCCTGAACAGGAAGAGGAGATGAGAGAATGCCATTGATGAGAAGAGCCATGAGTTGACTGCAACAGGAAAGGAAGTCTGCAAGCCATGAGAGGAGATTGCCTTGGATACCATAAAAAGAGAGTTTGGTGAGCAGTGCGGGGTGCCAGACCGTATCAAAAGCTCATGCTATTTCTCGAGATTACGCTGCATCTCAGTGGTTGTGATCTCAAGTTTGGCATTGAAGATCTCCATTGTTGGGAAAGCAGAAGCAACATATCTAGGATAGAGTGACCTGGTCTGAACCCAAATTGATTTTAGGAAATCAAGCCTTTGGAAAAGAGGAAGGATTTAATGTCAGAAGCGATGATGGACTATATGACCTTGCTAATGATTGAGAGCAGGCTAATTGGTCTGTAGTTACAGGGATCAGTGTTTTCACCTTTTTATGTAAAGCGGAAATGTTTGCTGATTTCCAAGCAGATGGCAGATGACCTTGAGCAAATGAGAGGGTGAATAGAACAGAGAGAGGGTGAGCAAGAGCAGCAGAGCAGGATCTTAGGACATGAGGGCTGATGCCATCTATTCCGGTCGCAGGATTAGAGTCGAGGTTTGACAGCGAGCTCTCCACCTTGTCAGGAGAAAAGGACACAGACTCTAGGAGCAGCTGGGTGTGCCTGGGTAAGGTGGGTATAGAAAGCGATGGGCTTGGGATGCAAGATTTTGAAGCAAACAGAGAGTTGAGGCATTCAGCCTTTTCAATGCAGTGTCAGCTGTGCAGCTATTTGAGGTAAGGAAGGGATGTGCAGGGATGTGGAGGGGTAACATACACAAGAATCTGACTTACCAGATGCCACCAGGAATTGGAGCAGGGTGACAGATTTGAGAGTTCAGTCTTCAGATTAGAAAAATGTTTTCCAGCTCTCCTGATATGAGGGGATACAAACATTTGTTCTGAGTTTTGTGGAAGGAATTGAGATTGCCTGCAGTTGTATTTGCCTTCCGTGAGGCAAAGGCAAGTTGTTTCTGGGCAACTGCTTCACCACAGGCTTCAGTGTACCATGAGTGGGAGGAAGGATAAGACAACTGAAGATGTGATAGGATAAATCTGCGTATGAGAGAGAGGAAATTCGTTTGTAAAAAATTCCCAGGATGAGTTGATGTCAGAGACAGGAGACATGTGAGACCAGTCTTGAAGTTTGATGGCTAGTTGAAGTCCCTGCCAGTTGGCCTGAGTGAAATGCCAGACTTGGCGGTGCTGAGATGGCTATGTGAGAATGTTCAGAGAATTGTTCACTTTAACAAGCATATGGTCAGATGAACTGATTGGAGCAATAGAAGCATAGCAGACATTTTCAGGGAAATTGGTCAAAACCGAATCCAGAAGAGATTATGTTGCATTGACTGAGATCTTAGTCAAGAAGTTGACAGATTGTGTCAGTCCCAATGAGTCACAGAAGTCCTTTGCTGAAGTGCCATAGTAGGTCAGAGAGATACCCGCACCCAACCAACTGGCAGGATGACAATTGAAGTCACCACATATGAGGAAAAGTGAGTGGAGATTAGTGGATAGAAGTTGGTCCATGTTAGCTGCGAGCGAGATGTAAATGGTAGACTGTTTGGTGGTGGACATCACTGTTTGGTGGATGGTACAACACATATATAAACAAGAAGTGGGAGCAGAGGGGAAGTCGGAGCCAAATGTACTCTTGGGGTGTGGTGGAATGAGGGCAGTGCATGGAGAGTGAGAAACACAGTTTTTGATAAAGAGAGCAAAGATAAAAACGAAGGGTGAGGGGGAAATTTGAGGGAGAAGGGTGAGGTGGGAGCTTGGAGGGGAAGAGAGCAAAGTTTGCTTTTGAGGAGGAAAGAGGTGGCTGATATGAGGAAGGGGTGAGAGGGAAGCTTTGAGAGGGAGAGAAGATGATGAGAGATAGCATGGCCATGGGTGAGGAGGAAAAGGGTGGGGAGAGGGGAAGGACGAGACTGGTTAGTGGAATGTTAAAGATGGGAGGGGACAAGATTCAGGGGGGGCGGGGTGGGTGGGAAGTGGAGGAGGGGTGATGAGAGGAAAGAAAGAGCATGATGGAGATGTTGAGGAGTGCACCGATTGAGAGTGAGATATCTGTTAGGTTGTAAAGGCAACCACAGATGTTTGAAAACCACACCGTTTGGGACACCAAATAAGGAGCTGTTAGTATAGTGGAGGACATTGGAGAGGTGATAAGAGAGGAGGATAATATGAGGGGCAAGATGGGAGGGAGAGGAGAGGGTATTAGAGGGGAGGAGTTGGGAGGAGGTAGATTTGAGGAGGTGGGGTGAATTGGCACTGAAGATGGACAAAGAGAACATTTGATGGAATGCGATCAGCCATTGTAAACTCGGATTATTGAGATTATCAAGTAAGATACATGTTTAAAAACGTTCTGGGAGGGGTGGAATAATGGCGAGTTAAGAGAAGTTGGAATTTTGTCAGAGTTGAAATTTTTCAGACATGGAATGTATGGAAGATCGAATTGAAATCAGCCTTATCAAGAGGAAGAAGAGAAGTGAATTATGATGGAATAGAGAGATCCAGATGGGAGAAAGTTGAAACATTTTAAAAGCACCATTTTTTTTAGGTGAGGTTAAGAGAGCAGTTGAGTAAAGGAAAAAGGTTGAAGAAAAGATTGTGAAGGTGTATGGTGAATACCTTCACAATCAAAGTGGGAATGGATGAATGGATTGGCAAATTGAAGGAAGAAGTCCTGTGGTTGGGAGGTGCAAGTTAAAAAGGGGAGGGGGGGAGTTTTTTTCGTTTTTTTAAAATATTTTCAGACATTAAACAGTTTTGTTAGACATTTTAAGACAATTTAGACCAAAAAGTTCAATTTTTGTCTCATGACCACAAATATTTCTACACATGCCCACAATATCATTAAGATGCTTTTGCACAAAATCCATACGAACTCGTGGATGCATCTTTTTCAGTAAAGGCTTCTTTCTTGCCTCCTATCTATCGAGGCCAGCTTTGTGAAGGCAACGGGATATTGTATGTTGATGAACACTGACCCCTCTCAGACATAGAGCCTTGCAGATCTTTCGAAGTCGTTGTTGGTTTTCCATCGAACCAGCTTCCTGCTTGCCCAGCTGCTGAGTTTGGATGAGCGGCCTGATCTGAGTGAAGCCTGGGTGGTATGATACATCTTCCACTACTTAATGATATATTTCACCATACTCAAATATATAATAGATTTCACTGCATCTAATATATAAAGTTCTTTCTAACCACTGAAAAACTCACACACTGACTCGCTCACTAACTCAATGACTGATATTAAAGATCGGAACCTTCCAGGTGACGTAGAAAGCTGAAATTGTGTTTGCCAATGGACATCGAAGCTGGTACACCAGAAAAAAAAAAACAATCAAGAATCGTCGGGCAACATCCATAAATGAAAATATAAATAAATGCAAAAAAAAAATGCAGGTGAGCGACCTGAGACAATGGGGAAGCACAGTAATTTTGCGTGCCGATGGTCATCAAAGCCGATACACCAGGAAAAATGACAGAAACATCGAAAAATGTCCGTAAATGAAAATATAAATACATACTTTAAAAAATGAAATGGGGAAGCAACCCGAGACAATGGGGAAGCACAGTTCATTATTGCTTCCAACCCTTCTTGTGTATATGTATTGTTGCGGGCCAGGGACCAGTGGCGAGAGCAACCGCTAGGTGGGGGAAGGTACATCGTCTCCCACCAGACTCCAGAAATTGTAGGCCGTCGCTCACGGATAATTCCGTGAGGCAGCGGGTTGCTTAACCGACCGTGGACGCCAATACCTCCACTGCGTAGCGTAGGGTCTTTTTGTCGAGAACCAATTTACCTAATTAACCACGTGGTGTCATCTACCAGGGAACCACGCCCTCAGTACATCTTGCCCGAACCGGATCACTCTACCAACTACCAACTACCTTTCCGGTTTGGATGCAGCTGAGCGGACCCACCAAGAACGTACCGGCTAGGATGAACAGAATATCAGGGATAAAGATCCGGCTAAAACTCAGATCTGAACCATGCTGGACCAATGAAGGAAAAGACGAAAACGAACTGGGAACATTTCTACAATCATTTATTTGCAATAAAGCGAGGAAAGTTATGTGGTACAGGTAACAGGTTTATTGGGGTGTTATGCAGGGGAAGATGAAAGAAAGATGTAGTGCGACAATTTTACAGCAACTTATAAAGCAGACACAGAGCAGACTTTTCGCGAGAATAATACAGGCAAGATTTACAAGGTTGGAATTACTTATACAGTTTCTACTTAAAGACGGCACCACACACTCGGACGAAATAAACCCAGTTGTATGCAAAGGACCTTTTCAGCCAGGGAGGGAGGGAGTTGAGGTCGCAGTTCTCGGTACCTGAGTTCCGGGGAAAGGAATGCTCTGTGGTGTGGCACCTGGCAATGGTCATGCGGCTCAGTCCACGGCCGCCCGCGTGGAGACCATGTCGGTGAAGGAGCCCGGGTCGAGTAGAGCAGAGTCCGAGGTGGGGATCAGGGTTTCCAGATTACTCCCAAGACAACTCACTTTCCAGCTCGCCAGACGACTCACTTTCCAGCTCACTCCATTTCCCTCTCAGCACCCCAACGCTCCTCAACCGACGACTCTCTCAGCATGAATGCTCCTCAACCGATGCTCTTTACTCCAACACTCTTTACTCCAATGCTCTTTACTCCAATGCTCCCTCCACTCCACTCTCTCAGCCCCCAATTTATAGATCTCTCTCAGCAGGGAGGGGCCTTGATAACGCTGACGTCACCGATTGGACTGACGTCACCCCTTGATTGGACGGGGCTTCCATGGATCCGCCCTTTCTGGGCAGGTTTCGGCCATACCGGGAAGCCCGACCACTCCACATGTGCGGACTCACCAAGAAGGAACTACTGAAAGAGGATTTTGCTTCAGACAGCGCGTCGCCAGTTGGGCGAGTAGGCGAACAAGTGTTTGTTCAGCTCATGCGAGAGGAAGGAACTGTGGTTCATAATGGAGGGGATATAAAGATTTATTAATCTAACTAAAAAAACATCGCAATGCACCCCTTTGATTTCCCACTAAACACAAGGAGGGATTCTATCTACACATATACTTAACGGAATAACTGACTTCGGGACAACTGTATGCTTGTATGCATATGGTTCCTAGAACCGTAACTGCATATATATATATATATATATATATATATATATATATATATATACATATATATATATATATATACATATACATATATACATATATATATATATATATATATATATATATATATATATATATATATATATATATATATATATATATATATACAGATAGATATATTTATATATATACAGATAGATATATTTATATATACAGATAGATATATTTATATATACAGATATATATATATATATATATATATATATATATATATATATATATATATATATATATATATATATATATATATATATATTAGTAAAGGTGCCCATCTTCGACGGGCGTCACTGGCAACATATGGTAAAAGACAGATAGCATGAATGTATTTTAAACAATATATTATATCATTTTTATCCATTGATTATCATTCAGGTTTTCCCCTTCGACTGTCCTGCAGTAGCTCCACTTCGATGACATTACCACGTAGTTTAGTGACTACACAACGTGTACCATTCTTGAGTTCCGGAGGATCCATAGAGCACATTAAAATTACAGGGCACCATACTTTAAAGTGATCCAAAAGGCCGGATCAGTTTCGTCTACATATTCATATGTTGTAGATTTTAGCTGGCCGGATCAGTTTCGTCTCCATATTCATATGTTGTAGAATTTAGCTGATTCTGAAACTGTTAAGAGCATGTCGATCGGATGGTTCTGTGATTTTCTATGGTAGTAAACAGAAGTATGACTTAAGCCTGTACGCCACTATGCGGAGACCCGAGGACCTAATATTTCACAACAAACTAAAAACTCACAAAATTTGAAGATATTTTAAATAAACAATTTATTATAATATCAATTAAATATCATTTTTATCCATCGATAATATGAATTGTTCTGTACAGCTATAGTTGTTCTCCTGGGATCTGCGCATCCATCCACAATCTATGTTCTAATGAAGTGCAGTAGGAATAATAAAAAGTCAGATGAACATGAACTGTTTAACTACCATAATCATCAAAACGAATTTTGAGGGGCCTCTTAAGGAAGACAATAATATCATTACTATATATGTCAAAGCTTGTTTCATTTCATGCAGTAACAAAAATCTGATGGTGGAACAAAAAAAGGGGCGTGCCGAAATATTAATATATATATATATATATATATATATATATATATATATATATATATATATATATATATATATATATATATATATATATATATATATATTGTTATGGTTTTGGAAACATACCCCAAGGGGAGAGCATGCATGGACACGTAGGAAACCCGAGAATTAGATATTTCTTTAGGCTGTGTGTAACTAGCCCTTGGCCCCTTGACTAAGTGTTGTTTGGGTCACATGCGTTGAGGTTAGTTCATGTTTTCCCAGTGTGATGTCTTCCCGCCTACCCACTTTGCTCCTTTCAACAATCCCTCTTTTCCATCGTCAGTCCATTCCCCCCTCTGCCTTTCACAATACACCAATAACCCCCTTCACCAAACCTCATTTTGACAATCCTTCCTTCACCTCATCAGTCTTACCTTCAACCCCACGGCCGTTTGGTCGTCCCTCAGTCCGGCTGCATCCCTCTCCATTTTCACTCCATTTGTGCCTTATTTAATTGGGCACATTTGGTCCGTCTGCATCCCTCTCTGTTGTAATGCCACCTGCGCATTATCTTCCTGTATGTCACACCTTCTTGGCACAAAACACAATGCTTGATATTCATGGCCTGCGGCATGGCACCTCTCGCGTGGTACAGTGGAGGACTGTACAGAGAAAGTTTGTGCATGAGGGAGGGTCTAGAGCAGGGGTTCCCAACCTGTGGTACGCGTACAACAGGTGGTACATTTGAACTTTCTTGGTGGTACGTGGCGTGGTACGCGGCAGCGTGCTTTTTTTTAACGCAGTTTTTATTTTACTTCTCTCTCATGCAGCTTGTGCACAATTATTAAATTTATATCGAAAGCGGCTGTACACTGACAGTTGTTTGTTATCGGCCATTGTGCACAAGTCTTATTATTCGTTTTGTCTCTACACGCGACACTGTCATCATTGCTTATTGCCCGGCTTATTGTTACCATTATCGTTCATCAGCATCATGTCAATGCGAAAATATTCGGAGAGTTATCTCAAGTTAGGCTTCACTTCCATCCAAAAAGGTGAATGAGAAGCTCCACAGTGTGATTTGTGGAAAAGTTCTCGGCAATCAATCTATGAAGCCAAGTCTATTGAAGCGCCATTTTGATTCGGTTCATCCTGAACACAGCCACAAGGACCATGATTTTTTTCATCGGAAGGAAATTGCCATGAAAAGAGCACGCTTCGACGGCAGCAGCAGTTTTCAACAGCAGTCCACGGCAGCCGTAAAGGCATCCTACTTAGTTGCACTGTGAATTGCAGAACAGAAAAAACCTCACACTGTCGGTGAAAGCCTCATCCTTCCCGCCACAAAGGATATCGTACGTCTCATGCTGGGAGAACAAAGCGCCAAGAAGCTCAATTCTCTTTCGTTGTCAAACAACAAAGTTCAGAAGCGCATTGAAGAAATGTCAACCAATATTCGTGACCAGGTGGTGGCAGAAATCAAGGCATCTCCATGCGGATTTCCTATGCAATTGGATGAGTCAACTGACGTGGCAAATTGTGCCGAACTGTTAGCGTTCGTTCGGTACGTGCATAAAGCCAAGTTCAAGGATGAAATACTATTTTTCCGCCCACTTAAAACCACAATGAAAGCAAAGGACATTTTCGAAGAGGTGTCTTCCATCTTTGATCAAGTTGGGCTGTCATGGGTTGATCTGAAAGGCTGTACTACAGATGGTGCTCCAGCTATGTTGGGGTGCAGATCAGGTTTCCAAACGCTTGTGAAGGCAGTTGCTCCTGAAGTGCGCGGCCTACACTGTACGATCCACCGCCACGCACTCGCAGCCAAGGCGCTCCCCAAGCCATTGACTGACGTTCTCTCAACCATGATCAAAATTGTGAACCATGTGAAATCCCAGGCTCTCAATTCGCGACTTTTCAAGAAACTTTGCGAGGATTTCGACTCCGACCATAAAGTTCTCTTATTCCACACTGAGATGAGATGGTTATCCCGTGGAAATATGGCGGAGCGCGTGTTTGAACTGCGAGCTGAGCTTCGTGAATTCTTCGAAAACAAAGGAAAACCAACGACTGTCGATTTCGTCGCTGCTTTGAACGACCCCGACTGGGCATTGCACCTGGCTTATTTGGTCGACATTTTCTCTCAGTTAAACGCCCTGAACAAGTCTCTTCAAGGGACTGGCACGACTATCATTGACTTCATAGACAAGGTCAAGGGATTTCAGGAAAAACTCCATCTGTGGAAGACGAATGTCGAAGCGGGAGTGGTGGTCATGTTTTCTTGCACGGCCGATATTCTTCAGAAGCATGAAAAGAATCCCCCAAGGGAGTTCATACAACTGGTAAAAGATCACCTCGCTTATTTGTTTGAGGAATTAAATTCCTATTTTCTGGATCTCAAGGAACTAGATCTGAAAATGATTCGCAATCCATTTCGCATGAATGCATTGGATTTGCCACCTGGAACAGGACTGCAGGAAAGCTTGATTGATCTCCAGAACGACTACACAGCCCAAGATCAGTTTGACGAGATGAATCTTGCGGACTTCTGGTGTGGAATGTTTGGGTCTTGCCCTAAGCTAGCAGCCCTAGCTGTTCATTCGCTCATAGTATTCCCATCTACATGGCTGTGTGAAGCTGGGTTCTCGTCAGTCGTTATTCTAAAAACAAAACAATTATCCCTACTGGATGTTGAACATGATGTTCGGTGCGCTTTATCCAAAACAAAGCCTGACATCGAACTGCTTGTGAGCAAGAAGCAGGTTCAACCATCCCAATGACTAGACATTTTACACAATCAAATAGGTACTTACTGTATCATTGTTTTGTTCAGATCAGATTGCTCAATGTCATAGTTGTGAATAGTTAGTATTGTTTAACTCCCCATTGTCGTATCTGTATCGCAAATAAAAACTATTTTAGGTGAATTTTGGTACAGTGGTACTCGGTGGGACCACGAACATGTGAAATGGTACCCCAGTAAAAAAAGGTTGGGAACCCCTGGTCTAGAGGGTGCCCCCCGAGATGTCTTTCACATGCCAAGAGTGTGGTGGTGGCAGTGGGGGGGGGGGGGGTTGAAAGTTCCCTCAGAAACAGTGGAATTTCCCACAAGCTGCATTGTGGACGCACCCACTTCGGATGTGGACCAATGAGTGGGAGGCACGCACTAGATAACATGGAGAAACCTACAGTATATGAAAAGGAATAAAACAGGAGTGCAAGAGACGAGACAAGTAAAAAAGCCATGTCCTGTGAGGAGAAAGGAGCCTCAAGAGTGCATGGGACAGAGTCGCTTCAGAGTTTGTTCTTGTCCTAAAAGCATGTCCTGAGAGGAGCAGAAAGGAGCTCAAAACTTCGCCTGCGAGGAGCGGAAAGCTTAGAGTGTGGTGGAGAGGAAGAAGCTAAGGAGCTGATCCTCGTCGATGCCAAAACGCTTGTCCTGCGAGGGGCAGAGGTGTACACAGTGTGTGAGTAGAGAGGGATGGGGGCCATGGTGCAGAGGAGGGCAGTGTGAAAAATCCAGAATGGCGTTTGGTTTGTGGGGAGCTGCTGGAAACTGGGGCACAGCGGAAATGGAACTAAATCTTACACGCTGGAGAGGACTTGCTTACTGGATCTGGATACCTCAGAGACGCAGCTGTGCATCCCATCCCATTGCATTGCCATTCCACTGCCTATCTTCCCCATCCTTTCCCCTCCATTCTCTCGTATATTTGGATTGATGCAGCCCGTTGTGCTTTGTGAGGTGAGGGAAAAAAGAATCAACCCGACTTTTCTTTTCTCCATTCTTTTCTTTTCTTCTCAAGTTCTTCTTTTCTTATTCTCCCCTGATTAAATGATGGCCATGGCCTTTGTGTAAATAAGATTAAAAAAGAAAGACGATGTGTGATGTTGAAATCTTCTCTTTTGTGCCTTTTGCTTTCTTGCCTGTAAGGAGTCGTTTTTAAATGATTGCTAGTATGTGTGTGTAAATAAATAATTGTTGGTTGTTATTTCCAATCTCTCTCGGTTGTCCTTTCCTTCATTGGTCGAACACAGTGTACAAGTACAGTTAGACAGGAAGTGTATCGCACCTGATTTGCTCTTTCAGCTGCACCTATCTGTTCCGCTCGGCAGAAGATCACAAGGTGTGGCGCCGAGGGTGTAGCCTCCAGTTAAGTTGCCGTGCCAATTAAAAGGTATCATGGAAACATCGAAGCATAACACTGCTCGGCCAGTAGTCTAAGTCAATCACCTATGCCTGTGTAAGAAATGTAGCCTGTTGGACTGCAGAGTTGTCTGTGGTCAGCGGCCTCAGGACCGGGTGTTCTGGAGAGACTCAAGTACTTTCTCTCGTGGTGAGCCCTGGACAGGCCGTGTATATGTGGACGGGCCGTGTGTGTGTGTGTGTGTGTGTGTGTGTGTGTGTGTGTGTGTGTGTGTGTGTGTGTGTGAGTGTGTGTGTGTGTGTGTGTGTGTGTGTGTGTGTGTGTGTGTGTGTGTATATATATATATATATATATATATATATATATATATATATATATATATATATATATATATATGGGACATGTTTACAAAAGCGGGTCAGGTAACGGTAAAGACTGTCCGAGAATTTTTATCAAGCATATATTGCCCAGTCAGTGCAGAGGCCTTATGGTGATCCTGCATTGCTGACATCATGTGAACATTTTTCTAGGCCTTATAAGGGGTTCAAGCACTATTTCGAGAATATCAAAGAAAGTTAATTTTTGAGTTTGTTCTTTACCGTTACCTGACCCGCTTTTGTGAAAAAGTCACATATACTGTATGTATATATATATATATATATATATATATATATATATATATATATATATATATATATATATATATATGTAAAGACCCACCCACATCCCTCACCTGTGAATGGAGTGAATAGCCAATCAGCTCTCACCTAATTGAATACGCCCAGGTGGCTAGGATTATATAAATGATTGACCCCTTCCACACTCCTCCAGCTGGATAAGCTGCGTAAAGCAACCCAAGAAGACTTACACAAGGTAAGTGCTAAACGCTGTTTCGAGCCCTTCCCAGAGTTCCTCAATAACTATAAAGACATGCACATATAGTACACACATGAGAATCCCAATGCTATATTGTGGATGGATTCGGACGTGGACGTTGTGGACGGGTCCGGATAAAATTTGCATGTGGTACATGCTTGGGAGCCTCATTGGTGTGCATTGCTGTCTATGCTGTCGCTGATGATTCGCCAATAAATGATGAAACCGGTCCAATTGCTGAGGGTGTGTGTAGCATTGGGATTCTCATGTGTGTACTCTATGTGAACATCTTTATAGTTGTTGAGGAACTCTGGGAAGGGTTCGAAACAGCAAAACACTTACCTTGCGTAAGTCTTCATGGGTTGCTTTATGCAGCTTATCTGGCTTGAGGAGTGTGGGAGGGGTCAATCATATATATATATATATATATATATATATATATATATATATATATATATATATATATATATATATATATATATATATATATATATATATATATATATATATTGTTACGGTTGTGGAAATTCACAGATCACCATTCAGGCTTCCCAGAGATCAGTTATGTCGATAAGTGTGTGCTCAGATTAGATTTCCCCACCGATGTCTAAAGGGAATTTTTCGTGTAACCAGGCTGTGATCTTTGAGGTAGTATTATTCTTTTGCTATCTTTATTTTGGAACAGCCACTACTTCAACAACCACAACCACCTCTCAACAACCACGCCATCCCCACCACAGCACCAACCACAACCACTATCTCAACAACCACACCATCCTCACCACAAAGCAATCACAACATTGCCTCACCTTCATCTCCGTTACGCCGCCATCTTTTCGCTGGCTACGGCGAATCCCACGGACGAGCGGCATCTCCGCCGACAGATGCGGGAGCTGATGATTTCTACAACATCCGCTTTCCACGGCTGATTATTTCTACAACGTCCGCTTTCCACGGCTGATGATTTCTACAACGTCCGCTTTCCACGGCTGATGATTTCTACAACGTCCGCTTTCCACGGCTGATGATTTCTACAACGCCCGCTTTCCACGGCTGATGATTTCTACAACGTCCGCTTTCCACGGCTGATGATTTCTACGTCCGCTTTCCACGGCTGATGATTTCTACAACGTCCGCTTCCACGGCTGATGATTTCTACAACGTCCGCTTTCCACGGCTGATGATTTCTACAACGTCCGCTTTCCACGGCTGATGATTTCTACAACGTCCGCTTTCCACGGCTGATGATTTCTACAACTTCCGCTTTCCACGGCTGATGATTTCTACAACGTCCGCTTTCCACGGCTGATGATTTCTACAACGTCCGCTTTCCACGGCTGATGATTTCTACAACGTCCGCTTTCCACGGCTGATGATTTCTACAACGTCCGCTTTCCACGGCTGATGATTTCTACCGTGTCCACTCTCTCCGCGTTTCGTGACGAGATCGGATCAAAATGCCAAAAGGGGCGGAGCCGCGGGGGGGTGAAAGGTCGAAGGTGGGGGATCAAACTCACCTCCCACGGACCCCATAAAAAGGCGTGCTGGAATGCACAGCGATTCAGTTCTTGCCTGGAGAGAGTTCTTGCCTGGAGAGTTTGCTAGGAGTTGTGCCTGGAGTTTTGTGAGTTCTTCTTGCCTGGAGAGGTTGCCTGGAGTTTTGCCTGGAGTCGGTCTGGGTTCGCCAAGCAGTGAGTCGAGCTGCAGTCTGTCTGGAGTCGCGGTGCAGACAGGAGAACACCACCAGGTTCGAGTCCAGTGGAGGGCAGTCGGAGTGCAGCAAAGCCGGCAGTATGGTGCCGAACCGTGGGTCAGTGGAGAAAGCCGGAGAGAGGTCGCCAGCCAGCGAGTCACCACGAGGGTGGCAGGTAACAAGCACGGTCTCATGGAGCTCTTGCGGTCTTCACAGTTCCGCGAACATAAAGGCCTACGGGTCCAGTATGCCCCCTACTTTCTGCTATGAAAGTTGTGGCGCCGTGTCCATAAGTAGAACTGTTAAGTGAATGTACAGTAATAAATAGACAACAGCTGTAGGGTCTTTTTGCTCGTGTTTTGTCCCTTAGGCATAGGTCACATTTGCCATGGCGGCTGTGGGGTTTCCAAAATCTACGGCCACTAGAAATTATACGGCGGCCGCAGTATTTCCACAGTGACACAATGTAGCAGTCACATATGTTTTTATTTTTCGGGGAGCCGCACAGCGTATTTAGGCCTCAGTCACATTTGCCACGGTGGCCGTGGGGTCTCCAAAATCTACAGCCATGAGCAATTATAGGGCGGCCGCAGTATTTCCACGGTCACACAATGTAGCAGTCACATGTTTTTCTTTTTCGGGGAGCTGCACGGCGTATTAATAAATTGTGGAGACCGAAAACGTGGGGTTGCCGTACGGTCTTTGATTTGATGTCGCACGGTGACCTTCGGGCGTTCCTGCGGCGGCCATAGAATTTTCAAGGCAGACGCAAGGTGCCCGCAAGGCGACCGCAGGTGGGGCCCTAAGGCGAACGTGCGGCCAGACGGACGGTAACGAATGGGCTAATATATGAAGACCACAAGGGGAAAACCAGAGATGTCAGGATAAGTCAATTTTGAAGAAACTGAAAAAGAAAGTTTCAAGACTTTGGTGGACTGTTTAATAACTGTCATATAGATTTCTTTTCCAGTAAATGGAAGAGTGATCATTGGCCGATCAAAGTAAGCATGTAGCATTTGCCAAGCTTCTGTGTTATTTAATTTAAGAGCAAAGAACGAATCAATGTTGCAAACTGACATCACTGGTTATTCCCTTGTTTAATAATTATTGCCATGCAATTTAACCCAGGATGTGTCGCAAATTCATGCTTGTTGGTTATTAGCAAACATTACATGACTTTGGTGATCACAGATTATTTTTTTCAACATTAAACGGTCATTGTTTTTTTGTTTGATTGGTGTTCAACGCCATACTCAAGGGTATTTCGCTTATATGACGACGGATTCTCTATTTCTTACTCCGTACTACTTAATATGATGGAAAACCGGGAGGAAACCAAGGATAAACCACCCCCGCGATAGCCGAAGTCACCTCATGTGACTCCCTCATATACCTAAGCAGGTTGATTGGGCGGTGGGTACATCGAATGAGGATGGGTACTCAGACGCACGAACCATTAAGCCACGGCGTGGGTCCCATAAAGTCACAATAAAGGTTTGAGCAGGCTTGAACCACGATATGCACCAACTACGGAGCCCATGATATAACCAAAAAGGCTATTGTAGTGCTCAGAGTTTATGCTGTGAAAGTTTTACAACCTTTCATTTTTTAATTTCTCAACTCTGAATATTATGGTGGAACAGTTAACATGAATGAAAGGGAGGTAACCAGGAGTAAAGTACTGACAACTCTGGGTTTCTACTTGTTCAGCTTTGACAACACTTGTTTTTTCATTGCATGGCTAAACTTTATACCATATAAATTATGTGACACCCCTGGTTATTTGTTAAAGTAATATTGTGAGAGGAAACCTTATGTTGCCAACTATTGGCAGGTGCAATAACCCTGAAATTTATAAAAAGTGACATCTCTGGTTTTCCCCTTGTGGACTTGATATATATATATTTTGTTTACCAGTTTTTTTTGTTCGGCTTGTCAAATTGCTACGGCGAACGTAGAAATGAAAAAAGTTATAACTCCGTGTTATAATTCCACGGCGACCCTACGGCCTGTAAAATATAGCCATACGGTGTAGGGCCACGCTGAGGCCACCTCAGAAACTCTGCGGCCACCGCACATTTCTGTCAATTCAGAGGCCGTACGGCTGCCGTATCCTTGCCGTAGAGCAAATGTGACTTTGGCCTTCGGTCTTAGAAATTGTGGAGACCGAAAACGTGGGGTTGTCATACGGTCTTTGATTTGATGTCGCACGGTGACCTTAAGGGAGCCCTGCGGCAGCCATAGAATTTAAGGCAGATGCAAGGTAGCCTCAAGGTGCCCGCAAGGCGACCGCAGGGGGCCCTAAGGCGAACATGCAGCCAGACGGACGGTAACGAATGGGTTAATTTTTTTTTGTTTTTTTTACCAGTTTTTTTTTTTCGGCTTGTCGAATTGCTACGGCGAACGTAGAAATGGAAAAAGTTATAACTCCACGGCGACCTTACGACCTGTAAAATATAGCCAAACGGCGTAAGGCCACCCTGAGGCCACCGCAGAAACTCTGCGGCCGCCGCACGTTTCTGCCAATTCAGAGGGTGAACCAAAACCCTAACAAACCAATATGGCCGCCGTATCCTCGCCGGAGAGCAAATGTGACTTAGGCCTTACCATTGCATACGTGCCTTCATTGATTGCATACGTGTGAGGAATAAGTGTCATTGTGGGAATGTTCACCTGTTCGTTGTGTCCTTTCCCTCAATTGAGCTGCCGTATTGCGTTTGGGATATTAGCTGGCATTTAAATAGCCGATAAAGTAATCGGATCTGGCGGGGCTTGGCGATATACACCGCTTGGCAAATCGCAAACGAAGCGAGCTGCTTCAGCGGCTCGTTTCCAAGCAGGTCCCGTCGAGGTGTAAATCCCCGGCATTTCTGTCTGCGCGCATACTTAGGTAAATTGACTATTCGGCGATCGGACCCTGTCACACGCGGACAGAATAGTTGGTTGATTTACGGTGTGATGAAAAACACACCCGTAGCTGGATTTCGGCGTTGATCCGAAAGCTGCGACTAGGTTTGCCACGTCCGGTGGGCGCGCGGCGATTAGTTAAAAGGGGCGATTAGTTAAAAGCGGTCGCTCACACGCCGGAGTGGTGAGAAACCATAACTATATATATATATATATATATATATATATATATATATATATATATATATATATATATATATATAAACATATGTATACTGTATTTGTATATTTCAAGAGATGTCTTGATGGCAATCGGTAAAAGGATATTGTGGTGTCATTATTTATTTCCTCATAATTCAATCTCATTCCTTCCAACCTTGTTTAGTTTTTTGTTTTTTTGGAAATTCCATCCCAACATGTTTTCTGATTTAAAAGATATATATTTTCTGACTTGTTACCTCTGCCACCGAAAGTGAAGGAGGTTTTGTTTTCACTCCTGTCTGTTCTGTCTGTTTGTCTGTGTACAGGATATCTCAAAAAGTTGTGGACAGGTTCGGTTTGTGACAAGGACGAACTGATTAGCTTTTGGTGAAGATCTGGATCTGGATCTGACGACTATAATTTTTTAAGTGATTATTCACCATTGACAGTTCGGGCCAAAAAGGATATACAGCACGATATCTCAAAAAGTTATGCACGGATCCGGATAAAACTTGGTGGACATGTATGTGTGACCATGACAAATTGATTCGATTTTGGTGAATATCCAAATCCGGATCTGGATCCGAGATTTATTTAATCTTCAAGTCATTCTTCACTATTGAGAGATTGGGCCAAAAATGATATATAGCATGAAATTTCAAAATGTAATGGGATCAGGCATATGTTCTCAAGGATCAGGCATTATGTGGCAGAGGTATGCGCTCTACCAAGTGCCCTTCTAGTTTAATTATGCATTGGGAGACAATGCAGCTTGAATATTTCTCAAGGAAGTAGCTAAGCTGAAACACACAAGGAACTTTAGGCCCACCATTCGGCCAATCATGCCTGTGCTACACCAACCCCAAAATCCATCACCAATCCACACAAGCTACAAGTCTTGCCAATATCCCTGCACCCCTCTATCTCCAATACATCTCGGTACCTATCTAATTTCTATTTAAACCTATCTACCCCCTCTGTTGTCACTGCCTTTATTGCAATGCCATTCCGTGCATTAACTACTCTCTGACAGAAAGACCCCTGCTTTAATACTATCCTATCTATCACCTTCTTTACCATCAGACTATGGCTAGAGTCTCAACATTGCCCATTCTGCAGAAAATCTTATCTGCACCCATCTTGTCCACACCCTTCATTATCTCAAACAACCCAATCAAATTCCCTCGTAATCACCTTTTTTTTTGTCATGTGTAAAAAAGTCTTGTATCCTTTAGCCACTTCTCATCACTCAGTCTATCAATCTAGCCCTGGAATCAATGTAGTAGCCCTATGTTGTACCCTAACTTTGACAGCTATGTAATTCCTCAAATGTAGTGACCAAAACTGCACACAATATTCTAGATGAGGCTCCAGTCCTGTTATTTTGTTCTTAAGTTATACCTTCTGCTTATTCCTAACTACACTGCGTACCTCCCCACTCATCTACCCTGGTCTCTTTCTGCCCCTACCATTACACCTCACTAGAATATACATACTCTGCACATTACACATTAGTTCCTTGAAGGTTGTCTATTTCTCCGATTGAGATCACCCACTTACCCAATCTAAAACTTCCAAATCAATTCTCATACCCTCAAAGTTTGCCCTCCTTCAATCCAACAACCTTAAACCACAAGCCAGAACTTCACATCTCAACAATAGAGTGGCGCTTACATTGTGGTCGCTTGTCCCCTGATGTTCTCTCACCTCCACCACATTTTAATCATTAGTCGGAAAGGTTCCAACACTGCACTCCCCCTCGTGGGCTTTCCTACAAGACTAAAAAAGCAATTTTGGACAAGAGGTAGAAAATCCTCAGCCACTTGACCTTTCTCCTGTTCCTGGACCCAATCTATCAAATCCTGGACAAATTAAAATCCCCCCAAATCAATACTCTTCCCTTATCACATGTCATTCTGAATTCTTCACATACCCCTCTTTCCTGCTCTTCTCTCACACCTGAAACCCTATCATAGCATCCTACATGTACTTTACTGTTCTTAGAATCCCAAATCTTTATCCACAGAGAATCCTTTGGATTAATTCCCTCCATAATGTCAAGTCTTTCACTTAGGTTTTCACACCTCCTGACTGTTTTTCTTTCCTATCACACCTATAAACCCTGGAGCCTTTAATTCCTGTCCTCCAGTCAGATTGCTCACTAAACCAAGTCTCGCTTACAGCAACTAAGTCATACCCTCGCCACCCACACTAGCTCCTTGCTCTTCCACCTTTCCATTTAAGCTCCTGACATTGAAATAAAACATCAACAACCTTTCCCTTCCATTAACTATCCCCTCCTTCCATGACCCCCAACCACAACCTCAGTCTCTAGTCTAAAAAATTCGCAATTTATTTCTCAAAACCACCATGAATATCACCCTCCCCTAACTACTATTTAGCAACATGCCACCTGTCAGCATACACTCACTATCACCATGTAGGGATCCCCACATATTCACAAACCCAAACTCCTTCCTCCCACACACCCCTCCAACCACCCGTTCAGATCCTTTGCTCTACAACAAAATCGGTACTGACTTCCACCTTTGGTAGAATCCCTGAAAAAAAACAAATCACGTCATATCCCAAATTCTTCAAATGCTTCCTCAAAACCTTATACCTCCTCCACAAAGGATCCTGACCAGACTCTCTCCACATTGGTACCCCCAGCATGCATCACCACCAATATTTCCGGCCTGCAACCTGACAAAATACCATCCAACATTTCATCACGATCCCCACCCTTGCTCCTCTAAAACAACACAAAAGATTTTTCGAATCCTTGTGACAAAATAGAGAGTCTGCATATTCAACACTCCTACAAAAAATGTTTCCCTGGCCACCCTCCCTCCCCTCCCCACCTGAAGCTCACCATCATGCACACATGTACCACTACCCCCACCATCCGCACTGCAATTCTCGTGCACCCGCAGCCCTTCCAATACCGACCTCACCAACCACAACCCCCCATTCCATCACCCCTGTTCGAAACTCCCTCAACTGATGTACCCCTACTTGCACACTCTGCCACCCCACAATCACTCTCACCAATCCCTTCTACATCTCCAATGCCTGCATCACATTCTGCAGATACATCATCACTGGCACACACCCCTCATTCCACCCACAACCCCACCGACACATACACCTGCCATAGACCCACCCAACAAACATGACCGACACTCTTCAACCGATTCCCCAACCTCTGACAAATCCAGGCAAGATGTTAACCCTTTCCTCGCTTTACTCACCAAAGCTCTTAAACAAGCCACCTCCAAGTATTTACAACAGGAAAGTCCCCCACAATCGCAACCAACCAGAACATCACACACGTACAACATCCAATACACTGTTTTTCAACATTCATGCAATTGTCCCAGACCTTGCATTTACCGAGTGACATCTGCTTCATCTCGTCCTCCGTTTTGATCACAAACTGTAGTGGGTCGATCACCATTATATTCAGTAGTCTCGACAATTGAGCAATCCACCTCTTCAATGTCACTCCTCTGGGAGCCCCCTCTCTGAGATCCACCCCTTCCATACACGTCCTCCAGTCCCAGTCCAATGCGCCCACCTCCATGACACCAATGAGAACCGTGCCCTCTATGAATGACACATCCATCTGCAAGGCTGACCCCCCCCCCCAGAAGCATCCAAGACCCTCAGGAGTCCACCCAGACCCATCAGAAAATAACATCTTCCCTCATCGTTGATAGGAAGTTTGAAAGTCCGAAAAACAGGGCTGAGACCAAAAGCTCCCAAATGAGGCCACCCGACTCACCTGTCGGAACGAGAGCCAGATCATCACCCAGGATGACTTTCAGAGAAGATAACATGCTCAGACATGCCATCAGGCCCAAAGTGAACCACAATTGAACTGCCAGAAGCGTGCATGCCAGACCACCAGCGAATGCACCACCAACTCTTTCTCGTGAGCACAGAAGCTACATCTCTGCAACAGGACTTGGCACAGTTACTTTGTTGTCCCTTGGATGCTTTTTGGCCCTTGCTGCTGCCTTTTTAGTCATGGATCCTTTTTTGGCCTTCGCAGCCTTTATTATATTGAAACGATCTGACTCGTCATCCACTAAACAGTCAAAAGGGTTCATGATGGTGCAACGAAAGCCATTTTGTATTTCCCCAATATGATCTTGCTCAAGTACTGGATTGCACTCTGATGCCGTGCATGTCATTACACTCTGATAACACCATGCATATACAGTGTGATGCAAGATGGTGGCCACCTTCTGGTGGGACATGCCAGCCCTGCTCCTCCCACACACAGCGGACCATGAAAGGGGTATCTCCGGGACCACATCGGGGGTTGCTTTGATGCATAAAATCAACCAAAATACAAAGGAATAAGAATGGAAGAAAGAAACAGGAATGAGAAAAATTAATAAATAATAATAAGAAATACAATAAGAAAAGCAAAAAATAGGAAAAATTCCGCTGTGTTGGATTTAGGGAGTTCGGGAGCGAAGAAGCTGTATAGTATAGTGGAAGTGTAAAATGCATAGATCTCCATCTCATCAACCTGCTATCGAGAGAAACTGGGAACAAACGTGTTTCAGCAAAGCAGAGCTTTGAGTGCCAAAGGATTCACCATTGGCAGAGATAATTGACCATTGTATGGTCAATTTATCTTGAGGAAGAGCCAAACAAATTGTGGAAATATCTAAATATTGACATATACTCATTACCCATTCTGATATGATGACATTTGTTGAAATGAAATCAACTGGTTTGTGGCATCTTGTAAGAATGGCAAGCCCAATACCCTAGAAAATTGGATTGCTAGATGCACAGTTCGTCCCTTGATTTGCCATTTCGTGTTTTGCGTGTTGAATGAGAAATAATGGTGGGATGAAATGAAAAAAAAAACATACATCATTGTCACCAAAACATGTAGGGTTGTGATAAAACATCCACCAAAGTTGATACAGGAATCAAAACCAAGTGTGAATGTGTTGAACTTTCCGGAAGCTTTGCGTTTCCACATGTGCATTGCCATTTGTCATCTTACATGCATATTGCTGCATCCTTGTTCATCAGTTAATATCATATCAGGTGATGCCCCATATTCTTCCCTCTTGAGCCTTGAGGTCAATGGCACAGTCATTGTGACATGGCAACATCCTATCATTACCTTTTGTTAATTACAATCAAGTTGATCACCACTGAAAAAATATTGTCTTGCCTCGTTTCCATGCATCAGTCAACCTGGGTTAAAGTCTTGCCCCCCCCCCCCCCGACTGTGCATGATTTCCGTATTATTTAGCCGAGCTGAATTGCCTGGCAATTGGAGCTACCGCTGAATTTTTTTGGCCCTTTCCCAAAGTGGCCAAACATGGATGGGTGAAAGTTACGTTATAACACTGACCAATCAAGGGATGCATTACAACACTGACCAATCAGGTGACGAATGGGTGCAGACATTTAATCCGCATCTCGGATGAGCTGCTTTTGGTTTTGTTTGATATAATATTGTTGGAGCTTATTTTGTCAGCAAAAAGCTCCCAAGAATTGTTGGAATTGTCAGAAGCAAAGCGATAGGATCTCTCCTTTCGTTTTTGTAAACAAATTAGTGTGACCTTAGCTGAAAGGCTTGCTGGGAAAGAATCGCCCGCATCTGTTGAAAATCCGCATTGTGTGGAAATAGGAGTGTTTTCACGCAACTCGGATAGACTATCAATGCGGGTTTCCGGAGAATCCAGATCAGCTTGGATTTACAGTCAATCTATGGCCATGGAAATGAGGTATTCATGCTTTTGATATTGATGTCACTTCCTGCAGGTAATCAAGCGCTTTTTCCCCACAATCTTTATATGTTTGGTGCCCAGATTTGGGCCAAAAATACATCCCGACCATTTTTGTCTCATCTTATTCCATCAAAATGAGTGGTGTGTCAACTCAAACAGGATAGCAAGGGATGTGTGCCAATTGAAGATCATAACCTTTCCACAAGAATAAGAATAGGCCAAAATTATACAACCCATTACTCGATGAATTATATAATTGTATTGTCAGTGAGTGTCCCTCTCCAACAATGGAGTGCTGTGCAAGGCAGCCCATGGCAAGAGTCGAAGAAAAAAAAATCTAAAAAAGACTGCAAGTCCCATCTGAACACTATTTGCCCTCTATCTGCCGATGTATCAGCGCCATCACCCCATTCAGATCATGATAATCTATTTAACGGCGGGACAGCTTGCATAGACTCACTCACTCACGCACACATTTCCATTACGGATCTGGCACTGTGAGGTTATGATGGCCGCCTGGCCGGCTCGAATGATAACAGGGTCATTTTGCACGAGTGCATCGGGCCGTAATTGCCTGCCACTTTCTAGCCTTGGCCTATTCCCTGCGTGGTGGGAGGTACGAATTCAGGCCTAATGTATCCTGCAACATGGTGACCCAATCATCCAAACCCATAAGCATTAACATTGTACAAGAGAGACTAAAATTAAGCCAGATAGTGTGTAAATGAGAATTACGACCAATTTATAACTGCAAAACATAATAGCAAACTAATTAATAGAGCTCTCTTTTAGGCTTCTATAAGTTGGAAAGAAGCCCAGACTTTAACAAATGGACCTGCGGTTGCTCTACCGTCAATAACCATTTCACATCGAGTCCAGCAATGGCAATGCAGTCTTCATACTCGTATACCCCCTTTCGAGCTACGTTGTATAAACGCAATTTGGCAAATGATGCTCTTCGTGCATCACAGCCTCTGAAAAGATGTCCCAAAGCATTGCCCAAGTGAGCTAACAGACCGTAATTAGGCAGTTTGTGCAATGATCGTGAGCATTAACCATAAATCAATAGGCACGGCCTGTCCGGGGGAACCAATATCATCATATAGTTAAAACCAAAACTACTCGGTGTACCTTCGCTCCTTTCGCATTGCTCCAAACCCAAGGAGGTGTTTGAATTCACCCGAAGGCTTAAAGGTGCCAAGGGAAGGGTGATGATGCGCGTCGCGATGGGAGAGACATGAAATCGTGATTAAACCTGTCCGCTTCGTGTCCGGCCTTTGATTTCTCGACACGAAATCCTTGTCTCAACGGGTGTGAGACGGCGAATAACCTAGACAGCGTGAAGATTCGTTCTGCCAGATGCTCAGAAAACCTGCATGGGCATGAATGCAAAGCATTGGAGCATATACAAGAGATTAAGGAGTGAAACAAAGTGATTTCATAAGCATACATCATTCTGATACAGGCTTTTTCTTTTATTCTTTAGAGAGGTGTATCATCCGGTAAAGACCTTCGACGACAATCACTGAGCTGGAATTGACCATTGATTGCGTTTCAATACAATAGCCCCTAAACCTGGATGGTCTGTAGCAATTATTCGCTTTCCCCCATTCTCCACTCAGTTCGTATCATTTATCTTTTGAGCCTTCCTGCATCCAATCCAGAAGATGCATCTTATAAGCAGAAATACCTTCCTTTTCCCAGCGTCCATTTTGTATAAATAACTTTGCTAAGGATTTTTAGATCACTTAAATCGATCCATCTCTCCCAATTAAAATATGGTGACGAAACAGTCATTGGTTGCCATCCTATCCGAGATATGTGCTCTGTGCCTGGTGTTGTGGATTAAAAAAGCACACTTGGAAATGCACAAAATCAATGGAGCAGCAAGCTATTGATAGAATAGGCTCATACAGTCTGTCCGTCTGTCTGTCCCACGAAAAACGCTCCTCGGAGAGAAAAAAAAAATTATTAAGTCAAAGTTGCTTCAAATTAATCCAAACCGATGGGAAGATTATAATTTTTTCAATCAGACAAAAACATTGAACCTTGACAGATTATATTGGCACAAACATTGAATATACAAAACTAAAACAAATTAAGGATAAAAATATTGAATATAGGCAACAGATCGCTGCCTCGATCACTACTGAAAAAATTTTTTTGCTGTTAAGAAATATATGACCTCCCATTTTTGAGTTCTTTCAACCAGCGCAAGAACAAAAGGGATTCCTTTTTTAATATCGTGGTATTTTTACCACTGACTTCTGCTAGTATAACTCATTCTGGTCACAATTTTTATATCAGGACTACGTGATCAAGCACAGCTACTATACCTTGAAATGACATTATACCAGTCAGTGCAACCTCAAAAATAAAATATCTCTTTTAACCGGTTTATCAGTGAGAGATGTGTCCAAGGAAATTTTATGCCATTCGTTTCAAGAAATCCATTTGAAGTCCAGTGCCTGAACAAATATTACTCTGACAGATCTCCAAAGACTGATAACGGCACTTGTAATAATGTACAGAATATTTTTTGCAGTTTTTTTTGGGACATGCAATTTACACAACAGTTGAATACTTTGTCTAGTACTCCTATTACTACGAATTCTTCTACTACTACTACTACTACTACTACTACTACAACTACCACTTCTTACAGGCACAATTATTCCCACCTTTTTATGGGGTGGGCAAGGAAACGTTATTCTTACTAAGTCTTTCAAGAGGCAGCTGCCCAGGCATAACGTTCCACTGAACGTGGCGGAAACTTGTAAATTTGTTCGGGGGTGCAGGTGATAACTCACCCACTTTTTGCGAAGGACATCATGAGATCTTTAACGTCCACTGACAACCAATGTTGTTAGACTGGTCCTCTAGCTTTACGTCCTTTTTATGGACGGTGATGCTTCGCCCTGCCTGCAAAACACCAGGGTGACAGTTTATAGTTGTGTCGAGATTCAAACCCAGGCTAGACAGTTCAACGGTCGGTGTGCTTACCTCTAGGCTATCCTGCCAGTCCCATTTCAATGTACTGCCAACCAAGAAAGAACAATTTACAATGATTACATATTTACTCCATTATATACATCTTTTGTGATAGTCCCCCCATATGCCTTTATGCCTCCTCCACCTCCTCTGTATTTGTCCAATCATGTTCTTTACTCCACTACTTCTACATTGCAGCTCACCAGCATCTCACCGTCTTCTCTCATTTCCAAATTACAGGTCATCTTTGTATGGACTTCGAATGTAGCATACCTGTTCCCGTATTATCCTTTTTGTTAATCGAACCACCTGTTCTTCTGGCATTTTACCACTCCATGAGCCTCGACTTGAAAATAATTTTAAAAAGGGTTCCAGTTAAAAATCGAATCAGGGCTGTGATCATGTGTGTCTCAATCCGATCCACCACGAAACAGATTACACTCAGTCATCGCATGCAACTCGATGAAAGCTGCTCAATAAAGGAGGGGTTGTGGGGGGATCCTATAAAGGAGGGGCTGAGGGCGCGGGGGGGGACTATAATCAGTGTATTCACACAAAACCGAATAAAAATCTCCACATTTACACAATGACAGATGCACTTACATGCTCGTCCAGACCGGTAAACAGGATGGTTGTTAAATGCCTAGTTGTACATTTGGGTCGATGTGACCGAACAGGCTCATCTCGTCGTAAAAGGTCCGAAATCACACCGTTCATAGGACCCATTCATATGAAACACCATAGTCCTCGCTCATGCGGTCCGACACGATACAAACATCAACAGACGAGCGGACATGCAGATAAGCCTTTACTTCGGACATCAATCGTACCAGGAGGATGGACGTTAAACTCGTAGCTGCGGTGCGCTGAACGAAGCGCGGACGATCGAGGACGAACTCGCATTTTGTTCGTTTGTTTCAAATGAAGCCTCAGCTTATACACAGCTCTTTGCATATGTAAACTGTGCGTGCATGATTTGAAATGGCATCCATCCCTCTTGGCTCTCGCGTGTTGGTGCAAATGATATACTCAATTTGGTTGTTTGCTTCAAATATCAAGCGTCCTCGGTTCGTGGCGTTGTAAGCAATTTCCCGCATAAAAGGGCTGCTTGGGAATCCATTACCGCACTTTCCGAACCGAGCCCGGTTCCGCCAGTCAGGCTTTTAGCGCCCTCTGTCGGATGCAGCCTTTACTGTCGATCCCTCCTCGGTTGTGACCTTTTACCTGAACATCAACTCATCGGTGAACTCGGCGTTGGTTACTTTTATTCATTCATCATGATGTTTGTTATACTGTACTATATTCACATTCTGCAGAGTGTCCATGTTATTAAAAGTCTTCACCTGGTTCCCGAGATGCAACTGCATGCCTCTGATTGTTGTGTTGTACTTTTGGAGGAACTCGCATATAAGACCCGTCGCTTTGCTGATGGCTTTAACCAAAAGACAGCATGTTGTACTTCACAAGCATATTGCATGTCCATCTGTGAGTCTCAATGATGATGTAAAATGAAGTGAAACACACGAAAAAAAAAGGATCTTTTACAACACTTTGTTGCTGTTGATGGTATTGCTGTCCTCGTGGCTGTGGTTGTTGTTTGTGTGCTCCTTATGTGTCCATCAACCTTTATTCTAAAGTCTAAACTAAGGGTTCCTGCTGTCGTGGAGTAATAAAAATTAACGGTACGGTTGGAAACGCTACATTAAGCTCCAAGTCCTGCTCAAATGCATTTCGGCTTGTGATTAAACGGACACGACATTTTACAACTTTGAAATTTTTGTTCCATTAAATCGATTATTAGCTTTCCAATGGTACCATTTTTATTAATCTATGACAGCAGAAACCCATTAGAATAAAGCGTGACACATGGCCAGATGCTCTCCTTTTAGGGATAAATAATGCATTCGTATTATGTATACCGGGTGGAGTACTCGACAATGCAACTCCCTCTATCAGATTTTTCGAAGGAAGAGTGAAATCGTGCTGTGAGCCTCTTCTACTACAGGTATATTCTACAAATGAAGGCGCACAGTGTGGCCAATAACACTGGGCTGCATTTGAAATATTTTTTCAGAGGTCTAGGTTTTCTCAACGGCTCCTATATGTTTTTTGCATGCTGAATTCAGAAATGTATCTAATTTCGCTCAATCAGGTCAAGTTTTTATGCTATCTCAATTTTAAGGAAAAAAAATAACCAAAATTTTTGCTTTTTTAATTAGCATTTTTTAAATTCAAAATCAGACTGACATTGACAGAAAATGTACAAACTATACATATAATGACACACAAGTACACTTAATGTGGAAGAAAGTGCCTTCTCAATTACTTTCATTTCAATTTCAGAAAAATATAGATAAATCGTTGTTTCTGGCAACACCCAACTTCAGTCGCTCTAGCAGTCGCTGTTTTCCTTCTATTCGTCTTTTTAATGTTGAATTTCACATTAACGGTACTTGCGCATCATTTTATATATAGTTTGTACATTTTCTGTCAATGTAAGTCTGATTTTGAATTTAAAAATGCTAATTAAAAAAACAAAAATCTTCAAGTGAATTTTGGATTTTTTTTCTTCGCTCAATAATTATAATTATTGAGCGAAGAAAAAAAAAATCCAAAATTTTGGAGTAAACTTTAACTTTAAAAGTTGAAGCAGGTAATACCTACTTTCGCTAAGGTTTAAAAAATAATAATTTGTTCAAAAATACGAAAAATAATAAGGTTGAAAAGAATCCCAAGGGTATTTGAAAATAATAATTAAGCAGTACAAAAACAATTGTGGCACCATAACAGAGCAAAATTATCATTTCTACAGAACAAAAGAATCATAAAAAGGTCGACCTCGAGATATCGTTTAAAAAATGAAACCGACACAGACTGATGCCAGAAATACGACACCTGCTTTGGTGGCTTTCCAAGGCTGTAAAGTTGAGGAGTTCATCTGGATTCAAGAGGTACAAAGCCAGCATAGATGGGGTGGAGGAAAACATCTCAGAACAAGATGGACCGATGGACCAAATTTTCATTGATCTTCACAGCCTTGTTGCATACCTGCCTGTTTTACTGCTTGAGCATGAGCTTGCCTTTCACCAAGCCCAGATGTGCTTGGCGCCAACGTGGGGATATATGATCGTTATCATTATTGCCATGTGATATTACGATTCTTATTATTGTTGTAAATATTATTAGTGTTCTTTAATATATGCTTTGTTGTCATGTTATCATTGTTTTTGTGATATATTTTGCAATTAGAATGCCATGCCATGGTGGAAGGACGTATTAAGCTGCTTAATATACCTTAACATGGTGTGCATTTAAAACATCGGAATTCTTCTGGGTCCTGTACAGTTAATTAGCCTGATCAACTCAAAAACGCTTCAGTAGAACTTCACATAAAACATGACACGCACACGCGCACACACACACACACACACACACACACACACACACACACACACACACACACACACACACACACACACACACACACACACACACACACACACACCCCTCATACATTTATAGTAGAGTTGAAAGGGTCTACTGGGTCTTTAAGATCTTGTGGATATTTTGGGTCATCAGGGTGTTTTGGATCCTCTGGGTCTTTTGGCTCCTCTGGGTCGTTTGGGTCCTCTAAGTCCTTTGTTGTCTTTGAGGTCTTTTGGGTCTTTTGTGTCCTTGGGAACTTTTAGGTCTTTTGGGTCCTTGGGGACTTTTGGGTCATCTGGGTATTTTGGGTCCTCTGGATTTTGGGGTGTTTTGGGTCCTTTGGGTATTTTGGCTTTTTTGGGGTTCTCTGGATTTTTTGGGTCATCTGGGTCTTTCTGGTTCTTGAAGACTTTTGTATCCTCCGGGTCTTTTGGATCCTCAGGATCTTTTGGGTCATCAGGAACTTTTGGGTCATCTCGGTATTTTGGGTCTTTTGAGTGTTAAGAGTCTTTTGGCTCTTCAAAGGTTGAAGGGGTCTCAGCAGTCTAAAGGGTCAAATGGTTCATTCCAATAGTGCGTAATTAATTGACTACGTAATTAATAGACACAAAAAGCATCACACACACACACACACACACACACACACACACACACACACACACACACACACACACACGGGAGAGATGTACTGGTGAATAAAGTAGAGGAAATCTAATTAATATCACCCAAGCAAACACCACATCTCCTCGGAATAAATAACAAGAAGACAACATCATGCAGAGCACGATACTTGCAAAATCCATAAAACAAATTGGACTTCAAAAATAATTGGTGGTTGAATTCAATGATCAAATATGCAACTCCTCTTCAAATATCAAGTGAATCAGATGAAAATTGACAATTTTAGAAATTCGGCCTATGTTGACCTTTTGGCTGATGTGGACCTCAAAAAGAATAGGTGGTTGAATTCAGTGCTCTGATATTTAAATCCTCTGAAAATTTCAAGTCAATCGGATGAAAATTGAGGATTTTAGAAATACCACCTTAGTTGTTGACCTTGGGTCTATGTTGACCTTTTGGTCGATATTGATCTCATAAATTATAATTGGTTGTTGAATTCAGTGACCGGAAATATAAATCCTCTTCAAATTTCAAGTGAATCGGATGAAAATTGAGGAATTTCGAAATCTCACCTAAGTTGTTGACCTTTGATTTTTGTTGACCCTTTGGTCTATGTTGACCTCAAATATAATTGGTTGGTTGAATTCAGTGACCTGAAATATAAATCCTCTTCAAATTTCAAGTCCATCGGATGAAAATTGAGGATTTTAGAAATCTTACCTAAGTTGTTGACCTTTGGCCAATGTTGACCTTTTGGTCGATGTTGACCTCAAAATAATTGGTTGGTTGAATTAAGTTACCTGAAATGTAAATCCTCTTCGAATTTCAAGTCAATCGGATGAAAATTGAGGATTTTAGAAATCTTACCGAAGTTGACCTTTGGCCTCTGTTGACCTTTTGACCTCAAAAACAATCGGCTTCTTCCTTATGACAAACTTTACCATGTGGTGAAGTTTCGTGAAGATCGGTTTAAAATTGTGACATGCAGGCAATAAACAGACAGACAGCCAGAGTAACAAAATCAACTAACCAATACACTTGAAAAATCTTCGATTTTGCAAATAACAAACAGTTGAAGATACAAGTGAGGAGAATAAACCAAGCAGTCACTAAAATGCACCAAAATCACCTAATCTGATAGAAATGAATGATCTGAGTTTGGCAGCAGCACTGCATTGTCAAAGAGAAAGTAACAAGTAAAAAACGACACAAAAAAAAGATAGATCTAACAATCTGACCAGAAACAAAACACCACCATGGAAACAGATACTTGAGAAGCAGAGAGACTGGCTGAGGATGGAAACGGGACAAATAGAACAATTCAAGAAGGGAAACGGAAGTCCAAAGCTCAAGAAAAGAATCAGACAAATAAAAAAGCATTGTAACTTAGAAAATAATGGACTAGACCCGTTAGCTGCCCATAATTAAACTCCAAATACAACAGATAGCAACTACATGCTCTCCACCCTCACTATGCTCGAACATTTAACGAACTCATCCAAGGGAAACCCAATGGATGAATGGTTCACAGAAGGTAACACTCTTTTAATCACGAAATCTGAAGAAACCCAACAAATGTAGACCAACAACATGCCTACCAACAACATACAAACTTTTATCAGGTATGATCAACGATGCAGTTTACGACGAATACAACCACCTCACTCCACAAGGTGCTTTGGAGGCAGAGCAGAAAGGATGTAAGAGAGTGTACATGGATGATCTAATACACCTACTGTACATGGATGATCTAACTCTTTGCAACAAATGATAAGAAATTGGCAGATCAACTGAAACAAGTAAAGCAGTACTTGGAGGACATCCGAATGGAGTTTGGTCTTATTATTCATCGGATGTTATGGAACAATAGACCATTTATTGTTCAACAAAACCATACTCGAAAATTGCAAGCCCCGCCAAAACAACTTATCCACAGCCTGGATAGAATACAATTAAGCCTTTGATAGTGACACACATTCATGGATTATAAAATGCATGCAAGGATACAAAATTGACTCACAAATAGTCACACTGATTGAGAAAGCAATGACGCTCTGAAATACAATGATGCCTACCTTACTTGGAAGGAACGATTGAAATCTCAGGAGTACGATGTGGTATCTTACAAGGTGACAGCCTTTCCCCCCTCCTCTTTTCTCTGGCTCGGGACCCAATGAGTGACCTCATCAATGAACAAGGACATGGATACAGTTTGACACACAAGAGAAAAACGACTAAAGGCCCGGTCACACCTTAACGTTTTAGCCAGCGATGGCAACGTGTTAAAATTTATGTAAAACGCTGGCTTACGTTGAACTTTTGATGTTTTTTTTTAAAGATTCGGACGTATTCATAGCGACTTGGTCTTATGTATAACGCATTGGTAACGGACACAGAACGTTTCGTTGTGTTATAGATAACTTATACCAACGAATGCTGAACCTGTTGTCGGCCTACACAACCGATGCCCAACGATAGTCTAACTCAGGCATAGCGCGTTGCACGCATCGCCGACGATGTCGTGACGTAGCCTATTAAAAGGCTGACGCACAACGATTCGAATCATAACTGCCGTAGAAATGGAAGTGTCAACATCGCGGTCACACCTTGGCGATCTTGCCAGCGTATGCCGACGTAACAAAAAGTGTGTCTAAAACGTTGGGGCACGTCGAATACGGTATGGGTAAGTTTGGTATGCGCGAGTAGAACGCTAAATACGCTATCATAAGTCGTAGTAAGTAGAGTACGTCAAGAAATTTTGAACATGTTCAAAATTTTACGACGTACTCGGCGTATGACACACGTTCCGCATGCGATGAGGATAAGTTTTACACACGATATGTAGACGCTTACACACGTCCACAAAGGCTACTTATAAGCTACTCATAAGTCGAAACACGTCGCGGTAATGTCTTTTTTACGCGAAACTTATTTCTAACTTATGTTTGACGTGCTTTGAACCAATTCTTTACGTAGCCCCAACACACATCGACGTATGTAGACGTATTCCAATGACGTCTTCCGGTCGACAAAAAAAATAAATGAACGTGTTTCTAGGTTACAACTGCCATATAAAGACGTGTTCCCAGCGGTTTTGGGAATTGGTATATAAAAATGGTGTTCATAAAAGGGGAACCCAACAGTGTTTTCGAGTTCCTTTTTGAGTCGATGTCCATGTCAGCAGTAACAGTATCAGTATCAGTATCAGTATCAGTATCAGTATTAGTATTAGTATTAGTATTAGTAGTAGTTTGTTCATGTTGGCAGTAGTAGATGGGTGTGAGGGGGAGGGTGTGGGTTATGATGGATCGTCCTTGCGTCCACGTGTCCACGGGTAGGTTCATAGGCTGCCACTCAACGATTTAAATGGCTGCATCTCCACTATTGAAAGTAGACGCTTGCGCTCAACAATTGGATTTTTTTTACACTAAACGACTTTAAAACGGTACCACTCAGCAATTTTCATTGTTTACAATGAACGATTTAAATTGCTGTCACTCGCCTTTGTTTTTTTTTTTTTTTTTTTTTTTTTTTTGACGCTGGGGTTTGGAAATTTGAAACGTTTCTTCTGAACGTGTTAAAACGCTCAAACTCGACTATTTTAAATAGACGCTGCCGATGGACAATTGGAATCATAGCCAAGCTAGACATCGAAGTGTGAACATCCTCGTCATGCCCAAGAAAAGTTTGAAGAATGCTGCAAATAAGTGTCCTGGCCGTGGCCGTGGACGCTGATGCAAGGACGATCCATTATACCGACGTCTTTCAGCCTATGAGTAACTTAAAAGTAACGTCTGTCGACGTGTGGCAACGACCGCGTAACGTGCCAACAACACGTTAATCATAGGTAGGAAATAAGTTTCGGGTACTCTAAACACTACCTCGGCGTGTCTCAACTTATGATTAACTTACGAGTAGCATGTGTTGACGTCTGTCAACGATCGCAGACCGTGCCTACAACTTGTGGCCAGCGTAGCGGAACGTGTGAGTCATACGCCGGCATACGTCGTGAAATTTCAAGCATGAAAAAATTTGAGGACAACCGAAAAGTACAACGTTTAAAGCCAACGTACAACGACGTATGGCAACGTACTACGACGTATGCCAGCGTGCTCTCAATGTTATCAAAACTTACCAATAACGTATTCAACGTGTGCCAGCGTTTTAGAAAAAAAATTCAAAAATCGGCATACGTTGGCTAAAACGTCAAGGTGTGACCGGGCCTTAAGGAAACAAGAGAGGTAACACACCTACTGTACATGGATGATCTAACTCTTTGTAACAAATGATAAGAAATTGGCAGATCAACTAAAACTAGTAAAGCAGTACTTGGAGGACATCCGAATGGAGTTTGGTCTTGATATACTGTACGTGCCAAATGCACATTTGTACAAGGAAAGACAAAAGTAACATACAACATCTCAATCGATCAAAGTACAACAATACAGGAACTAGAAAATGAAGCATCCCACAAGTTCCTCAGAACAGAAGAAGCCTGCCAGGTACAACAATGAGAAATGCATAAAATAATCAGCAAAGAGTACCTACACAGAATAAGTCTAATTCTGAAGTCATCCCTCTTTCCAAGAAACAAAAACAAAGCTATAAACCAATGTGCAGTGTCAGTTTTCCAATATAGCTGTGTAATTCTAAACTGGCCACAATTGCTGATCAACAATCTAGACACCAAAACAAGGAAACGTCTAACTATTCACAAGATATTCTACAAAAAAAAACAATGCGTACGAGGTTATACTTACCGAGACGAGAAGGAGGATGTGGTTTTATGGAGTTTAACCAAGTGCACAGAACATCATGTGTTGGACTAGTGGAGTATGTGAAAAGCTCAACAGACTATTGGATGAGATTTGTACACACGCAAGAAAACAAGAATATGGATCCTTAATCAATTTAGCAACAAACTTCCAAAAACAGGTGGAAATTATGGATACGACACAGAAAAATGAAAGAGAGACAAAGACAGTCCCATTGATTGCAAAGAAAAAAAAGAAAATTAGAAAAAGAAATATCAGCAGATATACTCTGATAAATAGGAGAACTTTGACAGCAGGGATATTAAAAAAAAGAATAGGGGCAATACCCCTGGGTGAATAATGGAAGAATAATGATAATGAGGAGGAAGTCAACATGGGATGGAATCAGCAAAATGTACCATTGAACCAATGTTATCGCAAATACCAATATTGAGGAGCAACCCCTCTTCCCCTCTGTATACCACCTTACACCCTGATGTTTTTTTCAATGTCGTGAACAAACTTTGGTACATCACAGGTGATGAAGGTTGTGGTCAAGTTTCATCAAAATTGCATGTGTAGTTTCAGAGAAAGCAAGTATCTATTTTGGGGGGCAAACCCCGTAGACTGCCTCAGGGCCAGATTTTTTTAATGCCATGAACAAACTTTCGTACATACAGGGTGGTGAAGGTTGTGGTAAAGTTTCATCGAAATTGTTTGTGTAGTTTCAGATAAAAGGTTGCAAGTATTTGTGGATGGACAAACGGACAATGCACCATCCCACAAACTCCACGGAACTGCGTTCCATGTTGAGCTAAAAATAGGAGGTGGAGATTTTTATTTCTGGAAAACTGCCTCCCACATCCTGAAACCCACAAATGGAGATAACAACCAATAGGAGAGAGGTGAGGGAAAAAAGAGAGAGAGAGAGAGAGAGAGAGAGAGAGAGAGAGAGAGAGAGAGAGAGAGAGAGAGAGAGAGAGAGAGAGAGAGAGAGAGAGAGAGAGAGAGGAGGTGGGATGGGAGGAGAGAGAGAGAGAAAGGAGGTGGGATGGGAGGGGAGAGCGAGGAAGGGTGAGGGGAAGGGAGAGTGAGGAGAGAGAGAGTGGAGGGAGGGGAGGGAGGGGGGAGAAAAGGGAGGTGGGAGAAAAGGGAGGGGAGGAGAAAGGAGGGAGGAGGGGTAGGCAGCTAGGAAGAGGGGGGGGAATGAGTGAGGAAGGGGTGGAGTGGGGAGAGTAACACCTCACCAAAGGTTGATATACACTCCGGGAGGAGGGGTGGGTGGGAGTGAGGAGGTGTGGGGTGGGTGGGAGTGAGGAGGTGTGGGGTGAGGAGAGGATTTGGGACGAGGTAAGTGTGGGGGTCGGGGTTCTCGACGTGTTTGCTTGTGGGACTTGAAAGGAAGGTGTGGTTGACTTGCATTTGGGAGGGGGAATTGAGGAAAAATGCATGGGGTGGTCGCGTCTGTCGGCATTAATACAGGACTGAATGGCATGGGGTACGTTAAAACAGCATGTTCAAACAGAATAGCAAAACCAGAAACAGCACGTACCATTTTTAGAGATTATAACATGGGCTTCCCTTGAGGTATGCGACAGCAATTGTGCCTACCACCCTGTTTACCCGCTCTGGAACTGGATCTCTCCGAGTGGATTACACACCGCCCAGAGTGCCAAAGAACAAGCGAACTGGACAATCGAACACCCCTCCAGCAGCTGGTCAGCCACCAAGCCCAACCCCACAGTCCAAACCCCGAAACCCGGCTCAGGCCAAGAGACCCTGCAGCCCATCATACCCTTGCTGCAATGTTTATAAATGCCTGAAGATTCCAGTGTTTCGCGCCTTTATTTAATATCAGTACACATTTTACAATGAAAATGTGATAAGCCCCCCAAATCTTTCAATCCAAGCTAATCCCAAAATTAAACCCACGGAATTGAACCCAGCAGCAGCCCCAACAGCCAAAAAGTGCCATCCGCCCAACCCGCACACTCCCCAACACTCTGGGCTCAAAACACAACACAAACACCACAGCCCAACGTAACCACATCCAAACCACAACACATTGTGTGTGTGTTGAACACAACCACCTGTGTAAAGTTATCACAACCACCCATTGATTATCACTTCAAGAAAGTTGGAAGAGGAAGGAGAGAGAGGAAGGAGAGAGAGAGGAAAGAGATTGGAAGGATGGGTGGGGGAGCGAGGAAAAAAAAAAAAACAAAGAGATGGGGGGAAGGGATGGATGGATGGAGGGAAGGGATGGATGGAGGGAAGAAATTTATGGATGGGATGGAGGAGATGCAGGGAGGGGATAGATGGATAGGATGAAAAGTGGATTCACAGCCAGTTCCACAGTTATGCATGAACATCAATGCTCCATTCTCACAGAGTGAGCAGGAGGTGTAATGAATGAATGCTGAATGGATGAATGAGTTCCCACCTGCTAGTCTTTCAGCTACCATTATATTCCCTGCAGCATCTGCAATGAGCTTAGGTTTTGGAAACAACTCTCCCCGAATAACCTCAAAAGTACTCCACCAGGAGGTGCATCTCCAAGTGTCTCCAGGCAGTACTCAGCATGACCACTCAGAGGTGAAGGTTACATTTTAAACCTTTGTCAGATTTAAATCAGACAACGGAACACATGTTTATATATGTACTTCATTTACCTTATCACCTAACATTGTCTTGAATGTCAATTTGTAATTTTATTTTCTAAAACGACAATAGCTGTGATTTAAAAAAAAATCATTTCCACTGCCGTCTACTGTTTAGCCATAGCTTACAAACACCATTTTGGTCCATCCATCCATTGATCCATGCCTTCTGCCCATCCTTCCCTCCATCCATCTGTAGACACAGGCAGGTGGGACCTGAACTTTGTACCTCGATCTATGTATTTTGATTGTGTTTAGCAGAGGGACAGTGCAGAGAGACAAGGCAGAGTGACAATGTGGGATATTTTGGCATGCATTGCCATGGCTTGCAAACGAACATCCAAGCAGCTTGTTGTACACTCGCCAAGTAGCTTAAGAACTCAAGAAAGCACTCCAATGAAACTGTTGATAAGGAACGGCAAGCTTGGCAAGCGATTAGCGATCGCCCATATTTAACACCACCCGAAGATGCCCGGAGTGTCAAATAATGTCCGAATTGGACAAACAAACACCTTTTTTTTTTAGTATAAACTGCTGCTAAGGCTAATTCCACAGTTTAAAATTTGAAATTTGGCTCAGGTAGAGAGATTATAGAGCTTATTATATGTGTGGAAAGGAAATAAAGGCATGAACACTAGCATCTCCAAACATTTATAAGCATTGTGATGTAGCCAGTGATTTGTGGGATTGATGATGTGGTAGTTCCATGTTCCATGAGGTAGCTCCACTCGCTCCATGTGTAAAATGAATGATCTATAATTTGCACGGATCAATGCCCAAGTGATTGAGAACGATTTGTTACCCATGCATGTTCAAACACGCCAGTTATTCATCAGAATTGCTTTACTAATTTCTCCTCCAGGAACGTCAATCAAGCCCAAACTGTCGGCGCGGCAAAATCAAAATGCATTACATCTCTTTAAGAAACAATTGATTTGACATACAAGGACATGGACCAAAATCCCGGGCATAAAGACAGAAAGAAAACTATTTTTAAGCACAATAACTTATGATAACTTGAAATTAAACCCCTGGCTATGTATGGCGAGCACGTACAACAGCCATGCGCAGAATACAGGCATGTTGGAGAGGAAAGTATGAGTGAAGAACTCCAGGCTGTTGTACTCATATGTGCTGGCACAGTGAGCAGGGCCATACAACAGACTAGAGTTAATGCCAGGACACGAGGAACAGAAGTGTGGAGCTGTCTCAGTCAAGAGAGCTTGAGAGTTCAAGAGAAACGTTCTCGAGGCAAGAGAGTGCAGAGTCTGAAGATGCGAGGGACAAAGTAGCTGCTTCCCCCTTCCTGCAGACTGAATCAGTCGGACTGATGGTACTCAACCAATCACCCTCAAACAAGCCATGTCTCTCACCCCACCCCATGGTTGGTTGATCTATTCCATAGTTATATATTCCATGGTTGATCTGTTATCCGAGTCTCATTCTCAGGGTCATTTTCATTGTTGTTGTTTTTTTTAGGATCATTTTCAAACCACATGAGGCAGTTAAATAGATTAATAAGTAGTTCATTCACTGCAGTGCCACATTCACAGCTGGGAAAGAGTTAGACCAGAATGTCCCGGAAGGGAATGATTAAAATGCCATTCTGTTTGTGTGTGCACTTTGCCAAGAAGGGCATGGCAGTTCAGATGCTTGCAGTAATTAAAAGTTAATTCTTCATAAACTCAAGTGATTTTGTCCCAAACGTTACTTCAACTCAAACTATATCCCATGTGTGCTCATTTATTAATTGTCCCCTAAATATTCTCAAAAAAAAATTTAAAATTAAATAAACAAGAAAAGGAATTGGATCATCGGAGAGATAAAGGAGGGTCGGGGAGTGTGGAGAATGGAGTACGAGGAGGGAATCAAGAAGGGGCATGGATGTAGCACGTGAGTTCAAAAGGAGGGGAAAGAGGTTGGTCAAAAATTTCAGATTCCATACTTTCCTCATGATGATACATTGAAAGCCTCTTTCTACAACTTACAAACTAATATATCTGCAGAACTACACTGCACGAATTGCTTCCATCGTTATAGCTATCTCAGGGTGATGACAAGAAGACAACAAGCGAATTGAACATTGCTGACTCAATCTCTCGATGTGCAGCTTTTATTTGATTTTCTTTTCGACAGGACTGCAGAATGTTTTCCTGCTCCTTAATATCGTTAAAATTTTGACGTCCCGTGTTGTCGCTGCGATGTTACTGTTGCAGCAGAAGTGTTGTCACTGCCAATGCGTCTTTTATAGTCAAAATCAAAAGGGAGTTAAGTTGCTGAAAAGGTCTTTCAGAGCCCGCGGGGTTCTTAGAATGAACGGCTATGCTCAGCAAGAACTCAGGGATGAAGAGTCTCAGCAGAGAGATGTGATAACATTCGGTAGCAGCATTCAATCAATCAGGCAGTAGAACAAAACTATACTGACTTGTAAGTAATTTAAACTCAAATAAATTGTGGCACACTCCTCAATGCAACACCCCCCCGCCACCATCGCTACCCCTCCCCCACCCCCCCCCCCACATTGGTACTCCATCATCAGTTTTGGTTGATTTGTCTAATTATTAACTTAACGATCAAGGTAGCTGCCTTAAGATCTTAGGGTCTTGAGTTGGAGCCCCTGTCGTGGCGTTAAATAACACCAGGTGGGTTGACTCAGCCTGTCATCCTTCCGAGGTCGGCAAAATGAGTGGCAGCTTACTGGAAACAGGGGGCACTGCATCAGCAGCATAGCCACGCTCCGAACAATGATGCAACCAGCAGCCACAGGCTGCATACCAAGTATTAATAATTGGATTGGAGACCTCTCCAGGTTGGGAAAAAGTGCAACTCATCCATCAAATGATTCTCCATAAAGAGGAACTCTGGGGATCGGGCGGGGGGGGGGGGTGTTTGCGGGTTTGCTCATCATTAATTCATTTCATTTGGGAGTGGACTGTCTCATCCTCCTCACTTCAGTCTTTCAAATCCAGAACCCATCACTCACTCTTGCACACATCGATACACATCCACTATCTCTTCAACACATTGATCATTTGATATTCTCTTCCTTTTCGGCCATTGTTCCATATTTTTTTCTCATTTCAACCTTATATGCCCAACCCCATAGCTTTTTGTACAGTTCCTAGATATTCTGCCCTTGGTCATTTGTCTCCTCCATGGGTATAGACCCTTGTATAAAAAAGGAGTCAAACAGGAAAGAAGAGGGGTGGGGGGTGCACTCTACACACTAGCACCATTATATTCCGATACAATGGCCTGGCAGGATAGCCTAGACCCTAGAGCTATATCACACTCACCTCTCAGCCATCGAGCATGGGTTCCAATCCAGATCCAACTAAAAACTGTCATCCCGGTGTTCTCCAGGTCGGGTTACTCATCAAGGTGTGCACCATTGGACGCTGAACTGGCGTCTCGTCTGCCGACATCAGTTGATGGACGTTAAAGACCCCACTGTTTTATTTGTGAGGAGTATGCGAGCCATCTCCGGCACCATGAACAAATTACAAATTCCTGCCCGAACTACTACTGGGAAGGCAATAGCAAACCACCCATTGTAACCTTTGCCAAGAAACTGCTTCGGCAACACCGACGCTCTGCAACAGAGTACAGGTGTAGTACATCAGAATCAGAAAATATGTCAGGACAATTGGTTGACTACATTTACGATATATAAATATATATATATATATACATATATATATATATATATATATATATATATATATATATATCAGATTATCAGGACCACTCCCTCCCCCACATACACTGTGTGGATACCCATCGCTTTCCTGCCCTGACACCCACCTCTCATAATTCCTTCTTCTCGTACTTTTATTTTAATATATAGCCCTAACTGGATTGAGTTACAAACTTCAATTCATAAAGCTGTGACACACGCTGGGTTGCAGCCCCTCGGAGGATTACATTGCTGAGACTGAAAACGAGAAGCTGCCTGGATGCTTAAATCTGCCTCCAGTACTCGTTTCCAACAGAAGCTATCACACAGTGCTGGATGTATTTCTGCAACTTATTCAAATGCAATATATTGTTACGGCTGTGGAAATTCGCAGAGCACCATATAGGTCCTTAGATCAGTTATGCCGATAAGTCTGTGTTCAGATAGATTTCCCCACCGATGTCTAATGGGATTTATTCGTGTAACCGGACTGTGAATCTTCAGTTAGCCGTTTTTCTTTCGCTGTCGTTATTTTGGACCAACCACTTCACAACAACCACAATCAACGCCAACCACCTTCTCCGCAACGCCAACCACCTTCTCCACAATGCCAACCACCAACTACCTTCTCCACCACGCCAACCACCAACCACCTTCTCTACCACGCCGACCACCAACCACCTTCTCCACCACGCCAACCACCAAGCCGACCACCAACCACCTTCTCCACCACGCAAAACACCTTCTCCACAATGCCAACCACTAACCACCTTCTCCACAATGCCAACCACCAACCACCCTCTCCACCACACCAACCACCAACCACCCTCTCCACCACACCAACCAACCACCCTCTCCACAATGCCAACCACCTTTTCCACAATGCCAACCACTAACCACCTTCTCCACAACGCCAACCACCAACCACCTTCTCCACCACGCTGACCACCAACCACCTTCTCCACCACGCCAGCCACCAACCCCCCTCTCCACACTGCCAACTACATTCTCCACCACGCCGTCCACCAACCACCTTCTCCCCCATGCCGACCACCAACCACCTTCTCCTCCATGCCGACCACCAACCACCTTCTCCACCATGCCGACCACCAACCACCTTCTCCACCATGCCGACCACCAACCACCTTCTCCACCACGCCGACCACCAACCACCTTCTCCATCACGCCGACCACCAACCACCCTCTCCACCACGCCGACCACCAACCACCTTCTCCACCACACCGACCACCAACCACCTTTTCCAAAACCGCCTTCACAACAACAACATCTCCTCACCATCTCCTAATCCACATCTCCCCCGATAAATCAACACGAACAACGTCACCTCACCTTCATCTCCGAAGCGACGCCATCTTTGCGCCAGCCACGGCGAGTCCGCATCGAACGGCATCGCTGCAGGCAGACGCGGGGTCCGCTCGCCGCGTCAGTCGGTGGAGTATCAGTCTGGAGAGGTCGAGGAGCCGCGTGGAAGTCTGAAGCCTGAAGCCTGAAGCCTGAAGCCTGAAGCCTGCAGTAGCTGGAGAAGCTGAGGAGAACAGAGAGGCGCGAACGGGGAGCGCGGCTAAGCCTGCCGTGCCGCGCGGAGCTGCGTGTTTGTGTGTGAGCCGGAGAGAACTTGCCAACCAGCTCCGAACGTTCTGAGGTGATCGGGCTTCGGAACGGTCCGAGCATCGCTGAGGGACGAACGGGTTCTTAAAGAGCATCAACTCAAAAAGAGCGAAGACCCGTTCGTTCCTCTCAGGCGTTGCCGGCTGGGGCCCGAATCACTAGGCCGCGGCCGGACCGCGGTTACGCTAGCTGCCGTGGGGAAGGAACGTCGCGGGTCGCCCCAGCGAGGAAGGTAACCAGCGCGGCCTCACGGAGCCTCTGCGGTCTACACGGCTCCGTGCAAATAAAGACCCAAAGAGGTCCAGTCTACCCCTCGTCTGTCCAGGGGTTTTTCCTTGCTTTTCTTTGTGTGAAAGTTGTGGCGCCGAGTCCGTCAAGTAAAACTGTATAAGTGACTGTACATAATAAATAGACGGTATTAGCTCTTTCCTTTGCATTGTGTTTGGCTGTGTGACTGCATGCGTGTTTTGCATTCATTGCTTGACTGCTTACGTGCTTATGTGTTGTTTGGAAATGAATGTGCTTGTTTAAATGTAACCTGTTCGTCGCGTCATTGAGCTGCCGTATTGGATTTCTGAATGATAGCGGGCTTTTTGCTAGCCGATAATAGAATCGGGTCCAACGAGGCCTCGCGATAATACACCGCTCGGTTATCCCAGAACGGAACGAACCGCTTAAGCGGTTCGTGTCCAAGCAGGCCTTCGTTGAGGTACGGTCTCTCGGTAGGGCCGGATTTAGGGCAGGGCCCACAGGGCCACGGCCTGGGGCCCCGTGCAAACGCAGAGATTACAAGAAATTCTGCTATTTTCCCCCTTTTGTTTGTTTGTGAAAAAAATCTAGTTCGTTTGTGTAAATGGTCAGTGAATCACGAAACAAATACTCAATATCCCTGTTAATTTGGCATCTGTTTGGTTCTGTTTATCATTTCTTTTACATCTTTGAACTTACTTTTTTTCCTTTCCACTGATCATAAGAGCCCAATCTTAAGGTCGACCACAGAAATAGGTCACACAAAAAAGTGAGGGTTTTCCCAATCCCAGCAAGCTATTTCATTTTTGTAAAATTACATGCCCGCCCTGAATCTATGTTTGCTATGTACTGCGCAGGCGTACTGCTGGGGTGGTTATACTATAATTGTGTAATTCAAGTTTACACAATGGATAATATTTTATTATATTTATAAGGTGTGTCTCAGTGGCAGAGTGGTAAGGTTGCTGGCTGGTCACCTCTATGTGGGTTCGAATCCTACTGGTGGCATATGTAAATCATGTGTCATGGCCGAGACACGGTGGTTTCCTCTGGGTTCTCCGGTTTCCTCCACCAGAGAGACACACCTTGCAATAATAATCTGAGCCGTGGAGAGATACTTGACAAGCCCTAGGCTTTTTATCAATCCACGTTAATATATCTCGATTATTATTATTATTATTATTATTAGCCTGGTGTTGGCTGAGTGGTTAGGGTGGCGGCTTGGGATCCCAGGGTCCTGAGTTCAATCCCCATTGGCTGCTGAATTAACACCAGGGAGTTGACTCAGCCTGTCATCCATCTGAGGTCGGCGAAATGAGTACCAGTGTACTGGTCCCGGTGTATGCCCCGGTTAGAATAGGTGTACCATATCACTGTGTGTCGTAAGAGGCGACCAGGGTTGGCGTCAGGAAGGGCATCCGGCCATAAAACATTGCCTCAAGAAAAAGCCCAACCCCTGCACAGCAGGGAAAAATGGCTGTAAAAACGGTCATTTTTATTATTTTATATATTATTATTATTATTATTATTATTATTATTATTAAGGTGTCTTAGGTGTCAACTATTGAAATATTGCTTTCTATTGTAGGAACTGCCTTTGTGTGGACCTGGTTGAGCCATGGCGGAAAGTGAACGTGATCGAGGAAGAAAATACCAGTCTGGTGCGGCCAAGCGGAAGGAAAGCATAGCAGCCGAAAGCGAACGGAACAAGCTACCCAAAATTACAAGTTGGCTTAAGAGTACAACAGCCACAGTCGGGTTATACAATGAACAGGATAACAACGCGAAGGGAAACATAGCTAGGACTACGTCAGCATTATCTGCTGTTGGCCCTGCTCCTTGTTTCAGTGCTGCTGATGCTGGCGGTGATAAAAACTCAAACGATTCTGCTTCAGAATGTGGTTCAGAAGTAGACAGCGAAACGGCTGAAGATTATGAAAAAGACATTGGCCTTTGGCCAAACCAACTACCAGAGAAGTTCCGAAACTACTGGATCGAGAAGGGTAGTGCACAATGTCGTAATGTAGACAGTGACTACAAGAACTCCGCTGTCCATGATGGAAATAAAATGCGTCATTGTACAAAAAATTTGTTCAGTAGAAAACACACGTTATCTGGAGAAGAAATCGATCTCAGTTGGCTGTGCTATTCTGAAGAGACCGGCCGTCTGTTCTGTTTTATTTGCCGTCTGATGTCACCCGTGTCAGACACTAAAAGTCGGTTTACATCCGGGTTCCAAGATTGGAAACATGCTAGGGAGTCGATAGAAGGACACACTAATTCAGATCAGCATAAATAGGCAATGTCGAGCCTGGTCAGCAGAAAATCATTGCAAGGCCACGTTAACGCTGGACTAGTTCGTCAGTACGAGTCGGAACAGCACTACTGGCACGAAGTGCTACGACGGTGCGTGGATGTCCTCATGTTTCTATGTGAACGTGGTCTGCCCATCCGAGGTGACGACGAGGTGATCGGTTCGGTACATAACAGAAATTACCTGGGAGTGATGCAGCTTCTGAGCAAGTACGACACTTTCCTTGCGGCGCATCTCCAGAAACATGCCAACAAAGGGAGCGGTAACGTAAACTTCCTCTCATCGACAGTATGTAATGAACTAATCAATGTGTTGGGTGGAAAAGTTCTGAGTGCCATTGTAGCGGAAGTTCGGAGGGCCAAATATTACTCCATATCGGTGGACTCCACTCCGGACGTGTCGCACACTGACCAGCTATGTCTAACCATCCGCTACATGTTGCCAGAGGGTCCAGTAGAGCGTTTCTTGACATTCGTGCCCTTACTGAATAATACCAGAAATAAAAGGAGATCGCAGACGTAGTTCTTGATTTTCTCCAAACGAACAAAATTCCGATCTCTGACTGTCGCGGTCAATCGTACGACAACGCCAGCAACATGTCTGGAAAATACCGCGGCATCCAGGCGCACCTATAAAGTCGTTGCGAATTCGCTGAGTTTGTTCCTTGCATGGCTCATTCTCTCAACCTCATCGGGATGTGTGCTGCTGAGTGCTGCACGGCTGCTGTGACTCTGTTTGGTATCGTTCAACGGCTGTATGTTTATCTCGTGAAGTCAACCTATCGTTGGCGCAAACATCTCAATGCACTGAAACACATGCCAGTCGGCAAGTGCTTGTCAGATACATGGTGGTCGGCCCGTGCAGATGCTGTAGAAGCACTGGCCAATGGATTCCAGCAAAATATCACGGTACTTGACCATCTTGCAATGGATGAACATCTAAACGCAGAGGCCAAAAATGAGGCATCTGCGATTCTGAAGGAATTGGAAAAACTTGAGATGTGATTCTAATAGTAACATAGCAGGAAATTCTAAAGAGGTTCAACGCGACAAGTCAGCAGTTACAGAAGCCGGGGCTCGATTTGAACACGGCAGTGAAACTACTCGAATCACTGAAAGAGTTCGTAAAGGACCTACGGGAACGGTTCAACGACTTTGAACATATTGCTATTGATAAATGTGGTCACAGCGAGTACGAAGACGATCGGCGACGTGTTCGATGGAGGAAGCGACATCATGATGAAGTAGACAGTGCCGATGACACCCAGTTACCGCCCAGAGAGAGAGATTCAGGACCACATCCTGCATACCCATCATTAATCAGCTAACAACGTCACGAGGAGATCGCCTCAAGGCCTATGGAACACTCCGTCAACGTTTCTCATTCTTTTCAGAAATAACGACCATGCAGACGGATAAGCTCCGCAACTCCGCTGCAGACCTGGTCAAGAGTTACCAGAACGACCTGGAACCTTCTCTGGTTTCGGAAATTGCACATTTCCAGGCATTTCTCAAGACGATGCAGACAGAAGACTCGGAAAAATTGTCTGAAACTACTGTTTTCCACAATCCACAACTACGATATGGTGGCAGCGTTCGCCAACGTGGAGATAGCTTTGCGGGTATACCTGTCAATGTTTGTCACGAACTGTACGGGAGAACGATCATTCTCAAAATTGAAAAGGATCAAGAACTATCTGCGTAGTACGATCGGCCAAGATCGTTTGGCATCGCTGGCCATACTGAGTGCTGAACACAAACTATTCAGGAGAGTAAGCACACGCGAAACAATCGAGGACTTTGCGCGAATCAAAGCCAGGAAGAAGCTTAAAGATTCTGTAGGTTTTTAACATCTCGCAAATGTATTGTAGCAATTACCCCAAAGTGTGCAATAATGCAATCATATCTGCAAAACGACAAAAAAAAACTTTCTACATTGACATTTGAGATGATACCATCACATTTTGGTTTTGCGATTATTGTCTCTGTTCCGTTGTTTTCATCCATAGTGGTGTTTCTTGTCTATAAACTTTTGTTACTAGTAGTTTCTGAAATACATGTTTTTACACATAAACCGTGTTTTTTTTTTATTTTGCCCAGCCGAGGTTGGTGCATTTATATATGAATACTTTTATAAGCATACATGAACTAAAAATGGCTGTGGCCCTGAGAGGGCCCCGCGTACTTCTAGGGCACAGGGCCCCGCAACACATAAATCCGGCCCTGTCTCTCGGTAGTCTGCCCTCGGAAGACAGTTCATAGTTGGGCCGACATTATAACCCAAGTTAAACAGCTCAGAGGTGAATTTGCCTATACCTAGACTATGCTGCTTTGAAATTTGATGGAATTTGAATTTGGATTTGATGGCTGGAGTGCTCAATATTGATTATTTGAGACTGAATTAGGAATATCAAGTGGCATTTGATGGTTGTAGTGCTCGAGACTGGTTATTTGAGACTGAATTTTGAATATCATGGAATTTGATGGTTGGAGAGCTTGGGACTGATCATTTGAGACTGAAATTTGAATATCAAGTGGAATTTGATGGCTTGAGTGCTTGGGACTGATTATATTTGAGACTGAATTTGGAATCTCAAGTGGCATTTAATGGTTGGAGTGCTCGGGACTGATTATTTGAGACTGAAATTTGAATATCAAGAGGCATTTGATGGCTTGAGTGCTTGAGACTGATTATTTGAGACTGAATTTGGAATGTCAAGAGGCATTTGATGGCTGGAGTGCTCTAGCCACGAAATGATGACGCATTTCAATGTGATCGAAATGTTCTAATGTGTATAAAGCAACAAGGTATCCGTTAGAGGTGAACAATATCATTTGGTCATTTACTTGTGCTCGATGCTGTACCACCATTTCGCCTTTGCACTTCACTCCCAAGGACTGCGATTAATCACATTTCAAAGTGTTGGAATCCTTTTCTCGCTTCCACACTGGTGGTGCGAAGGTTACTACAGTTCAAGCATTGTGCCTTTTCAAGTTCTGTGTGAAGGCGAAGAATTGTGTTTGTGCAAGGTGCTTGTTCAAAAGGTACTTTGAAGCTGTCTGTTGTGCTGTCTTACTTTGTTCTGAAGATAGACGAGCTTTAATCGCAATGAACAGGGTTTTTTTTCCAATAAGGTTCTCTTGCTATAAGTCGAGGATGTGATTGATCTAAGGTGCGACAATCATTCCTCTCACAAACTGGTAAACCGTCATCATTTCGTGAGGATACCCGACATATCCTCCACTCTTAATTGCTCTCTCAGAAGCAGAATGCATCTGACAATGGCCTGAGGCTGTGTCTCTGTGGACGACACACACTTCGGTATTTTGAAATACCCACCTCTTTCCAACTTACTCAGATCCATTCCGTGATGACAACTTGCTATGCTTAGCAATGCAAAGCGTGCGATCCATGATAAATGTTCTGTCCTCCAACGCCGAGCTTATTACAGCAATACAGTTTCATGGAATTAATAAATAAATAAAAACAAACAAGGTTTTCTCATCAATGACAACTTGCAATAAGATTTTTTAAATATAAATAGATAATAAAATGGCCTGTTTAATTGGGTGTGGTTGCAACATCTCACGGGTATGACATGCATTGTAAGCAATTTATTTCCTTTGAATTGCAGCGTTACTGAGTGAGATGGTCAAAATGTAAGAAGGAGGGCTGGCAGGATAAGCTCAGCAATGACGCATTCACTTTGAGCCGTCTTGGCTGGCTGGGTTCGATTCCAGATTTGATTATAAGCTGTCTTCCTGCGATTTTGCGGGAAGGGAACATTGCATCAACGAGTGCACCGTCCGTACGAGGATGGGGGCATCGAGCCAGAGTCCCGTCTGCCTGCATAGGCTGCTGGTGGGCATCAAAGATCCCATAACTGTTGCAGTCTTTCGCAAAATGTATGTCATCTATCTATAATTCCAGCAGTGTGTGTGTGTGTGTGTGTGTGTGTGTGTGTGTGTGTGTGTGTGTGTGTGTGTGTGTGTGTGTGTGTGTGACCACTGTTTCTCAACAACCACTGGTCCGATCTAATTGAAACTTTCCAGGTATATTGCTGGGGACCCGAGTATGTGCCTTTTCAAGGTTTGATATTAATCGGACAAGTGATTCCCAAGTTATCGCCATTTATTTACCAACCAATGACAAGTCACGTTGCTGCGTAGGCATGGCTGATGGGGAAGAGAACCTCAGCCGCGTTCCCCATACGGGTTACAACGTACGGACTTCCGGAAAGTGATGACTAAAGCATGAGTCACATTTGCTCTACGGCTAGGATACGGCGGCCGTACCCCCCCCCCCTGAATTGACAGAAACGTGCGGTGGCCGCAGAGTTTCTGAGGTGGCCTCAGGGTGGCCCTATACCGTATGGCTATCTTTTACAGGCCGTAGGGGTCTCCGTGGAATTAAAGCGCGGAGTTATAACTTTTTTCATTTCTGGGTTGGCGTAGCAATTTGACAAGCCGTAGCCATGACGTAGATGTGTTCCTCGTCGACCGTATGTTGGGCATACGGTGGGCTTGCGTTATTCATGCATTTTCCGTAGGCTCTTATCAATGAAAAATGAATTTTGCCAACCCCCAAAAAATTACGGCGGCCGCACTATTTCCACATTCGCGTTAGGGTCCCCCTGCCGTCGGCTTGCGGGCACCTTGAGGCTACCTTGCGTCTGCCTTGAAAATTCTATGGCCGCCGCAGGGATGCCCTAAGGTCACCGTGCGACATCAAATCAAAGACCGTACGGCACCGCCACGTTTTCGGTCTCCACAATTACTAAATACCCCATGCGGCTACCCAAAAAATAAAAACATATGTGACTGCTACATTGTGTGACCGTGGAAATACTGCAGCCGCCCTATAATTGCTAGTGGCCGTAGATTTTTATAGACCCTACGGCCGCCGAGCCAAATGTGACTGAAGCATGAGTGTATTCTAATAATTTCTCGATTTCTTATTTGCATTTATAGATAAACACAATGCCCCAATCCAGTCGTCGTTTACGAGAGCGAATGAACGGCCTGTGTTCGATGATTTAAAGTTGTTATGTTAAACGGCCTCGGTGGGTGTTTTAAAGTTGTTTTCTTGGTTTTTTGTACGTAGGTTTTTTTTTTTCTTCTCTTCTCTTTGTGTTTTTCCTTGCGATGACATTGTGAAAAGGCAAAATACGTTGGCACTAATTGAATAATTGGCCATTAAAACTAAATTGCAAATAATCGTAACTGTGATATGTGATATTCCGGGCCACGCACGTACGAGCACGCGAGAGCGAAGGAACTGCCTGTGTGGTTGTTGTTTCTGGCTCACGGTTTGAAAGTTTTTTTTGTTTGTTTTTTTTTTTTGCATGTACGGGTACACACGTATGGGCACATACATCATTGTTAAAATGGTCTGTCCGTCCATCCATCCATCCATCGCCTGGTGTTGGATTAACAGTTATGGTGGCTGGCTTAAAATCTTAGGGTCTTGCATTCATGCCCTGAGATTGTCGTTGATTCAACACCAATTGGGTTGACTCAGTCTGTCATCCTTCTGAGGTTGGCAAATTGAGTACCAGCTTACTGATAACGGGGGGGGGGGGGCGGGGAGCACTGCATCAGTGGCACAGCCACTCCCCCAGAAAATGATGCAGTCACTGCATACTGATAAATTTATAATCATCATAGCGTTGGTGCTGCTGAAGAAGTTACTCGACTACAATCCTGACTCAGGAAGTTAGAGAAGGAATTTGTCATTTGTTCATGGTGCGGGCAATAGCTCACCTACTCTTCACAATAGGATACTGTGGGATCTTTAACGTCCAGCAACTAATGCCGACAGACGGGATTCCCGTTCAACATCCATCCGAGACACAGCGCACACAATTGATAAATCGCATTGCATGCGAAGCACCGGGATGACAGTTTAAAGCTTGGTCGGGATTCCAACCCAGGCTGGACACTTTAGTGCATACCTCAAAGGCCTAGGCCATCGTTCCAGCACCGTTTATAATCGTTACAAATGGAATTTGATGGCTACACTTGATGGAGGCAGCTAACTATACTACATTGACATGCAATACACGTTCGACACTAACAGGGGATAAAAAAAAAATTAGGATTACGAGAAGGTAACTTCGGTGCAAATCATCAGGTAGCCAGTGACAACGTTAATTTGCATCTTAATGATCAGACATTCAAACGTGAGAAATATTGCTCCAAACGAGAGTACGCGGAAAGAACGGATTTATGTATTGACGTCTCGAAGCACATAAAAATCTGTTTGCGATGAGATTCGTTAAATAGACGAGCGAGACAAATTGATGTTGACGGGCCAGCATTCAAAGTGCAGAAATAAGATCATTGCTCTGCTGTTATAAAATTAAGATAAACAATGATGTATTTCTGAGCTGAAATGTAAGAAAATGGAAAAAAACTGCCAAAAGCTGTTAAGAAAACAAAATCCTCCAGCTACTAATAAGTTTTATTAACATCCTTTACGGGGTAAATCATTCGCTATCGTTCATATTTCATTGCTGACTTCCCTACATTGTGACGTCATCCTACCTGGATGACAATCACACCTGCAGATCGAGCTCAAGGATCAACTGTCCGGAGATCTTTTGATGCGTTCACACCAAAAGCTTCGTTAATCAGGGCAGTTTTATTTTTTATTTTACTGCCATCTTGAAAGAGCTTTTCAACTGTTATCTTCCTCAATGGTGGGAAAATGTTGGTTGGGGGATCACCAACGGATTATGTGAAAAGCAAGAGGTGATTATGAGACTAGGAACCAGTCAAGCAACTGATAATGCTCTGATTTCCTGGATGATGGGGAGTGGGATTGGAGGGGGGGGGAGATTGGGCTCATGAAAGTTGTATGAAGCCCTCTTCCAGCTCTAACAAACACGATTTCTAACACATTCTGCGGCGCATTTTGAGAATGTCACTGTGGGTGGGTTTCTGGCCATGCCATGCTGGGTATATCTGTACACAAGAGGAAATCAGACAAAATGGGCCACAAGAGAGGAGACATTTCGTCATTTTTGAATGGGGGTTGTGTCCTGAACTCATAATTGCATGTCGTATTGGAATGGAGGGAGGAGAGGTTCAAGCTTTGGGTCCAGGGTTAGAGGCTTACAGGAACTGTGAACATTTACACCATGCTAAGAGGTGTGGCACAGTAAGCTAGGGCAGGGCACGTGGAAGCAAAATGAATGATACACGTTTCCTAGCAGCGACTAAGCTTTGGCATAAAGGAGCACAAGCTCCATTGGAACCAGTAGGGGTGCGGTTTATCATTGTGCTCAAACAAAGTGTCTGGATTATACAAGGGTTGTTAAGAAACTCTTTACTCTTACACCCATATCTAATGAAATATCCGAACAAGAAGCTCGGCCTACTATAGACGGCACCGGAATTTAAATAAAAGACTCAGCAGGGCATAACCACGGGCTGGTGGTTAAGAGCCAAGAAAATCACACCCACCCCCACATTCTCCCTCCCATACCCAACCATATTTGTAGCTACTCTCACTTATAATCCAAGTTCATGGGACACCATTTACTGCAAGTATTGTAATAATGGACTGGATTTCATCCACAGGTTGGTTCTTTAGCCAACAACACACATTGTGCAATAAGCAAGGCTCCATCACAGATCATAACTGTATTTCATGAGTGCATTAAATAACTTCACAAAACGTGAGCTATATGTATTAAAGGAACAAAGTTCCAGTGCACCATAAAAAATTACATAAAATGAGGTGCCGTTTCCAAGTGTGCGTCAACACAAATGGTGGTCACATCAGATACTGAGCTGGGAACTGACTTTTGATTGCACCCATCTTCAAGCCTCTGGAGACATGTCTTGCACACAAGTGTTGACATTCTCATGTCGATTTGATGTTTATCAAACACTAAATATTGATATGACCAAACAACGTGATGTGTTTGTTTTCAATTCGCATTTTACAGAGAGTAGGTGTAAATGATGCACTGAAACCTTTTTCCACTCGTATATAAACTCGTATATAAACTTACTCTGTATATAATAAGCATTTTGACACAGCTAATACACAGTGCCGATAAAAAGCCTACACAGTGCCCCTTTCAAAATTTTCACCTTTCGTTTCCTTATAGCCTAGAATTAAATTGCAAAATTTACACACATCGTAACCCACAACCTCCAAGTGAAAAAATAAATTCTACAAATTTCAGAAAATTAATTAAAAATGTCCACCCCCTTTAAAATAGCAATTGCAAATTAGCTCAGGTGTAACCATTCACCTTCAAAATCACACACGAAGTGAATTGGCCACCACCTGTGTTACATTGTAATGATTCTGTTTATTTCAGAATAAAATGAGCTGTTCCTGAAGGTTTCCTCTGCTGGGTAGTGCATTTCACAACAAAGACTCAACCATGAGTACCAAGGAGCTTTCAAAAGACCTCTGGGATAAAGTTGTAGAAAGGCACAGATGAGAAGATGGGAATAAAAATATTTCAAAGGCCTTGAATATCCCTTGGAGCACAGTGAAGAAAATAATTAAGAAATGGAAGGCATATGATACCACCAAGACCCTGCCTAGATCAGGCTGTTTTGTATTTTTGATTAATTTTCTGAAATTTGTGCAATTTGTTTTTCACTTGGAAGTTGTGAGTTATGATGTGTAAATGAAGGTGGGAAAAGTCTGATTTAATGCAATTTAATTCCAGGCTTTCAGGCAACAAAAGGTGAAAATTTTGAAAGGGGGTGTCGACTTTGTTTCGGCACTGTTCCAGCATTTATTCAACCAATTCGAATGACAGGATGGCCTCAAAGTATGTGCACTCACCTCACAGCCATCTAGCCGAGTTTCAAATACCAACTCAGCTATAAAGTATCATCCTGGAGAGTGACGTTAAAATGGTGTCCTGTCAGCCAACATTAGTTGTTGGATGTTAAAGATCCCATGGTGACCTTTGTGAAGAGTAGGTGAACTCTTGCCGGCACTATGAACAAATTCCAAATTCCTTCCCTAACTACTGCTGGGAGAAGGATGGCACACAGCCCAGCATGACCTTAGGCTAAGAAATTGCTTCGGTAAAACTAATGCTCTGTATCATGGAGTATGGCACATCAGATCAAGATGCAATTGGCTAACATTGGAATCTATATTTACCTTCGCATTCTGCGAAAGGTTATGTTTTGGTCGGCGTGTATTTATTTATTTATTTATTTATTTGTCTGTAATCTTGTGATTCGTATAACTCAAAAAGTGTTAAACCGAATTGCATGAAATTTGGTGGGATGATTGGTTATTAGCCAGGAAGCATTCGATTAGATTTTGGGATCGTTCGGGTCAAAGGTCAAGGTCAAGGTCACGAAAAGGTCAAAATCGTCTTTTTACGATAACGCGGTCAATTTTTATTCAATTTGCATGCAACTAACGCCAAAATGTTCAGAATTCAACGCCTCATCTTGTGATATGCAATATGACACAATGACGCCCATACTCTTGTTACCGGTTAGGGGTCATAGGTCAGGGGGGTCACGACCTTGAAAAATATGCGGTTTTTGTCATAACGCGGTCAATTCTTGTCCGCTTTACATGAACCCAGCACCAAAATGTTCAGAATTTAATGCCCAATCTTGTGACACAATGACGTCATAACACATGTCACCGGTTGGGGTAAAATGTCAGGGGGGGGGTCACGCCCTTGAAAAATATGCGGTTTTCGACATAACTCAGTCAATTCTTATTCGATTTGCATGAAACCAGCATCAAACGAGATTACCTTCTCTTGTTGAAACGTTGTATTCACCGAGCTTGCGAGTGAAGACTCGCCAAAACGACGTGAGTTGATTGTTGTTTAGTCCGTAGCCCCCGAAAGTCGGGGGGGGGGTCATGACATTATAGATATGTGGTTTGTGTCATAAGACCATTAATATGAAACCAGTTCCCCACACTCATACCAAGAACAAAAAAAGTAGTGGCGGCGAAGGTATGCGCTCTATGAGTGCCCGTTCTAGTTTAATATGTGTTGATCTGAAGAAGTGATGATACAAAAAACAAAAATTAGTCTTTGCAATTTGGAGTCAAATTTTACTCTCATTCAGGTTTTGGAAAAAGGGATTTGGGCATTGAAAGGCCTTAAAATAAAGAAAAGATAGGGTTAACTTCAATTTCAGCTTTTGGAGATAAGGACAAGCGATAATGTTGGATTTGACTGCAGCTAAAGCGCACAAAGAGTCAGAGATCTCTTGTGGCAGAATTGTGGCATTTTGCATAATAGTACATGTCAAAATATTCGATTTGTTCAAAAAATGATGTCAAAGACAGAAACCTTATGATCACACGATTGCCGTGCAAGATGGAATACACCAGTTTGAACATTGTTACAATCGAGGCATCGGGGATTGGGTGTGTGGGGTGGGGGGGGGAGGTGGTCGTGTGGAAGGTGATTGTGGAATGCAATATGATTTATTGATGTTGCATGAAGAATGTAGGTATGCATAAAATTATATCTCATAGGTCGCTACACGTGTGGGGACATTCCAAGTCAAAGCAGCGATGGCATAGAGTATGGAATGTGAAGATGTTTGTGAGTCTGCATTGATTAGGTCAGGCATATATGTTAAAGGTTATTTGTGGAGCAGTAATCTCATCCAATTGTCTTGTTATATTAAGATCAGACTCAATCACTGTCGTTGGTACCAAGACGTAAGTTCCACACCAGCTTTTGCTGCAAGCATCCTGGCTAACAGGAAATGTCTGCCACACATTAACCAGTCTGTGGTACACAAAACAATTCTGGTGGGAGATTGCAGTACAGTTTGGCATAGGACACCATGCCGAACAGATGATAGCGACCTTGGGATAACAAAAAGTTTGTGGAAAAGCAAGGTGACAGGGGATTTGAACTGACAGCAGGACAGTGAGGCATATCTTGGACACAATAAACAAGGGGAATGGAGAAACAACAAAAAAACAAGAGATGAGGGGAGGGAAGGAAACACTGCAGCTTGCAAATAAGAAGGTTGGGCTAGGAAGAGCTAACGAGGGTAAAAATAAGATTATGATTAGAGATGGAGAATGACAGGAGATGGCGTTGCACTGTCTGCTTAAAGTCTTGGAGACAAGAGAGAGAAAAAGAGATTCCACATTAAGAAGAACAAAAGAATAAAGGGGTTGAGGGAAAAAAAATTCACCCTTGATTTTGGAAACTTACTGTACTGGAAGAACGTGTGCATCCTGTAGGAGTTCGGAAGGGTCAGAGGGCTGAGAGGGCAGAGGAAGCAATATTAGAGAAGGTGTGGTTGAAAAACAGAGAGACCACTGACCTGCCTGTAATGTGAAAGCAACAGACCTTGTGCCTTGCCCTCATTGTGGGAGATATGTTGAGAGCTTTAAATTCCACAGCATCCAGGAGAGACAGATGTGATGCTGGGGCACCAGCCCAGAGTGGAAAGCAGTACTCCATTGAGTTGTTTTTTGTATACCTTGTCAAGGCTCGTATGAGAGCTAACGCATAACGCACAGCAAGGGGTACAAGAGCCAAGAGGGGCGGGAGTGGGAAAGACAAAACAGTGGGGAACAGAGACACTAGGAGATCTGTGGAAGGGAGAGGGATGGGGTGGGGAACACGGGGTATACAAGATAGACATTACAAGGACTTTCAGGAAGGAAAGGAGGGAATTTGAAGGAGGTGGGTTTGGGGTGGATTAACAGGGGTAGAAAAGATTGAGGATTTGGATGGGGGAAGATAAGAGTTACGAACAAAGGCCTTGTCGACTGTGAGTAGCTCCGATTTCCCAAGAAAAGACTTTGATTGACAGAGGATACCCAGTCTCCAGATAGTTTTGGAAATCAGCTTTGCTATGTGGTCAGCTCAGGATAGGTTAAATCTCTGATGGTGAAGCTTAGACGTTCAAGAGACTAAACCTCTTTGAAGTGACTGACTATGGAAATTGACAGGTGGGTAAAGTTCCGTTTATCAGACTACTTTTTGAAAATTGACTTTGGTTTCCATTTAAAGAATGTGTAGTTTCTGTGTTTTTCAATCCCTTTGTCTCTATCTGCAAGAAGAATGAAGAAAGTTCCGTTTGCCACCACTTTATCCACATCACATATCTTCTTTCGTCGTGGTTTGTGCTTTTGAAGTGTGATCTCATAGTGCAAACTTCCACATTGGGCCATCTCAAAATTTTTGATGGCAGTGGAAAATGGCTGCCACAGCCATCAGCAGCTGAATTTGAGATGGCCCAATATCCAAATCTGTTCATAATATGTTAGGCTACTGGTGTGCCAAATTTGAAGCATAGCATAACAATTTGAAGCATAAACAATTTGTACTTTGTACGCTGTAAAAATTGTAACAGCGTTCAACACACATCCAATTACCCTACTCCATTACTCCAGCAGCTGCAGACATTCAAAAAATGGTACAAAGGGGTAGCATCCCAACTCTATCCTAAAACTCTCAAAACAGTTATGTTATCATTAACTCCCACCCCTCCCCCCGACCCTCCGCTACCTTTACAGTGGTTCTATTCAACCAATTTACCAAAAGTACTATGTGTTGCTGCTCCAACAAGTTTGAGCATGGCCCTCAAATTTTCTTTCTATGCCTCTGCACAATATCGTGGCTGAACAGTGTGGCTTTCCCTGGCACGTTCTCCCTGCTTTAACACTAATCTCAGCATTCATGCCACTGCCGTCATCCCTGTCCAAGCTACCACACTCATTAAACTATAAGGGGGAGGCCTCTATTGCTTTCTCCCTTCTGGTATCCTCTCTGGTGGGTGGTGACCGAACCCCTCTCCTGGGATGTTTGGCCTACTTCTACTAACTTACCTGCCCCCCTTGGGCTTCTGGTCTGCTCAGGATCAGTGTGCCAGCGCCGGAATGCCCTTTCCTCGAAACCTCACTAAAAGCCACACCCCAGCCCATTAATGATCTTTTGCACCTTTGCAAATAAAAACTTTTCTTCTCCCAGCGCCAACCACAGAACGACATCCGATACCAAATTAGCTGAACCTCATCTAATCTAACATCAATAAAGGTGGGAGTTCATCTTCACAGAGGGGTGTACTCTGCTCCACTTCACACACAAACACCCTCCTTGTGCCATGCACTCAATATTCATGACTAAAAATTTTCACCACGCACCTCAATCACACCTCATCATTGCACAACGCAACTCATCAGACATTCCTCAATCGACGGGACAATGAGAAAGAAACAAGGATGGCTCTAATCTATGTCTGCCAATTCAAAAAAAAAATTTAACCCACAAATCGTCATCTTAAAATATCATTAACCCTTCTAATTGTAATAGTCTCTGTCAAACTGCCTGCTCAGTCTTCTTTCTTTAATATACATACCCTCTGAGCCACGTGGTTCCCCCACAGACACAGGCCTCAACCTTCATGCCAGCAGACACTCTCATGCCGCAAACTCAGCAGTCCTGCTGTGATGCGACCCCCTGTGGTGCTTACATGGAGCTCATGCTGAGCACACCCAGAACCTCCAGCCGAGCTTCCATGTAGATACGGCATGCTCCCACAACCACAATCGCCACTCCCGCTTCAGCCGTGACTTTCAGCATGGCCCACGTACGGCATGCACCACATTGTGCGTCACGCCTTACTTCTTGGCATGGCTGCTCCTGCACGACTGACTGTCCGGTGAGTATGCGACCCCGGCTCCCCACATGACCCCTTCCTGCAGTCTCAGTGTTCACAGCTAATCCTCCAATTAGCGCTGGAAACACCCTGGAATTTTTTTCCTAACTTGCCGCACCTTTTCCCCAAGGTTCTCTTGGGTACATCTCCTTCCCCATCTTATTTATTTCCCCATCCTTTCCTTCAAGCTTTCTGGGGTGATAAATATAACCATCACACGATCAACCTGGCAAAGGCCTGCCTGATTGCATGCTCGCATATGCAGCGACCTTTGATCCCCTACAGTCGGCTCACTCCAATCAGAACTCTTATCTTCAACGCCGTTGTAAATTTAAAACGAACTCGTCTGTCCTTAAATGGCCTCACTATTAGCTTTCATTCAACCTCCTCGAGTTCCATCCTAACCAGGCCCTCATGCACTGGTGACACATATACACCCACACTCTTCACATGCGTACATGCATGGAGCATGCGGCTTTGATCTCCCACACTGGTGGCTAAACGTGTACCGAGGTGCTCGCATCGCCAAATGACAGTTCGCTCACCAGCTCACATGTCCGTGCCGCAGACACTAGTGCGGACAGCAGTTTCACCTCACTTATGCACTCAACCGTGCTGGACAACACGTACTGGGCAGCTTCGAACACACGGCACATCCACTCACCACATGCCAAAGCACACAGCTTGCGAGACGACCACACCATCTCCAAGGCTCCGACCCATTCCGCCAGCCCGGGTGCGAGTTCGGAAAAGGTGCCCAACTTTTGCAGCCTCCCCCTGGCTAACACACACAGACGGCACAACCTCAGCCTCCCTCACTAGAAGCGCAGTGGCCAGAAGGGACCCGAAGTCAATTCATGGTATTTCCCATCATGAGCAGTCCCATATTGGGGTGCAAGGTCGCATCTTCGTGTTTATCTCCGTATTGTCCATCTCCCCAATGCCCATCTCCCCAATGCCCATCCTTGCGTTATCCTTCTTCATGTTTCTTCCCTTTATCCAATCAATGGGAGGACCATTCCCGAGCCTTCACGGAAAAATTTGGGAAGATGGAATCGAAGAGGAAGGGGGAAGTTCCAATAACTATGAAAAGAAGGTAGAGACTGTTTGCCACCAATTGCATCAAATAATGTTTCCCGTTTTTCTCCAATGGGAAAGAGGCAGAAGTGTCCCGAAAAGCCTTCGTGGAAGGCCCCATCATGCACATAACCATGTCGCACAGCCGCTTCTCCACATTGTCCATCTCCGCGTTATCCATCTCTGCATTGCTCATTTCCGCAATGTCCACCTCTGAATTTTCTATCTCTGAATTTTCCATCTCCGCATCGTTATCGATGTCAGTGTTTCTTCCTTTTGTGCAATCAATGAGTTGACCATTCCTGAAACATCATGTCAAAATTTGGGAATGGGGAATCGAAGGTGGAGTGAGGAGTTCAACCAATGAAGAATTGAAGGTTGGGATTTTTCATGACCCAGGGCATAAAATCATGTTTTATTTTTGGGAAATCAATGGGTGGACTATTCCCAAACTTTCACAGAATAAACTGGGGATAGGGAATTGAAGGTGGAGGGTGGAGTTCAATCAACTATGAAAAAGAAGTTCAGGACTGTTCGCCAACCAGTGCATAAAAAGTTTTCCCGTTTTCTCCCATCGGAAAGAGGCAGAAGGGACCTGAAGTTCCTTCATGGAAGGTGCCATTGTGCATATTTCCATGTTGGGGTGCACAGCAACATCTCCGCGTTGCCCATCTCCACGTTCCCCTTCCCTCCATTGGCAATCTCCGCATTGCACAGCTCCACATTACTCATCTCCACGTTGTTCTCCATGTCCACATTGTCCATCTCCGCATTTCTTTCCATTGTACAATCGATGGGCAGACCATTACCGAAGCTTCACAGAAAACATTTGGAATATCTAATCGAAGGGGGAGGTGGGGGTTTAACCAACTCAGACAAGGACAGATCTGTTCACAAACCAGTGCATAAAATAATGTTTCCAGTTTTTTCCCATGGGAAAGAGGCAGAAGGGACCCAGAGACCCTGCATGGGAGGAGCCATTGTGCATTCCCATCACAGCCTGAACGGCCACATCTCCACCTTTCCCATTTTCACATTCTCATTCTCTGTATTGTCCATCTCTGCATTGTTATCCATCTCCCCGTTGATGTACATCTCCGCATTGATGTCCATATCTGTGTTGTTCTGCATCTCCACATTGTTGTCTGTCTGAGTTTCTTCCTTTTGTGCAATCCATGGGCAGACCATTCCTGAGCCATCGTGGAAAAAATTGGGAATAGGGAAGCGAATGGGTAGGAATGAGTTCTACCAACTAAGACAAGATTTTCAGGAATGTTCGCTACCCAGTGCATCAAATAATGTTTCCCCCTTTCTCTCATGGGAAAGATGCAGAAGAGATCCGAAGTACCTTTCTGAAAGGATGCATCGTGGATTTCCATCTCGGCAGGCATTGCCACATCTCCGCATTGTCCAAATCCGCATTGTCCATCTCTGCATTTCTTCAATTTGTGCAACCAATGGCCGAACATTCCCAAACCATTACGGATGAATTTGGAATAGAGAATCGAGGGGGTAGCGGGGAACTTCAAACAACTAAGAAAAGAAAGATGGGATTTTTCGCTATACATTGCATCAAATACGATTTCTGTTTCCACCCATGAGAAGAAGTAGAATGGACCAGAAGTTCCTTCATGGATAGGCCTCATCGTGCGCAGTTCCAGATCGGGGTGCATGGCCGCAACTCCGGATTGTCCATCACTGCTTTGTCCATCTCCGCCTTGTCAATATCCACGTTGCCCATCTCTGCGGTGCCCATTTCCACATTGCTCATCTCCGCATTATTGTCCATGTCCACAACGTTGTCGATGTCAATGTTGTTGTCCATGTACAAGTTGTCCCTCTCCACATTTCTTCTTTTCGTGCAATCAATGGGTGGACCATTCCCGACCCTTCACGGAAATATTTGGGAATAGGGAATCGACGTGGGAGGGGGAAGTAATGCAAAATAGGGAATCGATGGATGCAAATTCTCGATGGAAATGTGCATCATGTAGCACCACCTCCAGGTGTGGGAGGGTATTACAAGGCTTCACCATTTACAGTACAGTATTCCTGTCCCCACGTTTTCCAATGCAGTGAGGTGTTTTGATTTTTAAGCAGTAGGTATGTTTTTACTTCATTCACATAACTTCACGGGTTATTTTTCTTTTCTGTGTGTATAGTGAGCTGTCAGTTGCCTATACACTGCCCAAATAAAGGTATGCGTCAGAAGAACGTGTTGCATGCTTGAAACAAGATTGCCCATAGGTCAGGTACTCGGCTAGTTTTAATAATCGTGTTGGCCTTGGTTTTGATATCATGGCAAAGGGTGGAATCATCAACAAAGACAAAAAGGGGATTTTCTGGAGTCATAGAGGTCATTGATGAAGATTAGGAATGGGATGAAGCTAGAACACTGCTTTTGGGCATTCCAGCCTTGACAGGAAGAGGATAAGAAAGGATTCCGTTGAGAGAAAAGAAGAAAGAGCCACACGTTGGCTACGAGAATGGAGGAAGTCAGTAATCCAAGAGTGAAGTTGGCCTTGGATTCCATAGGCAGACAGTATGGAGAGCACAAGTGATGCTAGACTGCAACGAAAGCTCAAGATATGTCCAGAGAGATGGCCCTTATATCATGTCTCATATTGAGGGCCTCCATCTATTGTTGGGAGAGTGGAAGCAGCATGTCCATGGTAAAGTGTCCAGGCCTGAATCAGAATTGATGATCTGAGATGAGGTCTTTGGAGAAAAAGAATGATTTTATGTTAACTGCAATGATGGATTCCATGACATTGCTGCTGATTGGAAGTAAGTGAATTGATATGTAGTTAAGGGGATTCATTTTCGCACCTTTTAATGTCATGTTGTGCTGTTTGCTGACTTCAAAGCAGATAGAAGAATGATGAGGTAGGGCAAATGATAGGGTGAAAAGGGCAGAGAGAGAGGAAGTGCAAGTGCAGCAGAGCAGGTTTTAGGACTTGTGAGCTGATACCGTCCAGTCCAGTTGCTGAATCAGAGTCGAGGGTTGCTAGAAATTTCTTCACCTTCTCAGCTGCAAAAACACGCAGAGTCCAGGAGTAGTTGGGTGCAACTGGGAAGGTGGGTACAGAGAGAGAGAGAAAGAGAGAGAGAGAAAGAGAGAGAGACAGAGACAGAGACAGTTTGGGGGGGGGGTGGGGGTTTGGAACACAAGATTTGGAAGCAAACACAAAATTGAGGCATTCAGCCTTCTCAAGAGTGGAGTCGGCTGTGGTGCCATTTTAAGGAAGGGAATGGATGGAAGGGGAGGATACAGATATAGACTTGACAAGCCACCACCAAATTTTAGAGGAAGTTCCTTCTTCCTCTTCCTCTTCCTCCTCAGCACCAACTCCACTTTCCCTCTACGTAACATGGTAGCTCCAGCTCGCCGTTGCTTCCTTCCTGGTTCAACAGCTCTTTCAAATATCCTTCCCACACCCTCAATCCTGGCCACCTCTCATGACTAGTCGCCTGCCTCCCTCCTTAATCACTGCCTCTCTCGCCTTCATGTCCTTACCATCTTTATCCCTGCCACAAGCCAATTTATGTATTATCTTCATCACACCATCCTCTTCCTACTTGGTGTACACCTCCTCTTCCACATCATTTCTCGCCTAATCCAGATGTCTCCTTGCTGCTTTCTTCTTCTACACATACAGGTGTAGCAACCCTGCATCCAGTTGCCTCCCCCTATCCTTGATCTTCTCTATCCTATTCCAAACCTCCTTATTTTCATCAACTGCCTTCACTACCTCCTCTGTCCACCACACTTGGCTTCTATCCCGAGACAATATATCCTTTCCTGACGTCCTTCCACACAAAACCTCAGGAATTCTCCTGAACGCCTCTCCGTACTTCTTCCACTCCTCCACTGGCAATCTCAGCATGAACATCCCATCCGTCATCCCCAACCCTTTCAAAACCCCTGCTGCCCTTTGCCAATCTCCATCTCCACATTCTTCCTTAGCTTCTCATCGAGAATCATTTTCAGTACCTTCATGACATTAAATAGTAGCATATGAGGTCTGTCTAAAAAGGAACGGGACTGACTTCACAGAAATTTTATTCCAAAAAATATATTGAAATCACAGCTTGTCCCCTTTAAAATAGTTTCCCTCCAGTCTCACACACTTGTTCATCCTCTTCTTCCACACTTCGATGCACCCCCGGAAGGCTTCTTCTGGAATCCTCCGGAGCTCCGTCGTCATGGCCCTTTTGATGGCCTCCACATCAGGAAATCGGGTCCCCATGATCACCCCCTTGAGCTTGGGGAATAGGAAAATATCACAAGGGGCCAAGTCTGGCAAATACCGGGGTTGCTCCAGAGTTGACACGTTCCTCTCCGCGAGAAACTGTTGGGTGCTCAGGGCACTGTGAGCAGGGGCGTTGTCATGGCGGAGCACCCAGGAGTTGTTCTCCGACAGATCCCTCCTCTTGTTCTGGACTGATCTCATGAGGAGCCGGAAGATCTCCTTGCTCACGAATTGATTCACTGTTTGACCCTGTGGTAGAAACTCGAAGTGGACGATGCCCTTGATGTCAAAAAACGCAATGAGCGTCACCTTGACCTTCGACTTCGACATCCTTGCTTTCTTTGGTCTTGGTGATGCCGGACTTTTCCACTGACGATTCTGCTGTTTGGTCTCAGGATCGTATTCGGATATCCACGATTCTTCACCAGTAATAACTCTCCCAAGCAGGTCTGGATCGTCCCCGTGGCGCTCGATAATGTCTTGACAGACAGTGACTCTTTGCTGTTACTGGTCCTCGGAAAACAGCTTGCGGACCATCTTTGCACACACCTTGTACATTTCGATATTTTCAGTGATGATGCTCCAGACAGTGTCCTTGTTGATGGAAAGTTCCTCAGCAATCATCGACACCGTGAGCTGACGATCTGCACGCACCATCTGCTTCACACACTCGATGTTGTCCGCCGTTCTGCTCATTGAAGGTCTTCCAGACCGTGGATCGTCTTCAACCTCCTCCCGTCCCTCTTTGAACCTCTTGTGCCATTCAAATGCACTTGTACGTGACATCGTTTCTTCCCCGTAGACTTATTGCAGCATTGCGAAGGATTCGGAAGGTGTTTTGCCAAGCTTGGCAAGAAACTTCAGATTGGCTCTCTGCTCACGACTCACAGCATGACAACTCAGTCTAGACAACGTGTAAAGCACGACCTGTAAAAAAAAATCACACAATGAGCGCAGTCAACCATCATCAATCATATATATTGCTGGAATGTTGCAAAAGACTGTGATGCAACCCGTTCATTCAAGTTGTGTAAGTGGAGCACACAGCAGGCTCAGTCCCGTAACTTTTTAGATGGACCTCGTAATGACTCTGTACTTCCCCATATCTTGAACATCGCTCTACCTCCTCCGTATCAGCACAATTAGCCCTGTCCTTGTTGTGTCCGGTGCGCAGTGAGGCACGTAGAGTCGTGAGGGGCAACAGAGTTGCCGTAACTCTGTTTATTGCGTATCCGGATGTGCACCACTGTGTACTGCAACTCGCCTCTAGCGGTGCGAACACCTATAAGCCTTGCAGACACGTGACTACCAAAACCACTCCTCCACGCCCCCAGAACGCTCCCTGCATTGTGCCTTGCCAACGTATGCCAATACACTACATTCCTCCCTCCTAAAAACATGATTATAAAATGACAATCATAATGATAAACATCATAGGCAAAACATACTACGGCACAAAAGAAAATGGGCTTCATCTGCACAACCTGTCAAAATAATGCCGTCGATATAATCTGGCCCACAATTCAGCCCTTTATCCCCATCACACATATATCGCGTTGGCGCGAGGGAGTTGAAACCCAAATGCAGTGGACAGGTGCTCGAGTACTGAGTCGCACGACGAACCCAATGATGTTTGCAAACTTCACTAACCATGGCCGTTTTAAAGATATAAAGAAGCAAGTCAGGGAGCACAGTATCACTATGCAGCAGAAGCGCCCCCAGGCGCCCATGCTTACATGCCATCCGGCGAGGTCGCGGTGACACGCCGAGATGAACCTCCCGCGCCCCCTGGCCGACCAGATTTGTTTGTCAAAGCTAGCCAAGCTTGCCTGTCCTTGCCCGTATGACAAGCTTGCTCGTCCCCCCATGGACAGAAACAGGTAAACACGCTGAGTCTGCCAGACATGAGGGCGCCGCCGCTGGCGCGGAGCAGTGGTTGGGGCGGCTTGGGAAGATAACGGCCCGGCCCCCGCACAAGAGTAATGGGAGGGGTGATGCTGAACAGCGAACCGGCCCCCCCATCAACTTGAACCAGGCAATCAGTCGGCTCTATTACCAGCCGTCCCACACCAAAACCGCGCGTCAAACCCAATCGAGAAAACCATGCACGTCCACACGGACGATCAGCGTACACTGCACCCACAGCCATGTTATAAAACAGCAAGAACATCGTCTGCGCAGATGCAAACTCCCCTTCATGTACAGCGCGTTTCCCCAGTATAAATCCAACACATGAGATGGCAGCGAACCGCGGACTGCCCTCGAAGCCGGAGATCAGCAAGACCTCTATATTCGCAACGATCGTCCGCAAGTTCTTCACATCATATTGATCATATTGGTCATCATATTGATCATATTGGTCATCATATTGATCATATTGGTCATCATATTGATCGATCTCAACCAAACACATTATGCTCACACGCGGACTGTCGGCATTTGCTTTAACAACGCCAGGCTGAATCACTCGTGCTGCGAGAATCGAATACACAACAATTAGCAATTTATGAACCAGACTGCGCGTACGCCTCTTGGTTGCCACGACGTTGAGATGACTTGCTTGCCGGTCTCCATCTAAACGTCGCAGAGGCCACCGTCGATGTTAGCGTTCCGCGAACTTCTTGAATGCTACCGGCTCGCTCCAATCCCCCATTGAAATCGCCTGAACAACACGGGTGTGCACTGTATCATGAGCGCAGCGGAAGCGCGAGAGCCCGCTGCAGCTGGCACGGCCCCCGTTGCTCCGGAATCGTTTATCGTAGTTGCCGGAATCAATGACTGGAAACCCATGTTGCATCGTCGTGGCTCCTGCCGCTGGAACCTCGCCCTCGGGCCTCGAGGGAGGCCCAGGCCCAAACGGAGGTACGTGCCCCGAAGGAGGCACAGGTGCGCCTGGAGGTACGAACTCCGAAACAGGAACCTCCTCCTCCTCCCCGTGCCGGGCCGTCCAAGGCCACCGGCTGGCGCCATCCCGTCTAGCCTGAGGCGAGCCAGCCAGTCCTGGCCCAAAAGGGCGGTCCCCTCCCCTCGTACCATAAACAATGAGAGTAGGGTCCTTTGACCTTGGTAGACCACCGAGACGTCTGTCACAGCAAGTGGTGCAATCACTTCACCGGTGTACGTGTACAGCGAAAAGGTCGTCTTGACCAGGTGACCACCGCGGAGGTCACGAGCTGTCCGTTCGCCCATGACCGACACTGCAGCCCCGGTATCAACTTGAAACATGATCGGTGCCCCATTCACCTCGACCTCCACTGTTATTGGTCTTGTCACCTCCGACCAATTGAAAACAGGCTCAACATTGGTTGCATTTCCTGCTCCGGGCCACCGGGATCGCTATGCCCCGGCTGCAGGCCACTCTCCAGGTCGCTGGGGTCGTCCCGCACCTCGCTATCCAAAACCTTAACGGCGGCCCCCGCCATTCGACACACACGCTTCAGATGTTCCACCTTGTGGCAATGCAAACACACGGTGTTCTTATACGGGCACATCCGCCGCAGATGCTGTCCTCCACATCCCCAGCACCCGTGTGTGTTCATCTCGCTGCCCGCACGGCCGCGCTGCAGCATGCGGCCGCGGCCCGCACCAAAAGGCGTGCGCGTGGCCTGGGGCACCTAGGTCATCGCGTGGACCCCGGGGTCACCTGACATTCCCCAGCTGGAATCACCCGTCACGTCCTGGCCGGCGATAGCGCGGACATCTGTGAGTGTCTGCTCGACAGCTGAAGCAGTCTCGACCGCCGAGTGGAATGTAACGTCGACACTTCGCATCTTGCAGCCCAGAAATAAAGCGATCTGAGTCGAGCTGGATGCTCCTCTGCCGTGAACTTGCAAGCCACGGCCGAATGCTTCACCCGCGCCACGAAATCTGCTACGCGCTCCTCCGCACCCTTCACGAGGTGATGAAAACGGTATCGAGCCAGCTGCAGTGACTTCTCCGGCGCCATGTGGGCTTTCATCTTCCCCACCACGTCCTGAAATGACAGCCCGTCATCACTAGGCTTGTCTGGCGCCACTAAATCACTCAGCAGTCAATATTGCTCCGTTGATAGCGAGGCGAGCAAGATCGACTTCTGTTTGCCCTCGTCGACCACATCATTCGCGTGGAAATAGCACCCCAATTGTTCTGAAAACAATTCGAAGTCGTCTCCGACGAAAACGGGCACTCGTCCGTGCGCCGACCTTCCACCTTCCACCATCCTCGAGCCGTCCTGCCGTTCACTCAACGCGAATTCGCAGGCAACGGCGAGATGTCTGGCTGCAGGACTCGACCCGCACCGAAGACTGTGCATGCGGCCCCGGGCGCGCGAAACTCGCGATGCGCTTCCCTGGGATCCTCACGACGTGATCGCACTCGAACCACGCGAGCTGCGCTGATTTTCCCGGCGCTCTGTGTGCCTCACAATCCAATTGCTCCGGCAACGACTCCAAGTCAATACCGAGGAAACCAGTCACTCTGCACACATCGATCCGAAACAGACTCGTCGCCAGTGTGGTGTCCGGTGCGCAGTGAGGCACGTAGAGTCGTGAGGGTTGCCGTAACTCTGTTTATTGCATATCCGGATATGAACCACTGTGTACTACAACTCGCCTCTAGCGGCATGAACACCTATACGCCTTGTGGACACGTGACTACCAAAACCACTCCTCCACGCCCCCACAACGCTCCCCGCATTGTGCCTTGCCCACGTATGCCAATACACTACAGTCCTCACTCATCCTCCAGAATCAAACCCTCTCTTATACATACATTAATCAGCCTATATCATTGAATTTAAATAAAATAAAAGTTTTAAAGGCTGTAGGAAAAAAAAAAGCAAACCATTTTTTCGGAAATTTACCGCTGTTGATGAACCATCTTTAACACCACTTTATTTGAAATATTAAATAAGTTCTTCATGCCTGTTTTTTGTGTACTTTTTGACATCCTAAAAACAGTAAGTTTCCTGTTTGGAATTATTTTTAATTTTGTTTGATTGACAGAGAGGCTAAAATAACGACCTGACTCCTCTGTTTGCATGTGCACTCGGGTGAGATTCCATGCAATTTGCCAAATTCAGAGCCGAAGTACTGCTAAACTGCAGGTTCCTGTTTGTTTTCGTGTTCTGATTTGTGTTGTACAGTGTTCAAAATGTAACATTAAATTGAAATTAAGTACTTCATCGATCATAGACAGATGTCTGTAAACAGACAGAGAGAGAACGAGAAAAGTGAACCCATTCCATTATCCCGCCTGCACTATGCCCAAGGGGTAATTTCCACTGTACATCTCCTGCAAGTGATAGATATTTATGACTTCCCACCACTGTGCATAGTCCGTAAATAAATTTAAATGTAGACACGGTGAATTAGCATGCATGATGGGAAGAGTTGTGATGTTGGACAAATTTATATTTATAGCGCTCAGATCAAAGGGACGTACGCGGCCATAAGTGTGACAGCAGACGTGACAGAAGACACAGGACAGAATAGCCAATTATATAACAGCACAATGTCACCGCGCTATAAAAACGTCGCTCTTCCGCATTAACCCCGCCCGCAATTCACCCAGCAATCTCTGCCCACAATCCACCTGGCAATCTCCGCCCACAATCCACCTGGCAATCTCCGCCCACAAGCCACCTGGCAATCTCCGCCCACAAGCCACCCGGCAATCTCCGCCCACAATTCACCCGGCAATCTCCGCCCACAAGCCTCCTGGCAATCTCCGCCCACAATCCACCCGGCAATCTCCGCCCACAATCCACCCGGCAATCTTCGCCCACAATTCACCCGGCAATCTCCGCCCACAATCCACCCGGCAATCTCCGCCCACAATCCACCCGGCAATCTACACCAACAATTCACGCGGCAATCTCCGCCCACAATCCACACGGCAATCTCCGCCCTCAATTCACCCGGCAATCTCCGCCCACAATCCACCCGGCAATCTCCGCCCTCAATTCACCCGGCAATCTCCGCCCTCAATTCACCCGGCAATCTCCGCCCATAATTCACCCGGCAATCTCCGCCCTCAATCCACCCGGCAATCTCCGCCCTCAATTCACCCGGCAATCTACACCAACAATTCACCCGGCAATCTCCGCCCACAATCCACCCGGCAATCTCCGCCCTCAATTCACCCGGCAATCTCCGCCCTCAATTCACCCAGCAATCTCCGCCCACAATCCACCCGGCAATCTCCGCCCACAATCCACCCGGCAATCTCCGCCCTCAATTCACCCGGCAATCTCCGCCCTCAATTCACCCGGCAATCTCCGCCCTCAATTCACCCTGCAATCTCCGCCCACAATTCACCCGGCAATCTCCGCCCACAATCGACGCGGCAATCGACACCCACAATTCACACGGCAATCTCCGCCCACAATCCACCCGGCAATCTCCGCCCTCAATTCACCCGGCAATCTCCGCCCTCAATCCACCCGGCAATCTCCGCCCACATCACACCCAACAACAAGAAGCGAATACTTCGATATCGCGCGACTGGGGCAGTAAACGTCGAGGTTAAGAATGATGAAACAACTTTGCAGTTATAAAATTTAAATGTAGACACGGTGAATTAGCATGCATGATGGGAAGAGTTGTGACGTTAGACAAATTTATATATATAGCCCTCAGGTCAAAGGGACGTACGCGGCCATGAGTGTGACAGAAGACGTGACAGAAGACACAGGACAGAATAGCCAATTATACAAGACATTTTAAAAACACTTCTGGTGAAAAACAATGAAGAACGAGAGTTACAATGCTGCGCGTCAACAATTAACGGAACAGGAAGATTATCACTTCCTGCTCAGAAAATCAACTTCCGGCATCACACAGAAAACATCGCTCTTCCGCATTAACCCCGCCCACAATTCACCCGGCAATCTCCGCCCACAATCCACCCGGCAATCTCCGCCCACAATCCACCCGACAATCTCCGCCCACAATCCACCCGGCAATCTCCGCCCACAATCCACCCAACAATCTCCGCCCACAATCCACCCGGCAATCTCCGCCCACAATTCACCCGGCAATCTCCGCCCACAATTCACCCGGCAATCTCCGCCCACAATCCACCCGGCAATCTCCGCCCACAATTCACCCGGCAATCTCCACCCACATCACACCCAACAATAAGTGTGACAGAAGACACAGGACAGAATAGCCAATTATATAACAGCACAATGTCACCGCGCTATAAAAACGTCGCTCTTCCGCATTAACCCCGCCCACAATTCACCCAGCAATCTCTGCCCACAATCCACCTGGCAATCTCCGCCCACAATCCACCTGGCAATCTCCGCCCACAATTCACCCGGCAATCTCCGCCCACAAGCCTCCTGGCAATCTCCGCCCACAATCCACCCGGCAATCTCCGCCCACAATCCACCCGGCAATATTCGCCCACAATTCACCCGGCAATCTCCGCCCACAATCCACCCGGCAATCTCCGCCCACAATCCACCCGGCAATCTACACCAACAATTCACGCGGCAATCTCCGCCCACAATCCACACGGCAATCTCCGCCCTCAATTCACCCGGCAATCTCCGCCCTCAATTCACCCGGCAATCTCCGCCCACAATTCACCCGGCAATCTCCGCCCACAATTCACCCGGCAATCTCCGCCCTCAATCCACCCGGCAATCTCCGCCCTCAATTCACCCGGCAATCTACACCAACAATTCACCCGGCAATCTCCGCCCACAATCCACCCGGCAATCTCCGCCCTCAATTCACCCGCCAATCTCCGCCCTCAATTCACCCTGCAATCTCCGCCCACAATTCACCCGGCAATCTCCGCCCACAATCGACGCGGCAATCGACACCCACAATTCACCCGGCAATCTCCGCCCACAATCCACCCGGCAATCTCCGCCCTCAATTCACCCGGCAATCTCTGCCCTCAATCCACCCGGCAATCTCCGCCCACATCACACCCAACAACAAGAAGCGAATACTTCGATATCGCGCGACTGGGGCAGTAAACGTCGAGGTTAAGAATGATGAAACAACTTTGCAGTTATAAAATTTAAATGTAGACACGGTGAATTAGCATGCATGATGGGAAGAGTTGTGACGTTAGACAAATTTATATATATAGCCCTCAGGTCAAAGGGACGTACGCGGCCATGAGTGTGACAGAAGACGTGACAGAAGACACAGGACAGAATAGCCAATTATACAAGACATTTTAAAAACACTTCTGGTGAAAAACAATGAAGAACGAGAGTTACAATGCTGCGCGTCAACAATTAACGGAACAGGAAGATTATCACTTCCTGCTCAGAAAATCAACTTCCGGCATCACACAGAAAACATCGCTCTTCCGCATTAACCCCGCCCACAATTCACCCGGCAATCTCCGCCCACAATCCACCCGGCAATCTCCGCCCACAATCCACCCGACAATCTCCGCCCACAATCCACCCGACAATCTCCGCCCACAATCCACCCGGCAATCTCCGCCCACAATCCACCCGGCAATCTCCGCCCACAATCCACCCGGCAATCTCCGCCCACAATTCACCCGGCAATCTCCGCCCACAATTCACCCGGCAATCTCCGCCCACAATCCACCCGGCAATCTCCGCCCACAATCCACCCGGCAATCTCCGCCCACAATTCACCCGGCAATCTCCACCCACATCACACCCAACAATAAGTGTGACAGAAGACACAGGACAGAATAGCCAATTATATAACAGCACAATGTCACCGCGCTATAAAAACGTCGCTCTTCCGCATTAACCCCGCCCACAATTCACCCAGCAATCTCTGCCCACAATCCACCTGGCAATCTCCGCCCACAATCCACCCGGCAATCTCCGCCCACAATTCACCCGGCAATCTCCGCCCTCAATCCACCCGGCAATCTCCGCCCTCAATTCACCCGGCAATCTACACCAACAATTCACCCGGCAATCTCCGCCCACAATCCACCCGGCAATCTCCGCCCTCAATTCACCCGGCAATCTCCGCCCTCAATTCACCCTGCAATCTCCGCCCACAATTCACCCGGCAATCTCCGCCCACAATCGACGCGGCAATCGACACCCACAATTCACCCGGCAATCTCCGCCCACAATCCACCCGGCAATCTCCGCCCTCAATCCACCCGGCAATCTCCGCCCACATCACACCCAACAACAAGAAGCGAATACTTCGATATCGCGCGACTGGGGCAGTAAACGTCGAGGTTAAGAATGATGAAACAACTTTGCAGTTATAAAATTTAAATGTAGACACGGTGAATTAGCATGCATGATGGGAAGAGTTGTGACGTTAGACAAATTTATATATATAGCCCTCAGGTCAAAGGGACGTACGCGGCCATGAGTGTGACAGAAGATGTGACAGAAGACACAGGACAGAATAGCCAATTATACAAGACATTTTAAAAACACTTCTGGTGAAAAACAATGAAGAACGAGAGTTACAATGCTGCGCGTCAACAATTAACGGAACAGGAAGATTATCACTTCCTGCTCAGAAAATCAACTTCCGGCATCACACAGAAAACATCGCTCTTCCGCATTAACCCCGCCCACAATTCACCCGGCAATCTCCGCCCACAATCCACCCGGCAATCTCCGCCCACAATCCACCCGACAATCTCCGCCCACAATCCACCCGACAATCTCCGCCCACAATCCACCCGGCAATCTCCGCCCACAATCCACCCGGCAATCTCCGCCCACAATCCACCCGGCAATCTCCGCCCACAATTCACCCGGCAATCTCCGCCCACAATTCACCCGGCAATCTCCGCCCACAATCCACCCGGCAATCTCCGCCCACAATCCACCCGGCAATCTCCGCCCACAATTCACCCGGCAATCTCCACCCACATCACACCCAACAATAAGTGTGACAGAAGACACAGGACAGAATAGCCAATTATATAACAGCACAATGTCACCGCGCTATAAAAACGTCGCTCTTCCGCATTAACCCCGCCCACAATTCACCCAGCAATCTCTGCCCACAATCCACCTGGCAATCTCCGCCCACAATCCACCCGGCAATCTCCGCCCACAATTCACCCGGCAATCTCCGCCCTCAATCCACCCGGCAATCTCTGCCCTCAATTCACCCGGCAATCTACACCAACAATTCACCCGGCAATCTCCGCCCACAATCCACCCGGCAATCTCCGCCCTCAATCCACCCGGCAATCTCCGCCCACATCACACCCAACAACAAGAAGCGAATACTTCGATATCGCGCGACTGGGGCAGTAAACGTCGAGGTTAAGAATGATGAAACAACTTTGCAGTTATAAAATTTAAATGTAGACACGGTGAATTAGCATGCATGATGGGAAGAGTTGTGACGTTAGACAAATTTATATATATAGCCCTCAGGTCAAAGGGACGTACGCGGCCATGAGTGTGACAGAAGATGTGACAGAAGACACAGGACAGAATAGCCAATTATACAAGACATTTTAAAAACACTTCTGGTGAAAAACAATGAAGAACGAGAGTTACAATGCTGCGCGTCAACAATTAACGGAACAGGAAGATTATCACTTCCTGCTCAGAAAATCAACTTCCGGCATCACACAGAAAACATCGCTCTTCCGCATTAACCCCGCCCACAATTCACCCGGCAATCTCCGCCCACAATCCACCCGGCAATCTCCGCCCACAATCCACCCGACAATCTCCGCCCACAATCCACCCGGCAATCCCCGCCCACAATCCACCCAACAATCTCCGCCCACAATCCACCCGGCAATCTCCGCCCACAATTCACCCGGCAATCTCCGCCCACAATTCACCCGGCAATCTCCGCCCACAATCCACCCGGCAATCTCCACCCACATCACACCCAACAATAAGTGTGACAGAAGACACAGGACAGAATAGCCAATTATATAACAGCACAATGTCACCGCGCTATAAAAACGTCGCTCTTCCGCATTAACCCCGCCCACAATTCACCCAGCAATCTCTGCCCACAATCCACCTGGCAATCTCCGCCCACAATCCACCTGGCAATCTCCGCCCACAATTCACCCGGCAATCTCCGCCCACAAGCCTCCTGGCAATCTCCGCCCACAATCCACCCGGCAATCTACACCAACAATTCACGCGGCAATCTCCGCCCACAATCCACACGGCAATCTCCGCCCTCAATTCACCCGGCAATCTCCGCCCACAATCCACCCGGCAATCTCCGCCCACAATCCACCCGGCAATCTCCGCCCTCAATTCACCCGGCAATCTCCGCCCTCAATTCACCCGGCAATCTTCGCCCACAATTCACCCGGCAATCTCCGCCCACAAGCCTCCTGGCAATCTCCGCCCACAATCCACCCGGCAATCTACACCAACAATTCACGCGGCAATCTCCGCCCACAATCCACACGGCAATCTCCGCCCTCAATTCACCCGGCAATCTCCGCCCACAATCCACCCGGCAATCTCCGCCCTCAATTCACCCGGCAATCTCCGCCCTCAATTCACCCGGCAATCTCCGCCCACAATCCACCCGGCAATCTCCGCCCTCAATTCACCCGGCAATCTCCGCCCACATCACACCCAACAACAAGAAGCGAATACTTCGATATCGCGCGACTGGGGCAGTAAACGTCGAGGTTAAGAATGATGAAACAACTTTGCAGTTATAAAATTTAAATGTAGACACGGTGAATTAGCATGCATGATGGGAAGAGTTGTGACGTTAGACAAATTTATATATATAGCCCTCAGGTCAAAGGGACGTACGCGGCCATGAGTGTGACAGAAGACGTGACAGAAGACACAGGACAGAATAGCCAATTATACAAGACATTTTAAAAACACTTCTGGTGAAAAACAATGAAGAACGAGAGTTACAATGCTGCGCGTCAACAATTAACGGAACAGGAAGATTATCACTTCCTGCTCAGAAAATCAACTTCCGGCATCACACAGAAAACATCGCTCTTCCGCATTAACCTCGCCCACAATTCACCCGGCAATCTCCGCCCACAATCCACCCGGCAATCTCCGCCCACAATCCACCCGACAATCTCCGCCCACAATCCACCCGGCAATCTCCGCCCACAATCCACCCAACAATCTCCGCCCACAATCCACCCGGCAATCTCCGCCCACAATTCACCCGGCAATCTCCGCCCACAATTCACCCGGCAATCTCCGCCCACAATCCACCCGGCAATCTCCGCCCACAATCCACCCGGCAATCTTCGCCCACAATTCACCCGGCAATCTCCGCCCACAATCCACCCGGCAATCTCCGCCCACAATCCACCCGGCAATCTACACCAACAATTCACGCGGCAATCTCCGCCCACAATCCACACGGCAATCTCCGCCCTCAATCCACCCGGCAATCTCCGCCCTCAATCCACCCGGCAATCTCCGCCCACATCACACCCAACAACAAGAAGCGAATACTTCGATATCGCGCGACTGGGGCAGTAAACGTCGAGGTTAAGAATGATGAAACAACTTTGCAGTTATAAAATTTAAATGTAGACACGGTTAATTAGCATGCATGATGGGAAGAGTTGTGACGTTAGACAAATTTATATATATAGCCCTCAGGTCAAAGGGACGTACGCGGCCATGAGTGTGACAGAAGATGTGACAGAAGACACAGGACAGAATAGCCAATTATACAAGACATTTTAAAAACACTTCTGGTGAAAAACAATGAAGAACGAGAGTTACAATGCTGCGCGTCAACAATTAACGGAACAGGAAGATTATCACTTCCTGCTCAGAAAATCAACTTCCGGCATCACACAGAAAACATCGCTCTTCCGCATTAACCCCGCCCACAATTCACCCGGCAATCTCCGCCCACAATCCACCCGGCAATCTCCGCCCACAATCCACCCGACAATCTCCGCCCACAATCCACCCGACAATCTCCGCCCACAATCCACCCGGCAATCTCCGCCCACAATCCACCCGGCAATCTCCGCCCACAATCCACCCGGCAATCTCCGCCCACAATTCACCCGGCAATCTCCGCCCACAATTCACCCGGCAATCTCCGCCCACAATCCACCCGGCAATCTCCGCCCACAATCCACCCGGCAATCTCCGCCCACAATTCACCCGGCAATCTCCACCCACATCACACCCAACAATAAGTGTGACAGAAGACACAGGACAGAATAGCCAATTATATAACAGCACAATGTCACCGCGCTATAAAAACGTCGCTCTTCCGCATTAACCCCGCCCACAATTCACCCAGCAATCTCTGCCCACAATCCACCTGGCAATCTCCGCCCACAATCCACCCGGCAATCTCCGCCCACAATTCACCCGGCAATCTCCGCCCTCAATCCACCCGGCAATCTCCGCCCTCAATTCACCCGGCAATCTACACCAACAATTCACCCGGCAATCTCCGCCCACAATCCACCCGGCAATCTCCGCCCTCAATTCACCCGGCAATCTCCGCCCTCAATTCACCCTGCAATCTCCGCCCTCAATCCACCCGGCAATCTCCGCCCACATCACACCCAACAACAAGAAGCGAATACTTCGATATCGCGCGACTGGGGCAGTAAACGTCGAGGTTAAGAATGATGAAACAACTTTGCAGTTATAAAATTTAAATGTAGACACGGTGAATTAGCATGCATGATGGGAAGAGTTGTGACGTTAGACAAATTTATATATATAGCCCTCAGGTCAAAGGGACGTACGCGGCCATGAGTGTGACAGAAGATGTGACAGAAGACACAGGACAGAATAGCCAATTATACAAGACATTTTAAAAACACTTCTGGTGAAAAACAATGAAGAACGAGAGTTACAATGCTGCGCGTCAACAATTAACGGAACAGGAAGATTATCACTTCCTGCTCAGAAAATCAACTTCCGGCATCACACAGAAAACATCGCTCTTCCGCATTAACCCCGCCCACAATTCACCCGGCAATCTCCGCCCACAATCCACCCGGCAATCTCCGCCCACAATCCACCCGACAATCTCCGCCCACAATCCACCCGGCAATCCCCGCCCACAATCCACCCAACAATCTCCGCCCACAATCCACCCGGCAATCTCCGCCCACAATTCACCCGGCAATCTCCGCCCACAATTCACCCGGCAATCTCCGCCCACAATCCACCCGGCAATCTCCACCCACATCACACCCAACAATAAGTGTGACAGAAGACACAGGACAGAATAGCCAATTATATAACAGCACAATGTCACCGCGCTATAAAAACGTCGCTCTTCCGCATTAACCCCGCCCACAATTCACCCAGCAATCTCTGCCCACAATCCACCTGGCAATCTCCGCCCACAATCCACCTGGCAATCTCCGCCCACAATTCACCCGGCAATCTCCGCCCACAAGCCTCCTGGCAATCTCCGCCCACAATCCACCCGGCAATCTACACCAACAATTCACGCGGCAATCTCCGCCCACAATCCACACGGCAATCTCCGCCCTCAATTCACCCGGCAATCTCCGCCCACAATCCACCCGGCAATCTCCGCCCACAATCCACCCGGCAATCTCCGCCCTCAATTCACCCGGCAATCTCCGCCCTCAATTCACCCGGCAATCTTCGCCCACAATTCACCCGGCAATCTCCGCCCACAAGCCTCCTGGCAATCTCCGCCCACAATCCACCCGGCAATCTACACCAACAATTCACGCGGCAATCTCCGCCCACAATCCACACGGCAATCTCCGCCCTCAATTCACCCGGCAATCTCCGCCCACAATCCACCCGGCAATCTCCGCCCTCAATTCACCCGGCAATCTCCGCCCTCAATTCACCCGGCAATCTCCGCCCACAATCCACCCGGCAATCTCCGCCCTCAATTCACCCGGCAATCTCCGCCCACATCACACCCAACAACAAGAAGCGAATACTTCGATATCGCGCGACTGGGGCAGTAAACGTCGAGGTTAAGAATGATGAAACAACTTTGCAGTTATAAAATTTAAATGTAGACACGGTGAATTAGCATGCATGATGGGAAGAGTTGTGACGTTAGACAAATTTATATATATAGCCCTCAGGTCAAAGGGACGTACGCGGCCATGAGTGTGACAGAAGACGTGACAGAAGACACAGGACAGAATAGCCAATTATACAAGACATTTTAAAAACACTTCTGGTGAAAAACAATGAAGAACGAGAGTTACAATGCTGCGCGTCAACAATTAACGGAACAGGAAGATTATCACTTCCTGCTCAGAAAATCAACTTCCGGCATCACACAGAAAACATCGCTCTTCCGCATTAACCCCGCCCACAATTCACCCGGCAATCTCCGCCCACAATCCACCCGGCAATCTCCGCCCACAATCCACCCGACAATCTCCGCCCACAATCCACCCGGCAATCCCCGCCCACAATCCACCCAACAATCTCCGCCCACAATCCACCCGGCAATCTCCGCCCACAATTCACCCGGCAATCTCCGCCCACAATTCACCCGGCAATCTCCGCCCACAATCCACCCGGCAATCTCCACCCACATCACACCCAACAATAAGTGTGACAGAAGACACAGGACAGAATAGCCAATTATATAACAGCACAATGTCACCGCGCTATAAAAACGTCGCTCTTCCGCATTAACCCCGCCCACAATTCACCCAGCAATCTCTGCCCACAATCCACCTGGCAATCTCCGCCCACAATCCACCTGGCAATCTCCGCCCACAATTCACCCGGCAATCTCCGCCCACAAGCCTCCTGGCAATCTCCGCCCACAATCCACCCGGCAATCTACACCAACAATTCACGCGGCAATCTCCGCCCACAATCCACACGGCAATCTCCGCCCTCAATTCACCCGGCAATCTCCGCCCACAATCCACCCGGCAATCTCCGCCCACAATCCACCCGGCAATCTCCGCCCTCAATTCACCCGGCAATCTCCGCCCTCAATTCACCCGGCAATCTTCGCCCACAATTCACCCGGCAATCTCCGCCCACAAGCCTCCTGGCAATCTCCGCCCACAATCCACCCGGCAATCTACACCAACAATTCACGCGGCAATCTCCGCCCACAATCCACACGGCAATCTCCGCCCTCAATTCACCCGGCAATCTCCGCCCACAATCCACCCGGCAATCTCCGCCCTCAATTCACCCGGCAATCTCCGCCCTCAATTCACCCGGCAATCTCCGCCCACAATCCACCCGGCAATCTCCGCCCTCAATTCACCCGGCAATCTCCGCCCACATCACACCCAACAACAAGAAGCGAATACTTCGATATCGCGCGACTGGGGCAGTAAACGTCGAGGTTAAGAATGATGAAACAACTTTGCAGTTATAAAATTTAAATGTAGACACGGTGAATTAGCATGCATGATGGGAAGAGTTGTGACGTTAGACAAATTTATATATATAGCCCTCAGGTCAAAGGGACGTACGCGGCCATGAGTGTGACAGAAGACGTGACAGAAGACACAGGACAGAATAGCCAATTATACAAGACATTTTAAAAACACTTCTGGTGAAAAACAATGAAGAACGAGAGTTACAATGCTGCGCGTCAACAATTAACGGAACAGGAAGATTATCACTTCCTGCTCAGAAAATCAACTTCCGGCATCACACAGAAAACATCGCTCTTCCGCATTAACCTCGCCCACAATTCACCCGGCAATCTCCGCCCACAATCCACCCGGCAATCTCCGCCCACAATCCACCCGACAATCTCCGCCCACAATCCACCCGGCAATCTCCGCCCACAATCCACCCAACAATCTCCGCCCACAATCCACCCGGCAATCTCCGCCCACAATTCACCCGGCAATCTCCGCCCACAATTCACCCGGCAATCTCCGCCCACAATCCACCCGGCAATCTCCGCCCACAATCCACCCGGCAATCTTCGCCCACAATTCACCCGGCAATCTCCGCCCACAATCCACCCGGCAATCTCCGCCCACAATCCACCCGGCAATCTACACCAACAATTCACGCGGCAATCTCCGCCCACAATCCACACGGCAATCTCCGCCCTCAATCCACCCGGCAATCTCCGCCCTCAATTCACCCGGCAATCTCCGCCCTCAATTCACCCGGCAATCTCCGCCCACAATTCACCCGGCAATCTCCGCCCTCAATCCACCCGGCAATCTCCGCCCTCAATTCACCCGGCAATCTACACCAACAATTCACCCGGCAATCTCCGCCCACAATCCACCCGGCAATCTCCGCCCTCAATTCACCCGGCAATCTCCGCCCTCAATTCACCCAGCAATCTCCGCCCACAATCCACCCAGCAATCTCCGCCCACAATCCACCCGGCAATCTCCGCCCTCAATTCACCCGGCAATCTCCGCCCTCAATTCACCCTGCAATCTCCGCCCACAATTCACCCGGCAATCTCCGCCCACAATCGACGCGGCAATCGACACCCACAATTCACCCGGCAATCTCCGCCCACAATCCACCCGGCAATCTCCGCCCACAATCCACCCGGCAATCTACACCAACAATTCACGCGGCAATCTCCGCCCACAATCCACACGGCAATCTCCGCCCACAATCTCCGCCCACAATCCACCCGGCAATCTCCGCCAACAATTCACCCCGCAATCTCCACCCACATCACACCCAACAATAAGTGTGACAGAAGACACAGGACAGAATAGCCAATTATATAACAGCACAATGTCACCGCGCTATAAAAACGTCGCTCTTCCGCATTAACCCCGCCCACAATTCACCCAGCAATCTCTGCCCACAATCCACCTGGCAATCTCCGCCCACAATCCACCTGGCAATCTCCGCCCACAAGCCACCTGGCAATCTCCGCCCACAATTCACCCGGCAATCTCCGCCCACAAGCCTCCTGGCAATCTCCGCCCACAATCCACCCGGCAATCTCCGCCCACAATCCACCCGGCAATCTCCGCCCACAATCCACCCGGCAATCTCCGCCCACAATCCACCCGACAATCTCCGCCCACAATCCACCCGGCAATCCCCGCCCACAATCCACCCAACAATCTCCGCCCACGATCCACCCGGCAATCTCCGCCCACAATCCACCCGGCAATCTCCGCCCACAATCCACCCGGCAATCTCCGCCCACAATTCACCCGGCAATCTCCGCCCACAATCCACCCGGCAATCTCCGCCCACAATCCACCCGGCAATCTCCGCCCACAATTCACCCGGCAATCTCCACCCACATCACACCCAACAATAAGTGTGACAGAAGACACAGGACAGAATAGCCAATTATATAACAGCACAATGTCACCGCGCTATAAAAACGTCGCTCTTCCGCATTAACCCCGCCCACAATTCACCCAGCAATCTCTGCCCACAATCCACCTGGCAATCTCCGCCCACAATCCACCCGGCAATCTCCGCCCACAATTCACCCGGCAATCTCCGCCCTCAATCCACCCGGCAATCTCCGCCCTCAATTCACCCGGCAATCTACACCAACAATTCACCCGGCAATCTCCGCCCACAATCCACCCGGCAATCTCCGCCCTCAATTCACCCGGCAATCTCCGCCCTCAATTCACCCGGCAATCTCCGCCCACAATCGACGCGGCAATCGACACCCACAATTCACCCGACAATCTCCGCCCACAATTCACCCGGCAATCTCCGCCCACAATCGACGCGGCAATCGACACCCACAATTCACCCGGCAATCTCTGCCCTCAATCTCCGCCCACATCACACCCAACAACAAGAAGCGAATACTTCGATATCGCGCGACTGGGGCAGTAAACGTCGAGGTTAAGAATGATGAAACAACTTTGCAGTTATAAAATTTAAATGTAGACACGGTGAATTAGCATGCATGATGGGAAGAGTTGTGACGTTAGACAAATTTATATATATAGCCCTCAGGTCAAAGGGACGTACGCGGCCATGAGTGTGACAGAAGACGTGACAGAAGACACAGGACAGAATAGCCAATTATACAAGACATTTTAAAAACACTTCTGGTGAAAAACAATGAAGAACGAGAGTTACAATGCTGCGCGTCAACAATTAACGGAACAGGAAGATTATCACTTCCTGCTCAGAAAATCAACTTCCGGCATCACACAGAAAACATCGTCCGCATTAACCCCGCCCACAATTCACCCGGCAATCTCCGCCCACAATCCACCCGGCAACCTCCGCCCACAATCCACCCGACAATCTCCGCCCACAATCCACCCGGCAATCTCCGCCCACAATCCACCCAACAATCTCCGCCCACAATCCACCCGGCAATCTCCGCCCACAATTCACCCGGCAATCTCCGCCCACAATCCACCCGGCAATCTCCGCCCACAATCCACCCGGCAATCTCCGCCCACAATTCACCCGGCAATCTCCACCCACATCACACCCAACAATAAGTGTGACAGAAGACACAGGACAGAATAGCCAATTATATAACAGCACAATGTCACCGCGCTATAAAAACGTCGCTCTTCCGCATTAACCCCGCCCACAATTCACCCAGCAATCTCTGCCCACAATCCACCTGGCAATCTCCGCCCACAATCCACCTGGCAATCTCTGCCCACAAGCCACCTGGCAATCTCCGCCCACAATCCACCCGGCAATCTCCGCCCACAATCCACCCGACAATCTCCGCCCACAATCCACCCGGCAATCTCCGCCCACAATCCACCCGACAATCTCCGCCCACAATCCACCCGGCAATCCCCGCCCACAATCCACCCAACAATCTCCGCCCACAATCCACCCGGCAATCTCCGCCCACAATCCACCCGGCAATCTCCGCCCACAATTCACCCGGCAATCTCCGCCCACAATTCACCCGGCAATCTCCGCCCACAATCCACCCGGCAATCTCCGCCCACAATCCACCCGGCAATCTCCGCCCACAATTCACCCGGCAATCTCCACCCACATCACACCCAACAATAAGTGTGACAGAAGACACAGGACAGAATAGCCAATTATATAACAGCACAATGTCACCGCGCTATAAAAACGTCGCTCTTCCGCATTAACCCCGCCCACAATTCACCCAGCAATCTCTGCCCACAATCCACCTGGCAATCTCCGCCCACAATCCACCCGGCAATCTCCGCCCACAATTCACCCGGCAATCTCCGCCCTCAATCCACCCGGCAATCTCCGCCCTCAATTCACCCGGCAATCTACACCAACAATTCACCCGGCAATCTCCGCCCACAATCCACCCGGCAATCTCCGCCCTCAATTCACCCGGCAATCTCCGCCCTCAATTCACCCTGCAATCTCCGCCCACAATTCACCCGGCAATCTCCGCCCACAATCGACGCGGCAATCGACACCCACAATTCACCCGGCAATCTCCGCCCACAATCCACCCGGCAATCTCCGCCCTCAATCCACCCGGCAATCTCCGCCCACATCACACCCAACAACAAGAAGCGAATACTTCGATATCGCGCGACTGGGGCAGTAAACGTCGAGGTTAAGAATGATGAAACAACTTTGCAGTTATAAAATTTAAATGTAGACACGGTGAATTAGCATGCATGATGGGAAGAGTTGTGACGTTAGACAAATTTATATATATAGCCCTCAGGTCAAAGGGACGTACGCGGCCATGAGTGTGACAGAAGATGTGACAGAAGACACAGGACAGAATAGCCAATTATACAAGACATTTTAAAAACACTTCTGGTGAAAAACAATGAAGAACGAGAGTTACAATGCTGCGCGTCAACAATTAACGGAACAGGAAGATTATCACTTCCTGCTCAGAAAATCAACTTCCGGCATCACACAGAAAACATCGCTCTTCCGCATTAACCCCGCCCACAATTCACCCGGCAATCTCCGCCCACAATCCACCCGGCAATCTCCGCCCACAATCCACCCGACAATCTCCGCCCACAATCCACCCGACAATCTCCGCCCACAATCCACCCGGCAATCTCCGCCCACAATCCACCCGGCAATCTCCGCCCACAATCCACCCGGCAATCTCCGCCCACAATCCACCCGGCAATCTCCGCCCACAATTCACCCGGCAATCTCCGCCCACAATTCACCCGGCAATCTCCGCCCACAATCCACCCGGCAATCTCCGCCCACAATCCACCCGGCAATCTCCGCCCACAATTCACCCGGCAATCTCCACCCACATCACACCCAACAATAAGTGTGACAGAAGACACAGGACAGAATAGCCAATTATATAACAGCACAATGTCACCGCGCTATAAAAACGTCGCTCTTCCGCATTAACCCCGCCCACAATTCACCCAGCAATCTCTGCCCACAATCCACCTGGCAATCTCCGCCCACAATCCACCCGGCAATCTCCGCCCACAATTCACCCGGCAATCTCCGCCCTCAATCCACCCGGCAATCTCCGCCCTCAATTCACCCGGCAATCTACACCAACAATTCACCCGGCAATCTCCGCCCACAATCCACCCGGCAATCTCCGCCCTCAATTCACCCGGCAATCTCCGCCCTCAATTCACCCTGCAATCTCCGCCCTCAATCCACCCGGCAATCTCCGCCCACATCACACCCAACAACAAGAAGCGAATACTTCGATATCGCGCGACTGGGGCAGTAAACGTCGAGGTTAAGAATGATGAAACAACTTTGCAGTTATAAAATTTAAATGTAGACACGGTGAATTAGCATGCATGATGGGAAGAGTTGTGACGTTAGACAAATTTATATATATAGCCCTCAGGTCAAAGGGACGTACGCGGCCATGAGTGTGACAGAAGATGTGACAGAAGACACAGGACAGAATAGCCAATTATACAAGACATTTTAAAAACACTTCTGGTGAAAAACAATGAAGAACGAGAGTTACAATGCTGCGCGTCAACAATTAACGGAACAGGAAGATTATCACTTCCTGCTCAGAAAATCAACTTCCGGCATCACACAGAAAACATCGCTCTTCCGCATTAACCCCGCCCACAATTCACCCGGCAATCTCCGCCCACAATCCACCCGGCAATCTCCGCCCACAATCCACCCGACAATCTCCGCCCACAATCCACCCGGCAATCCCCGCCCACAATCCACCCAACAATCTCCGCCCACAATCCACCCAGCAATCTCCGCCCACAATTCACCCGGCAATCTCCGCCCACAATTCACCCGTCAATCTCCGCCCACAATCCACCCGGCAATCTCCACCCACATCACACCCAACAATAAGTGTGACAGAAGACACAGGACAGAATAGCCAATTATATAACAGCACAATGTCACCGCGCTATAAAAACGTCGCTCTTCCGCATTAACCCCGCCCACAATTCACCCAGCAATCTCTGCCCACAATCCACCTGGCAATCTCCGCCCACAATCCACCTGGCAATCTCCGCCCACAATTCACCCGGCAATCTCCGCCCACAAGCCTCCTGGCAATCTCCGCCCACAATCCACCCGGCAATCCACACCAACAATTCACGCGGCAATCTCCGCCCACAATCCACACGGCAATCTCCGCCCTCAATTCACCCGGCAATCTCCGCCCACAATCCACCCGGCAATCTCCGCCCACAATCCACCCGGCAATCTCCGCCCTCAATTCACCCGGCAATCTCCGCCCTCAATTCACCCGGCAATCTTCGCCCACAATTCACCCGGCAATCTCCGCCCACAAGCCTCCTGGCAATCTCCGCCCACAATCCACCCGGCAATCTACACCAACAATTCACGCGGCAATCTCCGCCCACAATCCACACGGCAATCTCCGCCCTCAATTCACCCGGCAATCTCCGCCCACAATCCACCCGGCAATCTCCGCCCTCAATTCACCCGGCAATCTCCGCCCTCAATTCACCCGGCAATCTCCGCCCACAATCCACCCGGCAATCTCCGCCCTCAATTCACCCGGCAATCTCCGCCCACATCACACCCAACAACAAGAAGCGAATACTTCGATATCGCGCGACTGGGGCAGTAAACGTCGAGGTTAAGAATGATGAAACAACTTTGCAGTTATAAAATTTAAATGTAGACACGGTGAATTAGCATGCATGATGGGAAGAGTTGTGACGTTAGACAAATTTATATATATAGCCCTCAGGTCAAAGGGACGTACGCGGCCATGAGTGTGACAGAAGACGTGACAGAAGACACAGGACAGAATAGCCAATTATACAAGACATTTTAAAAACACTTCTGGTGAAAAACAATGAAGAACGAGAGTTACAATGCTGCGCGTCAACAATTAACGGAACAGGAAGATTATCACTTCCTGCTCAGAAAATCAACTTCCGGCATCACACAGAAAACATCGCTCTTCCGCATTAACCCCGCCCACAATTCACCCGGCAATCTCCGCCCACAATCCACCCGGCAATCTCCGCCCACAATCCACCCGACAATCTCCGCCCACAATCCACCCGGCAATCCCCGCCCACAATCCACCCAACAATCTCCGCCCACAATCCACCCGGCAATCTCCGCCCACAATTCACCCGGCAATCTCCGCCCACAATTCACCCGGCAATCTCCGCCCACAATCCACCCGGCAATCTCCGCCCACAATCCACCCGGCAATCTTCGCCCACAATTCACCCGGCAATCTCCGCCCACAATCCACCCGGCAATCTCCGCCCACAATCCACCCGGCAATCTACACCAACAATTCACGCGGCAATCTCCGCCCACAATCCACACGGCAATCTCCGCCCTCAATTCACCCGGCAATCTCCGCCCTCAATTCACCCGGCAATCTCCGCCCTCAATTCACCCGGCAATCTCCGCCCACAATTCACCCGGCAATCTCCGCCCTCAATCCACCCGGCAATCTCCGCCCTCAATTCACCCGGCAATCTACACCAACAATTCACCCGGCAATCTCCGCCCACAATCCACCCGGCAATCTCCGCCCTCAATTCACCCGGCAATCTCCGCCCTCAATTCACCCAGCAATCTCCGCCCACAATCCACCCAGCAATCTCCGCCCACAATCCACCCGGCAATCTCCGCCCTCAATTCACCCGGCAATCTCCGCCCTCAATTCACCCTGCAATCTCCGCCCACAATTCACCCGGCAATCTCCGCCCACAATCGACGCGGCAATCGACACCCACAATTCACCCGGCAATCTCCGCCCACAATCCACCCGGCAATCTCCGCCCACAATCCACCCGGCAATCTACACCAACAATTCACGCGGCAATCTCCGCCCACAATCCACACGGCAATCTCCGCCCACAATCTCCGCCCACAATCCACCCGGCAATCTCCGCCAACAATTCACCCCGCAATCTCCACCCACATCACACCCAACAATAAGTGTGACAGAAGACACAGGACAGAATAGCCAATTATATAACAGCACAATGTCACCGCGCTATAAAAACGTCGCTTTTCCGCATTAACCCCGCCCACAATTCACCCAGCAATCTCTGCCCACAATCCACCTGGCAATCTCCGCCCACAATCCACCTGGCAATCTCCGCCCACAAGCCACCTGGCAATCTCCGCCCACAATTCACCCGGCAATCTCCGCCCACAAGCCTCCTGGCAATCTCCGCCCACAATCCACCCGGCAATCTCCGCCCACAATCCACCCGGCAATCTTCGCCCACAATTCACCCGGCAATCTCCGCCCACAATCCACCCGGCAATCTCCGCCCACAATCCACCCGGCAATCTCCGCCCACAATCCACCCGACAATCTCCGCCCACAATCCACCCGGCAATCCCCGCCCACAATCCACCCAACAATCTCCGCCCACGATCCACCCGGCAATCTCCGCCCACAATCCACCCGGCAATCTCCGCCCACAATCCACCCGGCAATCTCCGCCCACAATTCACCCGGCAATCTCCGCCCACAATCCACCCGGCAATCTCCGCCCACAATTCACCCGGCAATCTCCACCCACATCACACCCAACAATAAGTGTGACAGAAGACACAGGACAGAATAGCCAATTATATAACAGCACAATGTCACCGCGCTATAAAAACGTCGCTCTTCCGCATTAACCCCGCCCACAATTCACCCAGCAATCTCTGCCCACAATCCACCTGGCAATCTCCGCCCACAATCCACCCGGCAATCTCCGCCCACAATTCACCCGGCAATCTCCGCCCTCAATCCACCCGGCAATCTCCGCCCTCAATTCACCCGGCAATCTACACCAACAATTCACCCGGCAATCTCCGCCCACAATCCACCCGGCAATCTCCGCCCTCAATTCACCCGGCAATCTCCGCCCTCAATTCACCCGGCAATCTCCGCCCACAATCGACGCGGCAATCGACACCCACAATTCACCCGACAATCTCCGCCCACAATTCACCCGGCAATCTCCGCCCACAATCGACGCGGCAATCGACACCCACAATTCACCCGGCAATCTCTGCCCTCAATCTCCGCCCACATCACACCCAACAACAAGAAGCGAATACTTCGATATCGCGCGACTGGGGCAGTAAACGTCGAGGTTAAGAATGATGAAACAACTTTGCAGTTATAAAATTTAAATGTAGACACGGTGAATTAGCATGCATGATGGGAAGAGTTGTGACGTTAGACAAATTTATATATATAGCCCTCAGGTCAAAGGGACGTACGCGGCCATGAGTGTGACAGAAGACGTGACAGAAGACACAGGACAGAATAGCCAATTATACAAGACATTTTAAAAACACTTCTGGTGAAAAACAATGAAGAACGAGAGTTACAATGCTGCGCGTCAACAATTAACGGAACAGGAAGATTATCACTTCCTGCTCAGAAAATCAACTTCCGGCATCACACAGAAAACATCGTCCGCATTAACCCCGCCCACAATTCACCCGGCAATCTCCGCCCACAATCCACCCGGCAACCTCCGCCCACAATCCACCCGACAATCTCCGCCCACAATCCACCCGGCAATCTCCGCCCACAATCCACCCAACAATCTCCGCCCACAATCCACCCGGCAATCTCTGCCCACAATTCACCCGGCAATCTCCGCCCACAATTCACCCGGCAATCTCCGCCCACAATCCACCCGGCAATCTCCGCCCACAATCCACCCGGCAATCTCCGCCCACAATTCACCCGGCAATCTCCACCCACATCACACCCAACAATAAGTGTGACAGAAGACACAGGACAGAATAGCCAATTATATAACAGCACAATGTCACCGCGCTATAAAAACGTCGCTCTTCCGCATTAACCCCGCCCACAATTCACCCAGCAATCTCTGCCCACAATCCACCTGGCAATCTCCGCCCACAATCCACCTGGCAATCTCTGCCCACAAGCCACCTGGCAATCTCCGCCCACAATCCACCCGACAATCTCCGCCCACAATCCACCCGGCAATCTCCGCCCACAATCCACCCGACAATCTCCGCCCACAATCCACCCGGCAATCCTCGCCCACAATCCACCCAACAATCTCCGCCCACAATCCACCCGGCAATCTCCGCCCACAATCCACCCGGCAATCTCCGCCCACAATTCACCCGGCAATCTCCGCCCACAATTCACCCGGCAATCTCCGCCCACAATTCACCCGGCAATCTCCGCCCACAATCCACCCGGCAATCTCCGCCCACAATCCACCCGGCAATCTCCGCCCACAATTCACCCGGCAATCTCCACCCACATCACACCCAACAATAAGTGTGACAGAAGACACAGGACAGAATAGCCAATTATATAACAGCACAATGTCACCGCGCTATAAAAACGTCGCTCTTCCGCATTAACCCCGCCCACAATTCACCCAGCAATCTCTGCCCACAATCCACCTGGCAATCTCCGCCCACAATCCACCCGGCAATCTCCGCCCACAATTCACCCGGCAATCTCCGCCCTCAATCCACCCGGCAATCTCCGCCCTCAATTCACCCGGCAATCTACACCAACAATTCACCCGGCAATCTCCGCCCACAATCCACCCGGCAATCTCCGCCCTCAATTCACCCGGCAATCTCCGCCCTCAATTCACCCTGCAATCTCCGCCCACAATTCACCCGGCAATCTCCGCCCACAATCGACGCGGCAATCGACACCCACAATTCACCCGGCAATCTACACCAACAATTCACCCGGCAATCTCCGCCCACAATCCACCCGGCAATCTCCGCCCTCAATTCACCCGGCAATCTCCGCCCTCAATTCACCCTGCAATCTCCGCCCTCAATCCACCCGGCAATCTCCGCCCACATCACACCCAACAACAAGAAGCGAATACTTCGATATCGCGCGACTGGGGCAGTAAACGTCGAGGTTAAGAATGATGAAACAACTTTGCAGTTATAAAATTTAAATGTAGACACGGTGAATTAGCATGCATGATGGGAAGAGTTGTGACGTTAGACAAATTTATATATATAGCCCTCAGGTCAAAGGGACGTACGCGGCCATGAGTGTGACAGAAGACGTGACAGAAGACACAGGACAGAATAGCCAATTATACAAGACATTTTAAAAACACTTCTGGTGAAAAACAATGAAGAACGAGAGTTACAATGCTGCGCGTCAACAATTAACGGAACAGGAAGATTATCACTTCCTGCTCAGAAAATCAACTTCCGGCATCACACAGAAAACATCGTCCGCATTAACCCTGCCCACAATTCACCCGGCAATCTCCGCCCACAATCCACCCGGCAATCTCCGCCCACAATCCACCCGACAATCTCCGCCCACAATCCACCCGGCAATCTCCGCCCACAATCCACCCAACAATCTCCGCCCACAATCCACCCGGCAATCTCCGCCCACAATTCACCCGGCAATCTCCGCCCACAATTCACCCGGCAATCTCCGCCCACAATCCACCCGGCAATCTCCGCCCACAATCCACCCGGCAATCTCCGCCCACAATTCACCCGGCAATCTCCACCCACATCACACCCAACAATAAGTGTGACAGAAGACACAGGACAGAATAGCCAATTATATAACAGCACAATGTCACCGCGCTATAAAAACGTCGCTCTTCCGCATTAACCCCGCCCACAATTCACCCAGCAATCTCTGCCCACAATCCACCTAGCAATCTCCGCCCACAATCCACCTGGCAATCTCCGCCCACAAGCCACCTGGCAATCTCCGCCCACAATTCACCCGGCAATCTCCGCCCACAAGCCTCCTGGCAATCTCCGCCCACAATCCACCCGGCAATCTCCGCCCACAATCCACCCGGCAATCTTCGCCCACAATTCACCCGGCAATCTCCGCCCACAATTCACCCGGCAATCTCCGCCCACAATACACCCGGCAATCTCCGCCCACAATTCACCCGGCAATCTCCACCCACATCACACCCAACAATAAGTGTGACAGAAGACACAGGACAGAATAGCCAATTATATAACAGCACAATGTCACCGCGCTATAAAAACGTCGCTCTTCCGCATTAACCACGCCCACAATTCACCCAGCAATCTCTGCCCACAATCCACCTAGCAATCTCCGCCCACAATCCACCTGGCAATCTCCGCCCACAAGCCACCTGGCAATCTCCGCCCACAATTCACCCGGCAATCTCCGCCCACAAGCCTCCTGGCAATCTCCGCCCACAATCCACCCGGCAATCTCCGCCCACAATCCACCCGGCAATCTTCGCCCACAATTCACCCGGCAATCTCCGCCCACAATTCACCCGGCAATCTCCGCCCACAATCCACCCGGCAATCTCCGCCCACAATTCACCCGGCAATCTCCACCCACATCACACCCAACAATAAGTGTGACAGAAGACACAGGACAGAATAGCCAATTATATAACAGCACAATGTCACCGCGCTATAAAAACGTCGCTCTTCCGCATTAACCCCGCCCACAATTCACCCAGCAATCTCTGCCCACAATCCACCTAGCAATCTCCGCCCACAATCCACCTGGCAATCTCCGCCCACAAGCCACCTGGCAATCTCCGCCCACAATTCACCCGGCAATCTCCGCCCACAAGCCTCCTGGCAATCTCCGCCCACAATCCACCCGGCAATCTCCGCCCACAATCCACCCGGCAATCTTCGCCCACAATTCACCCGGCAATCTCCGCCCACAATTCACCCGGCAATCTCCGCCCACAATTCACCCGGCAATCTCCGCCCACAATTCACCCGGCAATCTCCGCCCACAATCCACCCGGCAATCTCCGCCCACAATCCACCCAGCAATCTCCGCCCACAATCCAGCCGGCAATCTCCACCCACATCACACCCAACAATAAGTGTGACAGAAGACACAGGACAGAATAGCCAATTATATAACAGCGCGATGTCGCCGCGCTGTAAAAATAGAACCACTGGACCTGTTATTGGGCCCTGGCCTAATGTTGTAACCCAATTTTGGTGGCATTCTGACTGCTCAGTCTGGAAAAGAAGATTTTTGAAGGAATTTGAGCGATTTTCACAAAAATGGATGAAGTCAGCCATTTTGACACTCTTCCGGTCATGTGATCGGCATGGCTTTTGCAATTTGACATCCCTACTCTGGCCTAATGTTGTCACCCAAATTTGGTAACATTACGACTGGTTGATCTGGAGAAAAAGATTTTTGAAGAAATTTACTAAGTCGGCCATTTTGACATACTTAAAATCAAGTGATCGGAACGAGCTTTGCAATCCCTATTACCAGTCAGGAGCGGAACATTGCTGCCAATTTTTATCTGGATTGGCCCACTGGTTGGGCCGGAGAAGTCAAAATAGTAGACGGATGGACGGACAGTGCATGATGACAATACCTTATCTGGAATTCCATTTCCAGATAATATAAGCTAAAAATCCACATACATTTCTCAATTCATACTGCCATAAAACGTAGAAACACCCGGGAGTGATTGTGCCCGTGCAAGATCAAGTGACATGCCATTGTCTTTGGTCACGTGACCCTCCTTGAGTGGGAGTAAAGGCCCATTGGCTGATTTTTGTTTTCGCATATTTTTGTTTACGGACTTTTATAAAGTTTTTCCAGGAATTGTGGCTTCGAGTTTCAAATTCAACTTTCTAGCTCACTGAGAAATGAAACATTTATGTCAATGTGTGAGTCAGTCAACCATGGTTAGAAAGAGTTTTATATATTAGATACTCCACCTGTTCATCTAATGGGGGGGGGGGACTCTTGGATTCAGCCCAGAAATGACTACCATTCATTCATTGTTACAAGGCAGCTGTGTAAATATTGCTATGAAGGGAATAAGTCACAGTCCATTAACAACTCATTAAAAGCACATCAGCTTTGGCAAGAAACTTGTGAAGTCCCATGGTAGGAGAAGTCAGGGATGTGAGCATCGAAACCAAGGAGATCAGCTACCAGCCACCCAAAGTGAGGGATCTGCGTGGAAGCTACTGGGATGAGAACGACAGCGAGTCTCAGCATCAAAAGTATCCTTTCTGTTGTGTTCTGGCTCAGTGAGGGCAATGCATCCATGTTCCTACATACTGACGGTTGTGCTTCGCTGGTGGAGAACATTTTTACACATCATGCTGGAGAACCTGCGACCGAAATGTGCCCATTCCCTCCCCTTTCCTGTCTCTACCTGCCGCCACATTCATTCAGAGACCTGCAACCAGCTTATTGTGACCAGCAGCCAGTAAAAAGAGGAAGCTCAAACCACCCAACCCCTTTTTGTTGTATACTTGTGTCTTCAATGTTTTAGTGTTACTACATTTTTGTACAGTGACTAGAGTAAAAGTTAAGATCTTACTGTGGTTACCTACTTCATTTGAATGAATAAGTTATTAGCTGTTAGTAGGACTACAATATTAAGGTAAGATTTTGAAAGTTAAGACACAAGTACAGCAAATTTAAATGAGTACACGATTGACATGTGAATTGAATGACACTTACTATGGTAACTGTGCTTTTGTGGTCACGTGTACAGTTAAATAAATTAATGTTGGGAATCATTCTGGCTCAATTCTGTCTTCTATGAATGTTCATGGTGAGAGATTGAAAATAAGTGAAGTTAATTTTGCAATCTTAATCAAAGGGGAAAATTGTTCAGGCATTTCAGTGACTTTGGTTGTGGTGGGTGGTTGTTTGGACCATTGGGGCCATGATGCATCATTCCAAAGAACGTTGCTTTGACCATTTGGACCATGTCTGAACCTGAGCTCAAGACAAATGATGTCAATGGGAAGGGCAGGAATGACAAGCAGAATGTGGTTCCACAAGCATAAGAAAAGAACAAAGGAGTGAAGGTGAACAATGAATGTGGACTTTGTGAAATTAACAAGGAACAGTTATTGGAAAAACCTGTGCAAACTTGAGCTCCTGGGGAGGGTCATGGGGATGGAAGAGCAGAAACAATAATACCAGATGATAGGTAGTAAACAAAAAACCCGCCACAAATGTCTCTGATGAGAGAGACAGAGAGAGACAGAGAGAGACAGAGAGAGACATATATATATATATATATATATATATATATATATATATATATATATATATATATATATATATATATATATATATATATATATTCATCACTTTATTTGTGGGAGATGTCAATGATGTTGAAAGCTTTTGATCTATAGCACCAAGGGAACAGGTGTGAAGTTAGGGTACCAGTCCAGAAGGGAGAGTGGAACTCCATTGAGCTGCAGACAAAGGACTCGTAGGCCATGACAAGTACATATTTACATAGGGAGGCCGTGACACAATCGAAGATGCCCAGTTTGCAGCTGGCTTAGGAGACCAGCTTTACTGAGACAGTCAACCCAGGAGAGGTCATGGCTGATGATGATGCCTAGATATTCAAGAATCAACCTACTTTGATGTGTCATATCATCGTTCTCTTTGTGAAGAATGTACTAGCCTTAGATACGGTCGAAAAAGGAAAGTTTAAATCACATGTGTAAAGGAAATCCTTTTAACTTACCGCCTGTGAATCACCCGCATGACAATCTGCCTTCAATGTAGCTTTGTAGATTAAAAAATGTACTCAGGTGAAAGCACAAGTTATTGACCATCCTTCTGTAATCGGTTAAAATATGTACATTGCTTTGAGGGTACCTAAATCCCAGAACAATCTTCACGTTTATCTTCTTGACATGGCTATTTGTGCTGTAACAAGCTTGCCAACTTGGTAGATGTATAACAAAGCCAACAGTGTAATTTATGGTGTTGACAAAGACAGAGGAAATGGAACAAATTGTGTTGTGTTTTGGGTGGGATGAGAATGCCAAAACAAATAAATCTTGTAAGAATCACTTTACAACCTTGTAAAAATGCCATCAATTGATTTCAGCCGATTTCAATTCCTCCATAATTCACCACCTAATACTTCATGAGATGCTCAATACAAGTTGCAACAACAATGGATTCAGGTTGAGAGTTTACATTGTGTGGAGGGAGGTCGTTTTTGACAAGTTGACTTTTTCATGCGTGTTCAGGTACAAATCTAAGGAATGAGGATTGGAGGGTATTTCCAAAAAAAAAAAAACGATTACACCAGGATCTGGAGTCAGAACCCTGTCTCCCGTTGCACGGCCGGACGGGATAATAAAATTATTGTTTCTTCAAATTATTTTCGCCATCCCTTGTGCAGCATTTCATTGTTAATTTTATGCAGCTCGCTTTGGTTAGAAGAGTTTGGAAGCAGTGATTTTATTTATAATCCTAGCCACATGGGGTAATTGATTCGGTGAGAGCTGATTGGTTGTTCCCTCCAATTATGGGTGAGAGAGGTGATTGGGTCTTGTTATTTATATGTTAACTGCTATTGGCACTGCACGTGGTACTTGTTTGGGAGCCTCGTGGTGCACGATTCTGTCTTTGTTGAGACATGTGATTGGGTCTTGTTTTCATTTATATGTTGACTACTATTGACATTGTATGTGGTACATGCTTGGGATCATCTCGGTGGTGCATGTTTCTGTCTATGCTGTCGCTGCTGACTCGCCAATAAGTGATGAAACCGGTCCACCAGCTGAGGGGGTGTGTAGCATTGGGATTGTCATGTATTTTTTTTTTTTGTATGCCTTGTCGAGGCTCGTGTGAGAGCTAACACACAACGCACATCAAGGGGGGCATGAGACAAGAGGGGAGGGAGTGGGAAGGACAAAACAGTGGGGAACAGAGACATGAGGAGATCTGGGGAAGGGAGAGGGATGGGACGGGGAACACAAGATGGATATTACAGGGACTTTCAGGAAGGAAAGCAGGGAATTTGAAGGAGGTGGGCTTGGGTGGATTATCGGGGGTAGAAAAGATCGAGGATTTGGATGGGGATGATAAGAGGTGGTGGTGAACAGCTGTTTTGAAGGCCTGCAGGGAAGAATGGGAATGTATAGAGTGAGGGAGTTTATTCCAATGGCGGGAAAAAAGAGGAATGAAAGAGTGAAGGTGAGCAGTGATTCGTGATTTTGGTAGTTTTACCAGAAGGGGGTTGTTGGCGGACCTTGAGTGCCATGCGGGAATGTGGTCGGGACAAATCGCAGAGAGAGCAGAGGGGGCGAGGCTGGAGAGGAGACGGTAGAAGACAGAAAGACCACCGACCAACCTGCGGTGATTGAGTGAGAGGCCCAAAGACTCAGCCTCATTGCGGGAGATGCCAACGATCCGAAATGCCTTGGTTTCTACAGCGTGAAGCCGAGAAAGGTGGGAGACAGGAGCACCAGCCCAGAGGGGAGAGCAGTACTCAATCAGGCTGCGGACAAAAGCTTTGTAAGTCGTCAGGAGCTCAGTTGGGCCTAGGAAGGACTTTGCACGACAGAGGATTCCCAGTCGGCAACTGGCTTTGGAGGCGAGGTTTGAAATGTGTCTTTCCCAGGAAAGGTCATGGCAGATAGTGAGACCCAGAAGCTTGAAAGAAAGGACTTCTTCCAGAGGATTGTTGAGAAAGTGATTGGGGAGGTTTTCTAAACGGTCCTTTCGAAGAGACATAGTGAGAGTGTGAGATTTGTCTGGATTGAAAGACATGTTCCACATGTTGGACCAGTTTGTGATTTTATCCAGATCTGCAGTGAGCGAAGAAGCTGCTGCTGCTTGCCAGTCTGAGGGATGACTGATGGTACGGCAGAGGGTGGAGTCATCAGCAAAGAGATATAGAGGATTTTCCAGAGAGTCGGAGAGATCATTGATGAAAACCAGAAAAAGAACAGGGCCCAGAACGCTACCTTGAGGAACTCCAGCCTGGACAGGAAGAGGGGATGAAAGAACTCCATTTAGGGCAACACGGTGACTGCGACAGGAGAGGAAGTCTGCGAGCCATGAGTGGAGATGGCCTTGAATACCAGAGGAAGAGAGTTTGGTGAGCAGGGCAGGGTGCCAGACTGTGTCAAAAGCACGTGAAATGTCCAGGGATACGACTTTGATTTACTGTCTGGCATTGAGGACTTCCATCCTTGTCGGGAGAGCAGAAGCAGCATATCCAGGGTAGAGTGACCTGGTCTGAAACCAAATTGATGATCAGAAATCAAGCCATTGGAGAAGAGGAAGGATTTGATGTCTGAAGCGATGATGGATTCCATAACCTTGCTGATGATTGGGAGAAGGCCTATTGGTCTGTCCTTGCAGGGATCTGTTTTTGCACCTTTTTTATGCAGGGCAGTGATGTTTGCTGATTTCCAAGCAGATCACAACTAACCTTGAGCAAATGAGAGGGTGAATAGAACAGAGAGATGGTGCGCAAGAGCAGAAGAGCTTGCTTTGAGGATATGTGGGCTGATGCCGTCTGGACCGGTTGCAGAATCTGAGTTGAGGTTTGCCAGCAAGCTCTCCACCTTGTCAGGAGAAAAGGACACAGAGTCCAGGGACTGTTTGGTGCGACTGGGTAAGGTGGATAGAGAAACTGATGGGTTTTGGACACAAGAGTTAGCTGCAAACACCGAGTTTAGGCATTCAGCTTTTTCACGTGCCGTATCAGCAATATGGCCATTTGAGGTAAGGGAGGGGATGGAGGGGGAACATACACCAGAAACAGATTTGATTAGACACCACTAGGATTTTGAGGAGGGAGAGAGGTTTGAGAGTTCAGACTTGAGATGAGAAAGATGTTGTTTTCTGGCTCTCCTGAGGGTAGATACACACTTGTTCTGAGCTTTCTGGAAGGAACTGAGATTGCCCTCAGTTGGGTTTGCTTTCCATGAAGCAAAGGCAAGTTGTTTCAGGACAACTGCCTCACCACAAGCTTCAGTGAACCAAGGGCGGGAGGAAGGGTAGGACAACTGAAGACGAGAGGGGATAAATCTGTGCATGAGGGAGAGCAAGTTTCTTTGAAAGAATTCCCAGGATGAGTTGATGTTGGAGAAAGTAGCGATAGGAGACCAGTCTATAAGTTTGATGGCTGCTTGGAGACCCTGCCTGTCGGCTTGAGTGAAATGTCAGACTCGACGGCAGTGAGGTGGTTCTCTGATAATAGCCAGAGAGATGTCCACTTTGACAACGACGTGCTCAGAAGAACCGATTGGAGCAGAGGAAGAGCAGCAGATATTGTCTGGGAAATTTGTCAAAATCAGATCCAGAAGAGATGGAGTACCTTTGGTTGAGATCCGGGTCAGGAAGTTGACCGATTGAGTCAGTCCTGAGTCGCAGAAAGCTTTTGCTGAGGTGCCATGACAGGTGAGAGAGGAACCCACACCGAGCCAACTGCCATGATGACGATTGAAGTCGCCACATATGAGGAAGAGAGAGTTTGGATGAGAAGATAGAAGTTGGTCCATGTTTTCGGATAGTGAGATGTAGATGGAGTCATCACTGTTAGGTGGACGGTACAGTACACATATAAACATGAGGTGGGAGTTGAGGGGAAGCCGTAGCCAGAGGTATTCCTGGAGCTGTGGGGGAGTGAGGGCAGTGCATGGAGAGTGAGGAATAGAGTCTTTGATGAAGAGAGCAACTCCTCCACCAGGGTGAGGCTCAGGTCTGTCAAACCGGAGGAGGGAGTAACCAGGGAGAGATACTTGGGAGTCAGACACGTCTTGGGGGATGAAAGTTTCTGTTGGGCAGATTATGTCTGGTTTGTCAGTGGCAACCTGTATGGAAAGATCTGAAAGGTTTGAGCAAAGGCCCTGGATATTTGAGGTCCACACTTTCAATGAAGAGGGAGGGAGGAGGCTTTGGGTGCAGGGGGTGGGTAGTATAAGGGATGCCGGGGGGGAGGTAAGGAGGGTTGTTGAAAGTGTGGGGGATTGCAGAATAGTTAGGGGAGGGGCCGGATGAGGAGGAGAAATGGCTCTGTGGTGATGGGGAAGAGGGGGGACAAGAGAGGGGGAAGAAGGCAGTTGAGGATTTGAGGAGGTGGAGTGAAGAGATAGAGGTGAGAGTGCAGTGGAAGGAGGTGGTTTTGTGGATGAGAGGGGGAAACTTTGAGGATGAGTGAGGGGGATGAATGGTGGGAGAAAGGTGAGGGGAGAGTTTTTGGGGGAGGCTTGGAGGGAGAAGCCTGGGATGGTTGCTTTGAGAGTGAGGTGTGAGAGGGGCAAGTTGACACTGAAGTTGGAAAAAAAAGAATGGTTGATGGAAAGCGAACATTCATAGCAAACTGGGGTTTTATTTTAAAGTTTTAGGTCAGACATGCGATTTAACACAATTCTTGATGGATGCAATAAAGGCGAATTCAGAGAATGGAGAGAAGAAACGCTGTGACAGTTGGATTTTTTAGGCAAGGTATGAAGGAAAGGTCGTCTTGAGAGCAGTCTGTTTAAATAGCAGAAGTATAGTGCATTATGAGGCAGTAAAGAGTACCACACATGTGAAAGAGGAAGATGAAGCATTATAAGAGATCGTTTTTGTTTGTATTCATGTTTGAGAGAGTTTTCAACAGATTAGGTCATGGAAGTGTTTTCGAAAAAAATCGAGGAAGAAGAATAAGAAGAAGAAGAATCGAGAGTCATGAGTGAGGAAAGAGAAAGGTCGCGTTTTTTTTGCTTGTTTGTTTTTTTATTTACTAGTACGGGCCCGTAGGGACGGGCCCGTAGGTGCGTAAACAACGACTGGATTGGGGCATTATTTCAATTGGATCGGACCAACCGTATCATAAATGGCCATAACTTGGGAAACACCTGGGAAACATATTCAGGTCTCCAGCGTCAATTGTGACGTCATAACAAATGAAGAAGAATTGTGACGCCCCTCTCTCTCGCCCCCCCCTCGCTCCCCCCTAGTCTCACCCCTCCTCTCTCCCCCCTCCTCTCTCTCGCCCCCTCCTCTCCCCCCTCTCTTGAATTGTGACGCCCCTCTCTCACCCCCCTCTTTCCCCCTCTCTCGCCCCCCTCTCTCGCCCCCCTCTCTTTCCCCCTCTCTCTCCCCCCTCTCTCACCCCGAGTCTCGCCCCTCCTCTTCCCCCCTCCTCTCTTGCCCCTCTCTCTCGCCCCCACTCCCACCCCCTCTCACACCCCTCTCCCATCCCCCTCTCTCGCTCTCTCTCTCTCTCGTCCCCACTCCCACCCCGCTCTCTCTCCCCCCTTTCCCCCCTAGTCTCACCCTTCCTCTCTCACCCCCTCTCTCTCTCCCCCCTAGTCTCGCCCTTCCTCTCTCACCCCCTCTTTCCCCCTCTCCCTCCCCTCTCTCACCCCACTCTTTCCCCCCTCTCTCTCCCCCAGTCTCACCCCTCCTCTATTCCTCCTCTCTCCCCCCTCTTTCTCCCCCCTCTCTCTCCCCCTCTCTCACCCCTCCTCTTTCCCCCTCCTCTCTTGCCCCTCTCGCTCTCGCCCTTCTCCCTCGCCCCTCTCTCTCACCCCCACTCCCACCCCCTCACTCACACCCTCTCTCCCATCCCCTTCTCTCGCTCTCTCTCTCGTACCCACTCCCACCCCCTCTCTCTCCTCCCCTTTCTCCCCCCTAGTCTCACCCTTCCTCTCCCGTCCCCCCTCTCTCGCAGATATTGGTCGACAGATAAATGGCCGTAACTTGAAAAGGCACATTCACGGGTCCCCAGCAATATTCCTGGCAAGTTTCAATCAGATCGGACCGTCAATCGTGCAAAAATAAATAAATAAATAAATAAACATTGTGACGTCATTCGTGATGTCATAGCAACGTGTCCTGTCATTGGTCGACAGATAAGTGGCCATAACTTGGGAACCGCTCGTCCGATCGATATCAACCTCGAAAAGGAACATCCGCGGGTCCCCAGCAATATTCCTGGCAAGTTTCAATCCGATCGGACTGGTGGTCGTCCGGTTATTAATAATTTGGGAAAAAATTGGCATGATAAGATGAGAAGGTGGAACGACACCTTCAGCTGCCATATATACACCTTTTCAACACTAAAAAAGCCGTAAAATGGCCGTAACTTGGGAACCGCTCGTCCAATCGATATCAAACCTCGAAAAGGCACATCCGCGGGTCCCCAGCAATATTCCTGGCAAGTTTCAATCCGATCGGACTGGTGGTCGTCCGGTTATTAATAATTTGGGAAAAAATTGGCATGATAAGGTGAGAAGGTGGAACGATACCTTCAGCTGCCATATATACACCTTTTCAACACTGAAAAAGCCGTAAAATGGCCGTAACTTGGGAACCGCTCGTCCAATCGATATCAAACCTCAAAAAGGCACATCCGCGGGTCTCCGGCAATATTCTTGGCAAGTTTCAATGAGATCAGACCGGCGGTCGTCGAGAAACAGCGGTCGCAGACAGACAGACAGACAGACAGACACACAGAGATTGCTGGAATTATAGATAGATTATTTAAGATAAGAAATAGAGTGATTAGTTGGGAGGGATGGGGGATGTTAGTGGGGAAGAAAGTGGGGAAGATAGAAATTGAAGGTAATGGGGAGAAAAAACAAAACAAGCTCGTACACCAAGGGGAACCGGTAGGCCTCAAACCTCAAGGGTAGGCCTCAAGCACCCGGTAAGACATGGTCGACAAAATCTCACAAAATAGCACGATTTTTGAAACAAAACTGAACTAGGAACACACAGTATCATGCAAGTGAGAAAATAAACAGTTAAAACGGGACAGAAAACGACCGGAAACTTAACTTTGAGATCGTCAGCAGAGAGCCCTGAAGGAGACCTGTCGACGCTCCAAACCCAGAACCGGAGGTCAAATATATTTATATTTGTACCAGTACCAGTAAATATACAGTACCAAACATCTGTGTACATATATGTACACAGATGTTTGGTGCTGCAGAACTTTGATA